>NW_012135747.1:2945009-2963869 GCF_000956105.1 Propithecus coquereli | reverse complement strand
AAATTCTCCTCTATTAATTCTTCAAATAGCTTATCCAGCCCTTGAGTGTTTTCTTCTTCACCTTCTGGAACCCCTATCACCCTCAGGTTTGGTTTTTTCCCATAATCCCACATTTCTTGTAGGCTTATTTCTTTTTCTTAATTTTCTGCTTGATTTCTGTGACTGAATTATTTAATTGGAAGGAGTTGTCTTCAATCTCTGAGATTCTTTCTTCTGTTTGATCTACCCTGTTCTTGAGGCTTTCCACTGTGTTTTGTAGTTCCCTGAATAAGTCCTTCATTTCCAGGAGATCGGTTTGATTTTTCTTTAATATCTTAATTTCTTCAGTGAATTTTTCTTCCAAGTCCTGGATTTTTTTTGTGGTTTCTTTGTGTTGGTCATCCATTTTTTCTTGCATATCATTCAGTTTTCTTACAATCCATGTTTGAAATTCTTCTTCTGTCATTTTAGTGTTCTCAGTTTGGTTAATGTCCATTGCTGGGGAGCTGTTGTTCCTCTTTGGGGGATGTGCTTTCCGTTTGAGTCTTCATACTTCCAGAGTTCTTTCGCTGGTTCCTTCCCATCTGGATCAGTTGTTCCTTCTTGCCTTTAGATTTTTGTTTGGATAATGACATGCCCTGTTTAATCTCTGAGCCAGTAGGTGGTGTTTGTGGGTGAGATTCGACCACACCCTTTATGATGAATCAGTAGATGCAGTAAAAGGGTGTGCAGGATGACCGCCCTGTCAGTAGGTGGCACTTGCTGGGAGGAGCAAGCTGCAGTGCTGTTTTTGGGTCCTGTAGCTAGTTCTTGTTCTTCTAGAGAGGCCCTCTTGTGCCTCAGTTGGTGAGTGGGTCCCTGGAACTTCCAGGTGTGTCCTTATTCTCCACCTCAGTGGGGGCAGGTCCAGGAGTGAGTCTGAGTGGGGCTGGGTGGGGTAAGCCTGCCCTCAGGCTCCACAACTGCTGTTAGCAGGAGTCAAAGGTCTGTTCTTTGCTTCTGTGCAAAGCTGCCGGGAGGCAGCTGAAATGGCTCCACTCAGCTGAAAGTCTGGGCTTGGGGGGTGGGGCTGTCCAAGGCCTGCACTCTGGAGCAGGTCTCACTCCCTTCCATCCTCCCCCTCTCTGTAGCCTCTCCCCAGCCTCTGCCAGCAAGTGGGACCTCAGGCTAATGGATCTCCCCTGGCTGTGATGTGGGCTGGGTGGTTCCCTACCCGGGATCATAGACTGAGCTGGGTGCACAGCCCTCTTTTGGGAGGAGAGTTGCTGCTCAGGCACACTGATCTGTCCATGAAGGCACACACTCCTCAGTAGGCTGTTTCACAGATCTCCTTTCTGTGTCCCGGGGCAGTATGATCGTGACCTGGGTGTATGGGGTCTGGTCTGCAGGCCTGTCTCCTGGGCCCTGGAGATCAATCCCTGACCCTGCCAGGGGGAGGGGTGCTGGTCTTCAATCACCTACAAGGGTGCCCAAGCTGGACAGATTTCACTCCACCTCGGGATTTGCCCCACTCTTGTGGAGTCCCCAGGCAAGCAGCACCTGGGATGGTTGGCGGGCAGGGAGCTCACAGTCTGAGTACCCCTCAGTCTGCTGTAGGACCCCAAAAGGAAAGGTCCCGTTCCTTGGAGAAGCCTCTGTGTGATGGCTAAATTGTTTCTCTGGGTACCCACAGGTAGGGAAGGGGAAGGAGAGAATGGAGCACTATGGCGTCTACCGATAGGCTCAGGTCTGCATGCGGGAGGTGCCCCAAGGGAGTTGGGAGCCCGGTGCCATATCCACAAGAGGCCACTGCTCAGTGGTGGCAGCCGTCTCTGGGCTGGTGTCAGCAGATCTCTCTAACTACTCAGGAGCCCACCAGCAGTCCGAGATGCAAGGGAGGGGAAAGTTATCTGCTCCACCTACCCTTGTCGCTGATCTCCAAGCCTCTCGGGGACCTTTCTCCTTCTAGTTCTCCTCCGCAACGTCTTCCCGTGGAGTCTCCTGCAGTTTCAGGCACCCTTCCTTCCAACCCTCACCCGATCTATGTTTCTCTGCTAGTTTATTTTTTTCTCTTTCTTCTAAAATTTGTCTTTTTTGCGGAGACACTCTGACTGGCGGCTTTTCTCATCCACCATCTTGGCTCCTCCAGTTAGTTCCAATTTAATATTGAGTACATGTGGTGTTTATTTTTCCATTCTTGCAATACTTCACTTAGGAAAATGGTCTCCAGTTACATCCAGATTGTTGCAAAAGGTATTAATTCATTTTTTTATGGCTGACTAAAGCACTCCATGGTATACACATACCACATTTTATTAATCCACTCATGAATTGACGAGCACTTGAGTTGATTCCACATCTTTTCAATTGTGAATTGTGCTGCTATAAACATTTGAGTGCAAGTGTCTTTTTGACAAAACGACTTTTTTTTCTTTGAGTAAATACCCAGTAGTGGGATTGCTGAATCAAATGGTAGGTCTACTTTTAGTTCTTTGAGGAATCTCCATACTGTTTTCCATAGAGATTATACTAATTTACAGTCCCGCCAACAGTGTATAAGTGCTCCTTTCTCTCCGCATCCATGCCAGTATCTATCGTTCTGGGACTTTTTGATAAAAAGCCATTCTCATTGGGGTTAGGTGATATCTCCTTGTGGTTTTTATTTGCATTTCCCTAGTGATTAGAGATGTTGAGCATTTTTTCATATGTTTCTTGGTCATTAATCTTCTTTTGAAAAGCTTCTATTCATGTCTTTTGCCCACTTTTTAATGAGGTTCTTTGATTTTTTTCTTGCTGATTTGATTGAGTTCTTTGTAGTTTCCAGATAGGTCTTATAGTAGCTCTATTTTTTATATTTTGAGGAATCACCATACTTTTACCATAATGACTGTACCAAGTTACATTCCCATCAACAATGTGAAAGGGTTCCCTTTTCTCCATATCATCACCAACTCTTGTTATCTCTTGTCTTTCACACTTATCAGGGTGGCTATTATGAAAAAGACCAGGAATAACAAGTAGAATTTTGGAACTTTTTGTTATTGTGGGTTTTTTTGTCTTTCTTTTTTTTTGGAGGAGGGGACAGAGTCTCACTCTGTCACCCAGGCTGGAGTGTAGTGGCATGATCACAGCTCACTGTAATCTCAAATTCTTGGGCTCAAGCGATCTGCTTGCCTCAAGGTCCTGAGTAGCTAGAAGTATAGGTGTGTGCCACTACACCTGGCTAATTTTTTTATTTTTTTGTAGAAGTATCATAAAAAAAAATTCCTAGCCTTCTGAGCCTCAGTTTTCTCATCTTGGAAATCAAGCTAATAATATCTAAACTGAAGAGTAGGTTAGATGATTAAATGAGATAATATATTTAAAGCACTTGAACAAAAATCCTCCAGCTCACATGGGATTCTCAAATATAGTAGTTTAGTATCACTGATGATTGGCTCCAATGTTATATTTAAAAAATGTAAATGGTCAAACAACTATCTAAAACTTACTTTTGAAAATGTCAACATGTATTATTGACGCCTAGAACTACATTTTCTGAATTCTAATTACTATTTGTCAAGTATGCAACCAAATGACTAAATGAGAATGAGAATTGTTTTTATTACTATTATTCAAGTGCAACAAGATGACTACAGCATTGCTGAGGAAGAGATACCTCTTTCCACTTCATTCTCCCTGGACCAATGAGTCATTTTAAATTAAGGAGACATACTTCCTCTGAATATAAACATGGCAAAAAGAGCCTGTCCTTTTATATTCTATACAGGCTGTCCTTATAGATTAGAATATGTAATATTATTATATCTGGTATTAAAATATAACACACAGACTCCAGTTAATTGGCTCATAAGTTAGATGGACAATAGTGCTATAGAGAAAAATTAAGTAGGGGAAAGGATGGATAATGTTGGAAAGGGATGGATTGCTTTTTTAAGTAAGTAGTCAGTGAAGGCCTCAATGTTAAAATATTATTTGAACAAAATCTGAAAAAAAATGAAAAAGCTATCCACATGCATGAAATAAAGGAAACAGCCCATGTTAAGGACCCCAGGCAGAAGTACTCAGGACCTTAATTTCATTGTCCATCAAGAGACACCACCTTAAAAACATTAGAACCAAATGTTGCAACTCCCTTCTTGAGAGTTACCAACATATTCTTTCTGTGACACAGATCACCAACCGCCAGAGTATGTATGTCCAAAAATACCCCATCCCCTATGTTCAGAACAATGCTAGACACTATGGGCAGCACAAAACTATATAAAACAGAGAACATATCCATATCCTTATGGAACTTATAAACCATTTAGGAAAATGGCTTATGAGAACAACACAAAACAACATTAATAGCTACCACTTAATACTAAATCCATGCCAGGTGCTGTGCTAAATTTTTTATATATACCTTAAAGGACTTACTTTATATATTGTTTTCTCAAAATAGGCAGTAAGTTAGGTGTTATTTTTCTAATGTTTTAAAAGAAGAAACTCAGTGCCCAAGGCAGTACAAATAGTTAACTAGGTTGGACTAACTACTACAAATTCCACACTCTGACCACAGCACTACATGGATTCTCAATAAGTATATAATTAATCATATACTAAATCATATGACACATAAAAGTTAAGAATGGCAAAGAGTGAAGAGTTTACATATTGACTAGAGGTCATAGGAAGCGGTGTCATGAGGGAGGCTAGACTTTACTTTCACTTTAAAGAATGGGAATAAGTACTTAAATAAGTATGTAAACAGAAAGGAGCTATATATTCTAAATACCAAGTTATATAAACCTTATGCAAAGGTCAGAAGGCAAGAATATCATGCCATGATCAGGAAGACAAGGATCGGGGTATGTGATGTGTTCCAAAGTGGATGTATACCTGAAGTGCAATGTTTTAATTTTATATATTTCATATCAACATGTAAATATGCTTTAGTTTATATAATGTTGAAGTCATAAATTTATATCAAAGGACCTCAGAAGCCTCTGGAAAGGAAATGTGTTTTATAATGTTATTATATATATTATGGGTAAAAGAAGAGAGGAAGGAATTAAATTAGAGTCCATATTATCAAATCTTAATTTATTTTACTTCACAAAGCCAAAGCCCCAAGGAAATATCTTGATTTATAATCTCTTGAATTAATACATAAATCTGGGATCTATACAATAGCTAGAGCTTGCTGTTACCATTCCTATGTCACACCAACAAGGAGTATAAAAACCAAGCAGTCCAAGCAGATAAACTCCAAGATTGCATCTGCAGATAGTGAGAACTGAAAGAGTCTCCAGATTCTCAGGTTAATCCTCTTTTGTCATCCTTTTACTTCAGGCTGACTCATTCTAGTAAACTCATCACCCCATCTATCACAGCCTCCTCTCTCACCTTTTCCAACCAAAGCTATTTGCAACATTAGTCTTTTTGAAAGTAAAAAAATGTAGAGATGCTTGTGCCCTGACCCAAGGAATAGCTGAAGTACAAGCACTCACTCTTTAAGAAGGAAAAAAAAAGCTAAATTCACACGTAGGAAAGAAACCACATACTCTGAGAGGCTATCTGGTACTGGGAAATAAATCTCTCAGAAATGATGTTAAAAATATCACAGAAAGGGACAGAAAATAAAATGTAATGAATGAGTCCAAGAAAATAATTATAGTCGATTCATTGGACATCCATAATTCAAAGCTAAGGTAACATGGGCATTTTCTGTTTGTTTAAAGAAATGAATAGAAGAATGAAATATGTTAGGAGAAAACTTAAATAATATGTAGGGCAAGGGACAATCTGTCCAGGAAGCTAAGGGCTAATGCCCTTTTGCATTATAAAAGTGTAGCAAAACACATTGATTATAATTGCCTATAATTTGAGGCCCAAACTTTTGGCATGTTTCTTTATTCATAGCAACAATGCCACCAATAATATTTATTGAGCATTTGCCATGGGTGAGATACTGTTGTGAGCACTGGAGAGGATATGCATTAAAGGCAACAGACAAGGCCCTGTCCTTACAGAGCTTATGTTCTGTCGCAATGAGGAATGATAAATATGGTTAGACCAGGGAAAAAACCATGAGTAATTCTCTGGTACAAAGAATACTGCCTTATAACGAGGAAGCTTTCTTGCTGAATTAGCAATTTTACAGAAATCTGAATCTTTTCCATTAGGAGAAAAACATTCTCTAGTGTGTGCTTAATAGGTTTTTGGAGCTTTAAAGGAATAGGATGGGAAATAAAAGACAAGTCCCACCAAGTAAGAGAAGAGCTAATGTTCTGACCCTTTGAACCCTGCCCATCAAGAAAACATAACACTTCAGGTTTGGAGTCAGGCTGATTTAGATTTGAAGCACAGCTTCATGCCTTAATAGTGCAATGACTTTAGGCAAGTTACTTTACTCTATTAACAGTTTTCTCTTCTGTAAAGTAGTGCTAATAAAACCTACCCCATTGTGTTATTATAAGTATTCAATGACTTAATCATACTGCATGGTATGCAGTTGTCATTTAATAAATAGCATATATGATTTTCATATGTACATGGATATATACATACTCCACGTGCTTATCTTTTCCTGACACACATGCAATTTACCCATCTTTCCTCAATGCCATTCTCCTAGGGTCCTACCTTTCTGCCCTTGAAGCATTCACCTTCTTCCAAATTTACAATTAGCTAATGTAAGAATCTAATCACTGAAAACGTGCTAATGGGAAAGGATAAGAGAATAAGACAGTGACTACTGCCTGCCAGCTCAAATACCCCTCAGTGGTAAAATATGGTCTTGGAAACAAAACTGTACTAAAAATTGCATAGGCCAGAGCAGTGACTCACAGTGTGAATTTTAAGCAGCGTTATCTGGGAGCTTACTGTAGTATCTCTCAGTAACTATGACTGCTTCTATCACATGTGCTAATACCTCCTAGACCATCACTAATTTAAAAAAAATAAAACTTAAATGAATTGTGCCCTTTTTCATATAAATTAATGTATGTGCAAAAATAATTCATTTGCCTTCTAACATTCCATAAACCAAATATAACTCCCAGGAAAATAGGGTCATAGAAAAGTTAAAAGTCCATGTAACATTTGTGATAGAGCAAGATCTAGAACACAAATCTCTTATTCACCTAATATTTCTACACCATATCAAGTTGACTTAATGAGGTTTAACCAAACATAGGAGGTCTTGCTTTGAAAACTCCCATCCAAAAGATCCAAACCTTGAGAATTAGGTAATGGCAAGAATGTCACACACTTCGCCACACTGACAGGAAGGACTCTGAAGTGATGGACTCGATGCCTGGCCATGCAAATCAGCCATTTAGTCATTTTTCTAGGCGCTATCCATCATTGAGCACATTCCCGAATTTCATGCAACCTAATTTAAACGTCTAAACTGGCTGTTCTGATCAGAATAAACATTCGATGGAAGTAAAATCTTGACAACCCTGACACCTAGTGGCTATGAAGAAACTGGAGAAGATCCAGCGTAGGAAGAGTAGTTAGCGACTTTGGCAGTTCTCAAAACACAGAATATTTAATCATTATGTTTATTAAGTTGTAAAGTACCAATTCTAAAAGAAACCGTACAAAAGTTTACTTTGGCTGTATATTTGTTTTGGGGCCTACACAAGGAGGCAAAAAAAAGCACTTGTATTTGTAAAGTATATTTTCCTTCAACCTTCCACATTAAGCAAATTTTTACTCATCTTCAAAAATCAAAGAAAATTAAAGGTCAATTCATATTTTGGCATATTTATGATTCTTTTCCTTAACGTTTTATGTACACCCACAACCTTTTACTTGTCTTCAGGTGATTTTTCTCCTCGGGTATCCCCCTGTCAAATACAAAAGCCATTTGGCCAAGCCAGTATAGAGGTTTCCTTTATGCCACTGAGGTGTCCTTGGTCAAAGGGTAGTTGGACCTTCACAAACCAGCAGTTTTCTTTCAGGGAGGTATAAGGACATATGTGGAAACCCCTAAAGTACACATCTAAAAGCAAAGACCACATTGAACACTGCAGGAAGCCGTATCAACACAGCAGATCAGTGCAGCACAGCTTATCACTGCCCTAACCATTAGATGATAAGTCTCCTCAGACCCACCTGCACCTCTGACAGGCAGGATGGTGGGAAGCCTAAAGTTTTAGTTCATTTCCTCTGCCAATGAGAGCTCTGGCTCCTACCTGCTGACGTTTGAAGGCTAAACAATCCAAATTTTCCAGCTCTTTCCCAAGCTTCTGGTAGGTTTTCTGGAGGTCAGATTTGTTGGAAACATTTTTAAGGGACTCAAATGTCCTTTGAAACTGAAATTGAAAGCAAAAGCAGATCATTAGGATAGCAGCGTATTTTTCTCAAATTCCCAGCTACCTAACACAGAAATAGTCCATAATGAGCCTCGGTTTCTCCCATGCATAATACAGTGATAACAAATGCTAGCTAATTATCTTTCAATGAAATAATTAGGGGCAATTATAAATAGTTAGAAACTGTATCCTAAGTACAATGAACGTTATTGCATGAATGAGATACCTGTTTAGTCCTCATTCTAATAAAAGAGTATACTTCATCAAAAAAAAAAAAAACTTCATGTTTTAGGAAACACTGCTGCTTTTAAAGAAAAAAGTTATAATGAATGTGTGATTTTGAATCATAATGAGGAAGCGTTAAAAGAGCTCTCACATTCCAATCATGGAAACAAACAAATTTATGAAAAAGTAGCTGCTTGCATGATATTTTACTATAATGGCATGGGACCTGGCTTGCCTCTGTAAAAATATCTATGCAGAATAGGTCACCCAACAAACTTCAACAAGGAAGATCTCTCAGAACTTATACTTTGAGAAGGAAGGGAAACTGAACATTTTAATGATTAAAGCATATGTGGTATATTCAGCAAACATTTATTCATTTCTGCTCTATAGCACAGGTGAGTTATTAAATCAGTTCTGCTGAATCAGAATGCTCCCGTTCATTTTTAAGTCAGATTCCAGATAAATACAAAGGTGACAAATTACAGTGGATCACAGAATCCTGTCTGCTACTAATAATTAAGCAAAGGGAGCTCATAAGAAATTGGATTCTTGGTTTATTTTAGTAAATTAGAACATACTTTGGAGGGTTAGTGATTGAAAATGTCAAGTAATGTAATTTGCAAGACATTTGCATTTGCTCTCCCTTTATGTCATTTATTAACCATATTCTCACTCTGTGCCATTAGATTTCTACAGTTAGAGACCTCACCATCTTAAACACACCAGAACTCTGCTGTGACTATGATGCCATGAGACAGGATAATAAGATTTTATAGAATATAATTAAGTTTCTGGGGAAATGATTTGACCCTTACTATATCAAACTCTATGGAATAAGTCATATTAGAATGGCATTCTACTGAATTAAATCTTCAATTTCATGAAAGCAACATGTTTATCTCAATCCAAGGTGACAAGAGGAAAAAGAAATGGGAAATAAGAGTATTAAACTTCCATGGCAGGATGGTAAATTAGATTCAACAAATAATCATTTAGAACCTACTATGAACAAGGCATTATGAAGATAAAAGATATTTCTTGCCCTAAAGGAATCTACAGATTACTGAGGAAACCAGACATGAAACTCAGAAATGGGAAGGACATTGACATTTATTGAGTGCCTGCTCAGCCCCCAGGTACTATATGCTTTCCAATTTAATCCTCACAAGAACACAGGAGTCCCTATTTCTCTTCCCATTCTACAAGTCAGTAAACTGGGACTCAGAAAGTTTGATTGAACTGGGTTTTTACTACAACACTTGTGCTCTTTTTATTCTACTGTTAACTCTAACACAAGGCAAAGTAGTCAAGAGAGTGTAAAAAAGAGATAAAAGTAACATGCAGTGAAAACTCAAAAAAGTGTTACTGACTGAGGGACTCAGACCACATAGAAGACATAGGAGACTTTGAGTTGGACCTCAAAGGCCAGGAAGTCTTTTCAGAATCTTAAATGGAAACCAATTCTACCCATCAGTTTAAACATAGCCAAAATATGCTCATATTTCTTCCCTTGTAACATAATAAACAAGTTCCTTTGAACATAATTGTAATGACCTTTATATTAAATATTTATCATGTTGTATGATCATTTCTGTGCCTTGCCCATTTCAGTTCCTTTTCACTATGTTCAAATCAAAATAATACCCTGTCCAAGAGTAATTTTAAGTAATTTTATCTATAAATTGGTTAATATTTTTATATTTACCAACCAATACATTTAATTCTAAAGCATTCTTTACCCCCTGCATATTCTCTTCTCTAAAAAATATTAGCTCTGCTTAATTATTTCTTCTTCACATTAATCTCAGTGAACTTCATACAACTCCAAACAGGAACTGTAGGGGATAGACGCCTGTAAGACTTCAAAGTAAGAAACAAAAAAAAAATCAATACTTCCAGGTAATATGTCCGTAGCCAAAGAAGGAAGAGAGAAAATCCAGTAATGCTACATCATCCCAAGGATGTTGTAACTAAAGGTCAGGGTTTGCATAATGTGGAGATTTGCTTGAACTTTGATTATCAAGACTTATATCCTCCATTTATTGATACTAAAGAGCTTAAAATACTCTAAAACTATGATGATTTCATTCATTTAAGTAGGTTTTTTCCACTTACAACAACAAAAAATTGTCAAAGAGAGGCCATACAAAATCTGTGGTGTAACTTTGGCTGAGATCCCCATTAAACACACCCCACTCCCATCTGCCCACATATATACTTCAAGATGCTGAAGAGTAAAAGCAGTAATTTAACTTTGCATTAAAGCTGAGGTACAGAAGATAAAAAATAAGACTGGTTAAGCTAAGGCCTAGATTTTAAAGACTGTTGACATGGTTTGAAGATTTTTCTTTCTAATAGGCCACTGTACTTGATCATTGAAACAGACCTCTGAGATTTTCTACATTAGTTCAGTGCACTGTAATTTCCTTATATTGATTATTTCTCAAAATAAATAATCTCCCAGTTGGAGATAAGTTGGGAAAGGAAGCACAATTAATTGAAGAGGCTTTAATATTCCTGGATTTTACCTGTTTAAAGTTTTAAGTGGGAATTAAAATGAGCCAAAAACTCCAGAATAATTTCTTGAACCTTGAATTTATCCTGTTTTAATGTTGTAACTCATTATAAACCAAATTCAGACTTTAAAAAAAACCAAAAAACTTAGTGACTCAATCTGAACCAAAAACCAAACCTAGTTATGTTTTAAAACTGTTGAAACTGAGTATTAAAATGGTCTCTGAACTGAAAAACAAATCTAAATCTGTCCTATTTGACTATCTTACCATATATCACAGGGCAAACAAGATAAGAATGGAAAGATGCAAACAACATCCCTAAGCCCAAAACTCCCAGAGTACGTTTTCTCATCAAATTCTTTCTGTTCAGAAAGAATAATAATAGTAATCTGCAAATAAAACAACAAAGACCATAATTGCTCATTTCCCATTAATATAACTGAATATTTGTTTTGCAAGAAAGGGAAGCAGAAAAAAAAGGCAAGAGCAAAATGTCTAGTTTAACTCAGCATTCCCTTTTCCCAAATATATTTTTCCTCCTTTTTCCTGACAATACATATTTAAATAAATCTAAGCCAATGTTCTATACAAACTACACATCCATGAGTTTGTGAAAATTATAAATATATTTATGGAGTAATTTGAGAAGGAAGACAAGGAGAAATAGGCTGAAACAGCAGGAAAAATGCAGCCAGGGCTCTGGCAAGTAAAGCTTTCCTAGTCTTCACTGCCAGTGCCCTGGCTTCCTTTTATAACCAGATCGATTTATTCAAGTAATTTCAGAGCTCCAGCAGCCTACTAATACCCGTAATTTAAAAATATCAAGTATCATTGCCCCAAAACAAAAGCCAGCTCAACAGCCATCATTTTTCCATATTTAATATTTCGTGTATTTGTACAAGGTGCTGGTTGCTATCTGTACCATAAAAAGAAATCCTATACTCACAGCATTATGCGTACAAAAGAGTATCCAGTAAGTGCCTTATTAAAAGCACTAGATCACCAAGTGTGATCTTAGTGTCCCTAAAATGCCAGTTTGAAACAATGCCAAAAGATTCTGGAGACTAAAGCAGAAGGAAGAAATAGTCAAAAGAATAATATATAAATGCTCTATAAATATGAATGTTTAGTGTAAAAAGAAATTGTTTTAAGCATAAGAAATGGCTAATCTACCTTACTGAAATATGGCAACCATAGACAATCAAACATGAAGAATTACAGAGAAAAAAGTTATTTAATTTTTCTAAACTTAATCTTTGACATTCATACACATTTTCCAAATGAACTTACAAGATGATATCACTCATTAAAAGGAAGTTTACAACTGAAGCAGAAAATTAAAGCACACATACATATCTCAAATGTGTTTTTACCGTAAGTAATGATCACAAAAGTTAAGAATGTAGACAAAATTGGACTCAAGATCTAAATTAGAAATAGTTCTACATATTAATAGTTGAAGGCACATTGGTCTTGAAGTCTGGGATTCAAGTCCTTGCTATGCCATTTAGTAACTATACAACTTTGAACAAGTCACTACTCCAATTCTTAATTGTGTTATCTATAACATGAGACAAATTATCTTTACCTGCCTGTTTTATAATGTTGTTGTGAAATCAGTTGAGGAAAAATGAAAGGCATTCATTCAATAAATATTTAACAATGAGCAATATGCAAGAAACAAGGAAAAACAAGAGAGAAACAGCTCTTACTCTAGTAGAGTTTATAATCTAGCTTCACAGAAGACTGCTTTATAAATTTGAAATTCCATAAAATTGAAGATACCATTGTCATTAAACTCATGACACTTTTCAGTAGTGAATGAGAACTAAACAAAACAGTAATGTAATAACTGTTTATTGAGCAGCATCTTTGTGCAGAGCACTGAGCTAGACAATATGAGAAACATAAACATATATTTACTTAAAGATTTTAACTGTTAAAAATGATTTCCCAGTGTTATTCCCATCAGCAAGTCTGGGAGGTATGGGAATGGAGAATGACAGCAAATGGGAACTAGGTCCAATAGGGAAGAGTGATGGAAATGTTCTAAAATTGGATTATGGTTATCATTGTACAACTATTCAAATTTACTCAAAATCATCAACTTGTAAACTTAAAATGAGTTAATTTATGGTATATAAATTGCACTTAACTAAAGGTGTTTTAAAGAAGGTCTTCTCATAAGCATTTTATTAATGAGAAAGCATAGGCACCATAAAATTGCATAAGTAAACATTGTCCAATTCATTTCTTCTGAGACAAACCTGAACACAAACCTATTCATTCTTTAAACAGTGAGGTTTCCACTAAACCACAAGGCCTCAAAGATGTGAGTTCACACTATAAACCTTCCCTAGGTGACCTCATGCAAACATATTGCATCTCCTAATGCTTATTTCCAGAGGCTTTCCAAATCTAGCTCTTGTCTTATTTGTTCTCCTTAGCTATCAACATATCTTTTATTATCTACTGTCTCTATGTGCCTCAAATCCAATATATCTAAAACTCACAAACTGCTTCTCCTTTATGTAAATAGCAAACCAATGTCAATACCTCACCAGAATCCTAGAAGTTTCCTTGATGCTTCTCTCTCCCTCTGAAAGGACTCAAGTCACTTTCCAACTGAAAACTGTTTTTCCTTCCTTTCTCTCATCCACTCTCCACTCCACTCCATCATTTCACAACCAGATGACTGCATGAGCCTCCTCACTGGCCTCTGTGCCTCCGCTCTGGTCCCCTGCCTACTGCTGTCAGAGTAATAGTCCTAAAATGCAAATCTGCTTATATAATTTCCCTATTTAAAATTCTTTAATGATTCCCCTATAGCTTGCAGACTATAGTTCAAACTCTTTAACCTAGCTCATAGAACTTTCATAAGTTGGTCTATGTCTGCCTCCCCAGCTTCAACTCCTGTTCCTGCCACATAATCATCTCAGCCACTCAGAACAATTACAAGTCTTTGAGCACATAGCATTCCCTCAATTTAAAATGCCCTCTGCTCCACCACCTTCTTTGTCTAGTTAACTCTCCAAAGTTAGCCATGTGTTACTCATTCAACATGCCCTCCTTTCATACAATTTCCACCATGCCTCCATAACACCTTGAACCAACTTCTATCATAATAATTTATATTGTTAATTTACTTTTATCTAGTCTGTAAATTCTAGGAAAGCGGGACAATCATGGTATTTTTTCTGAATTTGAATCCCTAGCACATAGCACAGTGACTACTACACAGTACGGACACAAAAAATAACCGTTTGCTGAGTAGATGAATTAACCAAATCAGGGCTAACTGGAATGATGTTGACCCTTTCTTTAAAAAAAAAAAAATACTCTGGGAGGCAGAGGCGGGCGGATCGTTCTGAGCTCAGGAGTTCGAGACCAGCCTGAGCAAGAGCGAGACCCCGTCTCTACCAAAAAATGGAAAGAAATTAATTGGACAGCTAAAAATATATGTAGAAAAAATTAGCCGGGCATGGTGGTGTGTGCCTGTGGTCCCAGCTACTCGGGAGGCTGAGACAGTAGGATTGCTTGAGCCCAGGAGTTTGAGGTTGCTGTGAGCTAGGCTGACGCCACGGCACTCCCCCCAGGCAAGAGAGTGAGACTCTGTCTCAAAAAAAAAAAAAAAAATACATAGTTTAAATTTGTGTGGTCAAAGGACATAAAATTTCAATTAAACAGGAGGAATAAGTTCAAGAGATCTAATATATGTCATGGTGACTGCAGTTAATAACAATATATTACACATATAAAAATTGCTAAGACAATGGTGCTCACTATAACCTTGAACTCCTGGGCTCAAATTCTCCCACCTCAGCCTCTGGAGTATCTGGGACTACAGGCACATAGCATCATGCCCGGCCTCCTATTGTCATTTTAAATATCAGTCTTGACTTGTTTCTTTTCTTTAAATTTTCATATAGCTTTACATACTTTGCCTAAAATCTTCTGCAAAATATACATGACTTCTAATGGCTCTTAATTTCTCCCTTTATAAACTGCTGATATTTTTAATAACAAAAAGCTTTAGAAAACCTTTTTGTTGGCACATTTCTGCCTTTTAATAAATAGAGGATGGCCTCATAAAGTCTGTTACCAACATGATAATGTGTGATTTTTTGCCAATATAATAAATAATTGTTATATTGAGAATCATTGTTTGGCATACAAATGTTTTATAACAATTTATGTCACAAATGTTAAATGTGTATTTAATATAAGTTATTAAATTCTGGACCCATTTGGTATAAGATAGGTCTATTACCTGATCCAAAGGGGATCTACACTCCCTAACCAAACTTGGCTATGGTATGATAAATGGACAAAGTTTGAAAAGTTAGTTCAACTTAGTAGTCAAATTTATTTCTCTTGATTTTTAGAAATAAGTACAACATTGCACTCCAAGAGCCAAAAAGTGGGAGTGAGATACCATGGTGGGAAAAAAGTGGAACAGGGGAAGGAAGGTGAAAGAGAATTTATACCAGTTCTTGCCAAGTAATTTATGTAGTATATTATTTAATCTTCACAAGACCCTTTCAAAGTATTCAAAGTAAGTTTTATTCTCCCTATAACTCTGAACAAGAAACCAAAGCTCACAATATTTTAACTTTCCCAAAGTTACCCAGCTAATCAGCAACAGAGTCAGGATTCAAGCAAGGTCTCCATGCTGCCAAAAGCCATGTTTTCTCCCCACATTGTCCTGACCCCTAAAGAAAGCAGGAGCCATCCACGCCTATTTTCTTCCCCCCAGAATTGACCCTTATAAAATCCAAATGCCAATAAAACAGGATGTGAAATCCTAAGAAATATAAATAGTACAGAGAAGTTTGAAAAACTTGAATAGTATCAAAGAGAGAAAATTCTTAATTTAAATTCCTATAAAAAATTATTAACAATGATGACAGTAGAGCCAAATTGCCAAGTTTCTATAATTAATGAAATATTGAAATATCATCATTTTTTTCTCTGTCCCCTGTTATCTTTCATTTTAACCTATTTCTTCCCAAAAGAAAACATGTATTTCCTTAAGGAACTAGATACCTCTAAAACTGCTAAGTCAGGAATCTTTGGTTATTTAATTTGGCAGTACTTGTCCTATTGAGAGATGCTCAGTGACCCATGTTTACACTCGTTGGTTGTCTCAGTCTATGTCCTCATAAATGTTTGATTGAAATTGCATCTCTGAGGGTGCTCTCAGTGGAAAGAAGATAATGTAATAGAGATAAGAAAGCATAAAGAAATCAGGAAATATATAGGTACAAACTATTAATCAAAAGTAAAGTAACATCTCATTTACCTGACATCCAAAATGAAATATATTTCAATAGGGTTGAAAACTATTATTTAGAAAAAGTCATAAGAAGGAAGAAAAGAGTAAGGCCACTAAAGAAAACATCATGAGACCAGAGGAATTCTTTGATGCTGTGAAATAAAGAACAAACAAAAAAAAAAATGTAGCATAGACTTGTACTAGAGTGTCAGGGGAAAAAAAGCCCAGGTAGCCCACAAAATAGCAAAGAAGGGCAAGAAATAAGAAGGTAGCCCACTATTTTGGGAAAAAAGTATGTGTTCCCAGAAGGAAATACATATCTTTAAAGTGGATGCCCACCTCCTCCCAAAGAAATCTATAATATGAATAGATCATTATAGAGTAGAGTGTGTAGGTATTTGGGGGGCGGGGTAGTAGAAGACTACAGAATTCTTCCTAGGCGGGGCACTGTCTATACAGAGGAAAATACCTTAAGGAGTAATATCCTGAGGACACAAATTAGCAGAAGCCAGTGGAGAGATAGCAACTCTTCACTGCATTCAAATGAACAGGAATTTAGAACTGTGAGGGAAAATAGATAGGGAGAAATAAGGTGGAAGAGCAATAAGATAAAGCTGCTAACAGGTTCTGAAGATTTCTGACATATAAATTGAAGCTATTTAGAATATATTGTTGCAATCTAGAAATCCCTTCCTTCCATCTTTCTAAGTTTCTGTAAGATTTGCCATATTCATAGATATGCCTTATCTGGTAGGGTTGGCGAGTATACGTGTCTGTGTGTACAAATCAAGGGAAAAAGCCAACCACCAATTCTGGGTAGACATAATATTGACTACAGATAGAAAGACAATTCATAAGTGCAAGTATTTCAGTGGAAGCAAAAGCTTGGAGCCAGAAGTGATCCTGAGAATATGAGCAACCAGAGAATTTGCAGAAGTCTTCGGGAGAATATTATACTTGACAAGACATGGAATGACAGTTTGAACCAATTATATCAAAATCTTAAGTGCAAGGAGATTCCAGAAAACAAGTGGTTTTAGACCATATGTAAGTGGATTATGAGTTATTGAAAAATTAAGGTCATTGAAAAATGAAAACAAAAAGATAAGGAATAAAAGCAAGCAAGCAATGGTCACTTAGAGCTCTTATCGGATTATTAAGAGTAAGTCATGCCAAACTAACTTCATTTCCTTTATAACTGGGATTACTAGACTGATAAATCCATGATGCCACAGGCAATATATCTTGATTTCAGGAAGGTCTTTGAAAAAGTGCTAGAGGATGAAATGAAGAAGCATGGTTTATACAGCAGCCCAATGAAGCAAGCTTGAAGCTCATTTCAACAACTTTACTCAATGTGTGTTAATATTTGACTGCTATTATCTAAAAGGAAAAAGATATGTAGTATATTATTCCATGTCATTAAACATTTTTTCATGAATAAATTTGAAAATGACATCAGGTTAGAAAGGGAAGACAAAATTAAGAGTCAAAAAGATCTTGATGGACTGTAACAAAAAGCCAGAATTAACAAAATAAAATTCAATAATTATGCCCTATAATTATTTAAATGGTCAAAAGTCTAGAACTTTCTTCTAGCCATTTCTTTATCAGTAAGCCATCTTCTGTTCAATTTCCCATTGGCTTTAGGACTAACTCTGGTTTCTTTCTTTTGAGGTATACGTTAGTCTTCACAACCCAATCTAGTCAGCTTCTGCTGGGCAATATTTAGAAATGAGGGTGAGGCCAGGATTCACCAGTATTGATGCTAGGTTCAGAGAATGGAATCAGAAGTGAAAACAATGCCAAGGTAAACTTAGCCATCTTTTACTTACAGCTGACACGTGCTGCAAGAGACACATGACATCAATCATGTCCGCAAGGATAAGGAGTCTGGTAACCGCAGCCAACAAGGCACGGGCAGCTTGAACCACAGCCTCCCTTTTCGGGAGATAACAGGGATCATCTGTAAATCTCTCAGCTGATACTTTCAGAGATTCACCTGAAAAACACAACCCCAAATAAGTTATACTTAAAGTTTCAACTATGCCAACTTCAGCATTTATCAGCCATTCTAATTCCAAGTAAATTCCATGACTAAGCATAATATTAAAATACCGCCAGTTGATATTAGAACATTGTCTCTTAATCATGCAGTTTCAAATTGACATTGGTTTTTGATAAACCTTGTGGAATTAAGAAGCATGATACCATTTTCCTGGAAGAAAACCATAATCAACTGACTAGCAACATGTAGTAAAATTGCTGTCAACTTCTGCACTTGCTGAATCTCATTTGTTGTAAAAGATTTTATTCCTAAGATGTCAATCATAAACAATCTTGTTTAGAAAAATAAGGTAAATCTCTTTCAATAAATATTAGAAAATAGCTAGCCTTTAAGATAGTAAGACAGCAGCTCTCTAATAAAAGTTTAAGATAGGTAGATTTATTCTAAACTATCAATATAATGAATCAGCTATACGCTAAATTTAGTCACAGAAATAATACTTCATAGTGCATAATTGTTAGAGAAACTTCATGTTCGCTATTGTTAAGGTCTTTTCGTTTAAAATA
>NW_012135747.1:2938724-2943993 GCF_000956105.1 Propithecus coquereli | reverse complement strand
TTCTAATTTTTTCCCATTTTGAATAATAATACAGAAAACACCCATGACATATATTTTTGCATGCATGAGCAAGTTCAGCTGTAGGATAAATTCTTAAATGTAGAATCTCTGAGTCAAGGGGTAAATGAGTTTTAAGTTTTGTTATATATTGCCAACAAATTCTTTAAAACACAGTCATCCCACCAACAATAAAAGAAAGGGTCTGTCTTATCTGCTGTCATTCATGAGTATTTTGGTTTTAATTTATTCATGAACTTTAGCATAAAGAAAATAGAATAAATTATTTTTATTAAATAAAACAAGGAATATTGTCTCTTGTAACAGACAAAAACTATGAAGAGGGTCTGAGATTGCCTCAACATGTTAACATATATCATTTAGCTCTCTTTAGCAATACCAAGTTAGGACCTTGGACTCTGAAGTCAGATACTTAAGAGATTAAATTTTTTTCTGCTACTTCTAGTTCTGGGAACTTTCCTCACTTAAAGGAAAAGGGTAAAAATATTACTTACCTCATGGTGTTTCTGGCTTGGATGAGATAGTTCCTATCACATATTTAGCATAGTATTTGAACATGGAAAGCACTCAACAAACATTAGCTATTGGTTATTTTTTAGGAAATTTCTAGTAGAGATGAAAAATCTTTAAGACTAATAGATGGATGATTTTTATAGGTTTCTGTGCAAGTCACAATTGCTGCTGGGAGACTGTGAAAAATTAAACTGACCTCCAAAATTTAGAGAAGAGATGAATGCCCACAAAAAAAGGTTATATTTTCTCGTTGTGATTTTGCATTGGAAAGTTAAAATTGCCTTTTGTAGAATTCTGTCTTTGACTTCACATACAAAAACTAAATATATATCAAAAAGGAATTATGTATTTTTGACTCTAAAAATGTTGGGATGTCGAACAACTGGCTAAAGAGCCATACTCAGAAAAAGATATTTAAATAACCATTACAGTCTTGTCTCTGTTAAGGTAATACGAAGAGCCAGCCAGGTAGCACTGTTGGGAAGAGAAAAGTCACTTCCAAAATACATTTTAAAAGATGCTGTAAATTAAATTCTTATTGCTGGATTTGCCCCCACTCCCTCCAATATTCCCAATCCTTTTCAGCTGGTTTCAGCTCATACTCTGGTCCTAACTGAAACATCACTTCTCTGGGAGCCTTAGACCACCACCACCCCCATTACAAAGGTAGACCTATGGTAGGATTCTATGCTTCCCATCATAACCCTCATTGTCATTTATTTTAACAGCTTGTATCAAACCCTATCTCTGGATCATAAAACTAGTGAGAGGAAAAGCTGCATTGGTCCTGGTCACCACAGTATTCCCAGGGTCTAGAATATTACCTACTCTTTCATATGTATTCAATACACTGACTGTGTGTTGCTGAATAAATATTCGAATGAACATTATTCAGCTTCTGTTTGACAAACATTTGTTGATCCTTATATAACACAGCTGCATCCTAGGCATCCAGAATATAGAGGTCAGTATGAAACAATTTTGCAACCCAAGATGTTCAGAGTCAAGTGAAGTCAACAAGCACTAATACAATCTAAGCAGAGCTCTGATAGAGGCCTGTACAAAGTACTAAGGCACCAAAGAGGACCTACTTCTGCCTGAGGTGTCAGATGACACACAGAGGAATGTTCTAGGTAGTAGCAACATTGTCAAACTATTAAGAAAGATAGCTTAAAGATAGCTGGTTTATAGCCAGTTCACTGTCAAATTGATTTCTGTCAGGAGAAAATGCCTATTTTCCTAATTAAATAGAAAAAGAGGTATAACAAATTTCCTTTCCATATAGAAATTAGCATCTGTGTTTTATAAAGTCTACATGTGAGAAAACTACTGTTTTGAAATATCATTCCCAATATTGTTTATAATGCTTTTACTTTGAAGTTTAATGAATAGGAAATTTTACTTTTAATATACATACAAAGGAAAATAACTACATATTTCCTTCAAGAAATTCCATTCCACACATAAAAGCAATTTACTAAAGGCCTTGAAAACACCACAAGAACTGGTTTCAGAAAGCTTTTTTCCACTGGGTCCATTTTATTCCTTCCCTATAAAATATGCTTTTTTTAATCTTTAAAAAATCAGTTATGAAATGCCTACTAAAATAAGGTACTAAAGTTTATAGTCTACAAATATCTACCCAGGTACATCTTATACATATATATGTAATATATAAAAACTTGTGAATATACAAATATCTGATATATAAAATTTCTTTATGATCGCATGAATAAACTCCAGAAGTACAAAAAAGAAAACTTTTTGGCCAAATACACACATTATAAAATATTCTTCATTTTATAAAAGAGTCTTACATGGTTCTTTTACAAGTTTCTTTGCGGCATTTCAAAGTATAACTCCACTTTCTAGAAGTGACTATATTAATTATAAACTTGAAAGTCAAATAAAACAGCATATAAGCAAAACATTCAGAGGAAAAAGCGAATGACCAAAATAAAAAGGGGCAGGCACTAAAAATAAAATTTCCTCTAACATTTAACATTATATTTGTGATTTAATTAAGATTCCTAACATATGCCTCTGGCCACCCTTCTGTGTGTTTTAATGTACCTTACACATCTAACATGCACTAGTACATATTAATTGATTCAATATATAATAACATATTCTGGTGTAATGGGGTTCACAGGCTGAGACTGGGCACTAGGAGTTTGGTTTAATTTGTTTTTAATTGGGAAACTGAAATTTTGAATTTGAAAGCTCCTAAGAGGTAGAAGCTTGAATTTAACTTGAGGCAGACTATTATTTGTCAAGGAAGAGAGGAAGATGACTTCAATTAGATCCTAAACTTACACAGATGTTAAAAAAAAAAAAGCAAAGACCCCTTCTTCAAAATGTGAAAGATAGTTTGACTGCTAGGAGCAAAATTGTTTTGTATGACAAAGGAAAACCTTATCTTGGGTTGGGGGAAGGCAGGAAAGCTAGCCACTGCTGTGTGGACTCAAGGTTGGGAGCTACAAGGACAGCAGTAGGGCTAGAGACTAGGAATATAGGTGCATGTGGCTGTCATTATAAACTATTGGCTGTTTTATTTCCATTTTATTACCTTCAAACGCTCAGTAAAGTCTTATTAAAAGTTATAATTTGGTTCCAGCCAAGGCAGAGTAACAGAAACCAGATTCCTTACCTACTTGAAACCAAAGAATGGACAAAATATATGAAAAAATGGTTATGAGGCAGTAGGCTTCAGGCAATGAAGGACAGTGATCTCTGAGAAATGGAAAACAAACAGGATGAGCCCTTTGATAGCCCTAGACTTACTGCCATCAGAGACTTTCCAGGTCACAATACAGGAAGGGGAAACCAATGCAGAGCCTAGCAAACTCTCTGATCTAAGGAGATAAAGCTGAAAGTCCTGGGAGCTCAAAGCAGCTAAAGTACACAGAATAAAGAATGATAAAGGAGAGAGCTACACGGACGGAGAACTGAGAAATCTACAGAGGCTCCCCCTTGAATATTCAGCTGCATCCTGTTAACATGGGAAGAAACTACCCAAGGTTAGGGAAAGAACCATCCAAGAGGATTTGAGGTAACAGTACTCGGCATTCACATAGGACTGGGAATAGTGCTTGTCCCACCATCAGACTGGAAAACTTCATAACTTACAAGACACTGGGCAGAGTACGTAGGATGGTCTTGTCTCAATAGTGAGGAATAATTAGTCTTAAACTAAGCATTGACCCAGTCCCTTCTAACAAAGCAATTCAGAGAAAGCAGAATGTCCACCTTCAAGGCCAGCAGCAGTCATGCATCAGAGAATAAATATGGCCAGGTAAAAGCAACAGCAGATCAGCATAATGATTTAAATAAAATGGAAGGACATGAGCAGGTAGCCACTAAGCCCTCCTGAACAACCGAGATCTCTCAAAGTGAGCTGCAGAATGAATACTTTGATGGGACTAATTCTACAAAATAATGTATTTTTTATAAACTACCTCTCCAGATTAATAAACTCTTTTTTTTTTATTTTATTTCAGAATATTACGGGGGCACAAATGTTTTGGTTACATAAATTGCTTTTATATCATTTAAGTCAAAGTTATAAGTATGCCCATCACCCAGATAGTATGCACTGTACCTGTTAGCTGTGAATTTATCCATCCCCTCCCTCCCCACTCCCACCTGCTGGATTTCCGATGAGTGTTATTTCCATATGTGTACATAAGTGTTGATCAATTAGTTCCAATTTAATGGTGAGTACATTTGTTTGTTTTTCCATTCTTGTGATATTTCACTTAGAAGAATGGTCTCCAGTTCCATCCAGCTTGTTGCAAAAGGTATTAATTCATTTTTTAAGGCTGATCAGTACAATAATGGTATACATATACCACATTTTATTAATCCACTCATGTACTGATGGGCACTTGGATTGTTTCCACATCTTTGCAATTGGGAATTATGCAGCTATAAACATTCTAGTGTAGGTGTCTTTTTTATAAAATGTCTTTTTTTCCTTTAGGTAAATACCCCGTAGGGGGATTGCTGGATCAAATGGTAGGAAACTCTTTATTCCCTCTCAGCAACATACTAATGATCCCTTCTCCTTGCTCAGTACAAAAGGATTATCTCAGTACATTGGAGACCTTCTACAGCCACTAACTGAGGTTGACGAAGAGGTTAAAAATTTCTTCCCCAACATTGTCATGTGAGTTGCAATTATAATTATATAGCTTTATTACATATATTAAACCTATCAAATAAGAGTACAAATAGAGATCTATTATTTCTTTTAAAACTAATTTGAATGCTTTGGAAACATTCAATTAAGGTGAGTTGCTAAAAATGTTGTCAAATTGAGTACAGAAGAAAAAAATGGTAAAACTTGGGGCAAGGCAAGAGAAAGGATTATAAACTATCAAGAAAGTTTCTGCAGTTAGATAGCTTTCCAAGTGTCATTTTCTTCCATAAAGACACAAAAACTGGAAATCTTATTCAACGTAGTTTAGTTCTGGTTTAGGCAAAAATGACTGTGTGAGACTCAACCAACAGACCTGTTCTAAAAACAGGCCTTGGCCTAACATCAAGAGATTAGATAATGTTCATGTTACATCGATTAAGATAAAATAAAATATTTAAGGGTGTGTGTGTGTGTGTGTGTGTGTGTGTGTGTGTGTGTTTAATGAACTTTTTACTTCCAATAAGAACAAATATATCTTGAAGCAAAAATTGTCTGCTATATTTTAAAACATTGGAAATAGCTTTCAATCATATTTAG
>NW_012135747.1:2930588-2935813 GCF_000956105.1 Propithecus coquereli | reverse complement strand
AAAAAAAAAAAAAAAAAAGAAAAAGAAAAAGTTAAAAAAGATAAATCATTGAAGCATTATTAAAGATGTAGAAAGATTTTAGTAAGGACCTCTGTAGAGGTTATTTTTAAAAATAGGTAGATTTCTTCAGTAGTCAAAAGCAAGAGGCTAAAAACCTAGCTGGACAAGAGACAAAAGAAAAGAATGCTTATCCAACATGTGTATTAGAAACTGTCACTATAATAACCGTAAATAACAGTGAATAATTATTATAATGCAGTAGTAGAAAAGTAGTATTCACATTGCAGGTAACTTCTCTCCATGAGGCAGGGAATATCAAGATCCTTAAAAGGGTGAGAGTAGAGAGTGCTGATCTAGTTTACAATGCTGCAGCAAAACCCTGAGCAGAATGCACCTCCCTCAGAAATCCCTGGAGACTCAATAGAGACTATTCATTATGTAAAAATAAATATAAACTTTGAGCTACAAGTATTAGTTATCTTCTGCACGAAAATTAACAGGAGCTTTAATTGTCTTTTCTTTTTACTTTTCCCACCAATGATACATTTAGTCTGAGACATTTAAGAGTCTTAAGAAGTAAGAGGCCAAATATTTTTGGAACTCCTTGGATTCTTGGTCCCTTTACTTAAGACGGAGTGGGCAAACTGTAGAAACAAGCCAAATCCATCCTGCCCTGTTGATGTACAGCCTGCATGCTAAGAATGGTTTTTACATTTTTTGATGGTTTGGGAAAAGATCAAAAGAATAATAATATTTCATGACATGAAAATTATATGAAATTCAAATTTCAGTATACATAAATAGAGTTTTATTGGAATACAACCATGCTTTTTTGTTTATTGCCTGTGTACTTCTATGGCTGCTTTTGCACTTCAAGAGACAGAGTTGAGTAGTTGCCTCAGACAGTATATGGCCCAAAAAGCCTAAAATATTTACTAGCTGGCCTTTTATAGAAAATGTTTGCTGACCCCTATCTGAGAGAAATGAACCAATATTCATAAAATAGTATGTCAAAAAAAGTACTTTCCAAAAAAAGCTCATACAACAAGGGTATTCCATTTTGATATACATGAATATGGCTCTGAAAGTCAATTCTTTTTCATAAACTCTTCAGTTAGCTTTCATGTCTTAAGCTAAATGTATGAACCTTGCCTGAAAATCCTAGACAACATAAAGTCTGGTTTAATCCCTTAAAAGAATAAAATTTGACCCAGTATTACTTTTGGCTTCAGTATGCATATATCTAATAATTTTAGCATCTCAGGAATTTTCCATATGCCTTAGTTAAATGGTTCCCTGAAGAACATTCAACTAACTCTAAATAATGCTCCCAGTGTAATACCAAAAGGAGTTATGAATTTCCTCCTCACCCCAAAGCAAAATAGTGAAAAACTGTACTACAAAAGTCAACAGCCAGCTCACCTAGCTTGTTCGCTATTTATGAAATCCTAAGCAAGTAACAGAATCTTGGGGTATCAATGTCTTTATTATACAAACACAAAGATTATGGAAACACAATAAGGAAAATATGTGAAAGCCTTTAGTCCCCATAGAAACATACTAGATAAATACAAAGTTCTTAAAAGGCAATAGTATTCTCACTACTGTATTAATATTTTATATCCTTTTATGTGAAGATTTATCATGTCAAAATCGAAGCTACTTCCACGAAACTTACAGAACAATTTCTTAACCATGGAGCTTCGGCAAACTTTCCCGTCTCAGTCTATCAAGAATCTCTTGTTGGCCGGACGCGGTGGCTCACGCCTGTAATCCTAGCACTCTGGGAGGCCGAGGCGGGCAGATTGTTTGAGCTCAGGAGTTCGAGACCAGCCCGAGCAAGAGCGAGACCCCACCTCTACTAAAATTAGAAAGAAATTAATCGGCCAACTAAAAATACATAGAAAAAATTAGCCGGGCATGGTGGCGCATGCCTGTAGTCCCAGCTACTCGGGAGGCTGCGGCAGTAGGATCGCTTGAGCCCAGGAGTTTGAGGTTGCTGTGAGCTAGGCTGATGCCACGGCACTCACTCTAGCCCGGGCAAAAGAGTGAGACTCTGTCTCAAAAAAAAAAAAAAAAAGAATCTCTTGTTATCAGCCCTACAATTTTAGGGGTTCAACTGTCCATAGCCATTGGACTATCAATCATGACCCTTCAGTCAAAATGCCTCTCTTCAGGGATGGCTGAAACAGATATTTACTAAACAGATAGGCTAAGGAAGGAGAGGTCAAAAATTATTGGGCAAAAAAAGGAGCAATGAAAATTATTGAAATGTAGAGAGGAAAGGGTGAAGGAAGTAAGGGAACATAAGAGTTGCTAATTCCTACCTTTGGATTATCAATACAGATTGTGAATATTTGGTGAGAAAGATAAAATATAGATCGTTAAATATGAAATGCCCAATTTTGAATCAAAAATGTAGTATATCTCCAAAAAGAAGCAATACAATTAAGCAAACTGTGCACCTAAACTGTCGACACAGTTTTGCCATCTTAACGGAAGCGTTTATGCCAGCAGTGAAGAAGCCTGGAGAGCAAGTGGCGATGAAATCACGAAAGGCATTTTCCACAGCTTGTTGAGAATTGAACATTTTCCTTGCAAGAAGTGGTCCAAAGCCTGCAAGAAGTGGTAGTCAGTTGGTGCAAGGTCTGGTGAATATGGTGAATGACAAAGAGTTTCCAAGTCCAGCCTCTGTAGTTTGAGCAACGCTGTTTGTGCCACATGTGGTCGAGCATCATCTTGTAAGAGGATTGGCCTGTCTTTATTGACCAATCTTGGCTGCTTCATCAAAAGCATCCTCATCATTTAGTCCAGTTGGTTGCAATAGACATCCACTGTAATCGATTAACCAGGTTTCATGAAGCCATAGTGGATAATACCAGCACTGGACCACCGAACAGACACCATTAGTTTTTTTTATGAATATTTGGTTTTGGACTGTGTTTTGGCACTTCATCTTTATCCAACTATTGTGCCGAAGACTTGCAAGTGTCAAAAAGAATCTATTTTTCATCACACGGAATAATACAGTGTGGAAATTGTTCACCTTTGTGTCATGACAAAAAGGAAAAGGCAAGCTTCCAGATAATTTCTCTTCTGACACTCATTTAATTCTTACAGAATCCATCTATCCAGCTTCTTTACCTTGCTTATTTGTTTCCAATGGTCCAATGTTGTTGGAATAGTAACGTCAAACCTTGCTGCTAATTCACACATAGGTTGAGATGGATTCGCTTCCACTACAGCTTTCAGCTCATCATTATCCACCTTGGTCTCAGGTCACCCGCATGGCTTATTTTCAAGATTAAAATCACCAGAACAGAATTTCTCAAACTACAGACATACTGTGCGTTCATTAGTCACTTCCTTCCCAAACACTTCATTGATATTTTGAGCTGTCTGCACTGCATTGGTTCCATGACGGAACTCATATTCGAAAATAATACGAATTTTTGGGTTTCCATGGTTTCACAAAAATTGCTCTAAAAAAAATTTGAAAGATAATCACAACCCAAAACATGCATTTGAAAGACTGAGGATGTACCTTCACAATAAAAATAACGCAAGAAGTGTCAAAGTGAAATGTCAGAGAGATCAAGTGTCAAACTTAGTACTTATGGAAATAGGACATTTCATACTTTATAGCCTAATAGAACATCTCAGTGATTTTTTTTCAAATCAAAAGTGTAGTTTATTAGATCTCAAACAAGAAGCAGTACAGTTAATCAAAGTATGTGCCTAAGCTATCAACACAGCTTTGCCATTTTATTTTTTTTAATTGAAAAAAAAGAAAGAAAATCTCATTGATAGCTTCTAGTGTAAAAAAGCAAAGAAAAGCAAGAAGTAAATACCATCTCATATCATGTGCTAACATAGAGAAAAGGGTAAGATAAACATTTAAGAATACAGTCCAGCAATTCCAAGATTCATTTAATGTTATAGATCCATGTATATTTAGGTACAATCATTCATAATTTTACAGTTTCTCATAGTTTTTTAAGTTGTTAGAGTTTAGACCAGGTCCAGCCAAATCCTTGAGTCAATTTAGAATAATGGTTATGCATTTTCATGCAGTACTACTTTTAAGTGGTGTCTTCATCAAAATTTTCTTTCTCTGGCCTTTCTTGACCCCATTTTCTTTAGTACCTGTTTCTTTTTACTACCAGATATTTCTCTTGTTCTGTGATTCTAAATTTTCACTGATTTGGGGACACTGGTGTACCTTTTAGTTTTGTCATTCAATCATGATGTCAATTTGAGCATGATTTTAATATGGGGGGGTATGTGAGGGTAAGAGAGAGAGAGAGAGAGATAAAGACAATTTTTACTGTGAAGAACATGCTCTTCAATAAATTTCAGCAACTCCTTTTTCTCCATAATAACCCCTCAGGCACGTAGACCCACTAGCTCCTAAAAATTCTTTGTAACTATACCCCTTAGTTTTATGTATCATATTTTATTATGTGAGAAATTTAATTCATTTCATCGAGGTTTATACATACTAACTGGTATAATATTACTGGTATTCTGAAATCAAACTAGTCTTTCTTAATGCTTCTTTTGTTAGAAATGAGTGAATAAGTTCTGATTCTGGAGAACATCTTGAGTGACCAGCTAAATCTGAACATTTTACAATTCTCTTAAAATGTTACTACTGATTAACTAAGAGAGTCTCTAGCTCAAAGTGTCTCACATTAGTGTGAAAAATAATAGTAGTCTGGATGTTAAGAGACCTACTTTCCACTTATCAATAGTATTTGGGGAATGGCATTTGAAAATACGGGAAAGAAGATTATCCTCTAGGAATTAAACCTTGCAGTCATCGCATATACAATGGATTAAAGGAGAGATATACACAAAGGACAAAAGAATTTTCTTCTCACATCCAAGAACATAATAGTGATGAACTACATCTTAAGGGTCAAATTGGCTAGTCATCTTAAAGAAACTAGACTTTTGTCAATGGCTAACCTTGACTATAAATTGATTTAAAGTACTGGTATATCTAAAGAGAGGTATTGTTAATCAAAAAGGGATTGGGTAGCACTCTGGGAGGCCGAGGCGGGCGGATTGTTTGAGCTCAGGAGTTCGTGACCAGCCTGAGCAAGAGCGAGACCCCGTCTCTACTAAAATTAAAATGAAATTAATTGGACAACTAAAAATATATAGAAAAAATTAGCCGGGCATGGTGGTGCATGCCTGTAGTCCCAGCTACTTGGGAGGCC
>NW_012135747.1:2928028-2930538 GCF_000956105.1 Propithecus coquereli | reverse complement strand
ACTTTTAAAACAGAGCTAAATGGCCGTTCAGAATTTCAAAGAAAGATGATGAATTTTTTTAATTTCCAAAGAACTGACCAAGTAATTTCATGTCATATTTAAATTTGATAACAATTTTAAGATAATAATAAACATAAAATATATTCCTACAACACTATCTCCTGATTTAGAAGTATCATATATTTAAAGTCATTTACAGTAAAACAACATGACAAAAGAACATAGCAATCCATATTGTAAAACAATCAATAAAAAGAGATAATAGTATGGATTTACAACTCAATTAAATGTTCAAATCTTAAACTGAAATAGCTGCCCATAATTGCTGTCTATTGAATTTATCTTTCAACAACCTATTGACTGATGTGCTACCCACCAATAAACATTTCTATAGTATTATTCTTGATGTTAATTTAATTCTTTTGAGGGGGAAAAATAAGTCTTACAATTAAGATATCAAAATAAAGTTAATTGCCCTTTATTTTTTTCGATATTTCCCTTTCTTGCTAAATATTAGTAAACTTTGCCATTTTTACACCTCCATTTTATTATGCCGAATTAGCAAAAACTTGTATCCTTGATTTTTTTCTTTTAACATCTGCTGAAAGAATCTCATTCCAGTGCTTTAAAGATGGGAAGGACAAGACTACTAATTTTTTTTTTAATAAATGATACCCAACTGTTACAAAGATCTCATTCATTCATATAACAAATATTTACTGAGCATTACAATGTGCAAAGCACTATGGGGTATACAACAATGATTAAAACATGGTTTCTGCCAGGCACCCCGAATAGGAAAATGAACCACTTCAATGAGAAGGTTATTCTGTTTAGTTCTAAATGTCAGTATCTTCAGATATACCCTAAAGTACATTAAAATATACTTCCATAGCACCCCCCCCAAATAATACACATAATAATAATACATAATAACACATAATAATACATCATAATAATCCTCCATATGCACAATTCCTAAAGCCTTCAATAATATTTTACATATGATTAAAGATAAAAATGAAAAATAAGAGTAATTACATTGAAGCATTGCTCAATAATTTTAAAATAAGATTACCAATTATCACTTATAATCAACCCTAACAAAGCTCCATTCATAAGGAGTTTAAGTAATAAAGGAGAATTCAAGCTTCATCATGCTAGAAATTCAAGTCCCGCAGCTGTAAGCAGAGCAGTAAATGTCTAGCGAATTTATCCTTTCAAATGTCACCGTATTCAAAGCAGAATGGCTATTAATCAGTAAGGTCAAATTTGTCCCAATTGATGTGATCCATATGTAGAAATTACGGAAGTGATTTTAGGGCCCAGTTATATAGTCTTAGCTCACACAAAACTTGCAAGGAAGTCAAGGTGGTTAATTGTACATATTGAAGGTATAGAGTCAAACCCAAAAGGAGCATTAAAATCTAGTGGAAATAAACACTTAGAATTCTGAACAATTACAAAAGCAAATACATTCCACTCACAATAGCATCAAAAGAATAAAATAGGAATAAATTTAACAAAAGAAGTGCAAGACTTGTACACTGAAAACTAAAAAACATTGCTGAAAGAAATTAAAGACCTAAATAAATGGAATAATATCCCCTGTCTATAGATCAGAAGACTTGATATTGTTAAGATGGCAATACTCCTTAAATTGGTCTAGAGATTCAGTATAATCCCTAACAAAATGCTTGCTGGCTCTTTTGAAGAAATTGACAAGCTGATTCTAAAATTCATACGGAAATGTGAAGGACCCAGAATAACCAAAATAATATTTTTTTAATTGTATGATCCTGTTTATATAAAATGTCCCCAAAACAATCTCGAAAAAGTGGAAGAAAGTTGGAGAAACTTCAGAATTTCAAAACCTACTAGAAAGCTAAAGTAATCAATACAATTGATATCCCAAAAATAAACCCTTACATTTATGGTCAACTGGCTTTAAACAAAGGGGCCGAGAAAATTCAGTGGGACAGTAATAGTTCTTTCAACAAATGGTGCTGGGACAATTAGATATCCACATGCAACAACAACAAAAATAAGAATGAATGTGAATCTCTATCTTGTGTCATACACAAAAGTTAATTCAAAGTGGATCACAGATCTACATGTCAGAGGTAAAACTACAAAATTCTTAGAAAAAAACATAAGAGTAAAACTTTATAATCTTGGGTTGTCATAATGATATATACGACACCAAAAGCCCAAGCAACAAAAGAAAAAAACTGATAAAGTGGACAATCAAAATTTAAAGCTTTTGGACTTCAAGAGATAACATTAAGAAAGTAGAAAGACAACCCTCAGAATGGGAGGAAATATTTGTAAATTATATATTCAATAGGGCTTATATCCAGAAACTATTTTTAAAAACTCTTACAACTCAATAATAAAAAGACAACCCAATTTTTTAAATGGGCAAGGAATCTAAACAGACATTTCTGCAAAGAAGAAATACAAACAGCCAATAAGCACATAAAAAGATTTTCTATCATAAACATAATCTA
>NW_012135747.1:2905176-2914273 GCF_000956105.1 Propithecus coquereli | reverse complement strand
CTTTCCAACAGAGTAAGTGCTTTATATAATAAACTATAAATACTATAACCTCATTGGTAACATTATTGCTATAGAAATGATAGATGAATCTGATGATTTTTTTACTTTTTCCATTAAACATTCGCTTTATCCAGCTTCCTTTGTTCTGTTTCCATGATTTCCATGCTCACTAAACAATCTTCTGGTTATTATTTATGTTCCCTATACTGATCTATCTACAATAAGAGAACATATTGGTTGTGTGGGTGTATTTTGCTCTGCATAATAACTTTTTCATTATAAATTTAAAATAGGTTCTGATTTTACATTTTAGCTTCATGATCTTGGTTAATGTGAGTATGCTCCTGAAAGACAAATCTAGTCTTGGCATATGTATCTAAAAGGGATCTTAGTTTCAAATAACAAAATCCATTCTAGCCAATTTAAAGATGAAGAAATTTGGTCAGGATTATTAGGTTAGTTACAGAATTTCCAAAAGGCCCAGAAAAGCCAGATTTGAATGTTCTTCAGCCAGGTACATTGGCCAAGAAAAACTTCTAATACCACCACAGTTCTATTTTAATTGAAACCCCATTAGTGCCACCACCCATCACCTCAACACTATGACACTAGGAACTGGACTTGAAAAACTCTTTCAGGACTGCCCTAAACGAACAAATGATACTGCCACTAGACTGCAAGAAGACCTTGTCTCTCTGTGTGTGGCCACTTAGGTGGTGCTTATTTCGTCCTTCCAAGTCTCACAGGTATGCATCATTTTTTCAGAACGTGAGCCATATTCCCAGCTTCAAGGAGAATCTGAGAAATGTATTTTTTATCTTTCCAACCTCTGTAGTATGGTATCTCCAAAATTTTCACACTAGAAAGAAGTTGGAATAGGTCAGATGAACCAATTCACGGTATCTTTGCAAAACTTTTATACTGCTTTAAAACACTTTAAAAATTGTGTCATATTTGACACATCTCTCTCTCTCTCAACTCTACCAGTCTTAAAAATTGGGATATTAAGATCTATCCTATTCATCACAGGGATTGTTATTAAGATCATGCCATCAATTATATGTCAAAGTGTTCTGAAAAAGCATGAAACTATATGAATGTCAGGCAGCACTATAACAATTACTAATTATTGAGAGCTTTCCATATATCATTCATGGAACTAATAATTTTATATTTACTATAACAATTATAGTAGAGGAAGTAGGGGAAAATCTTAACCACTGCACAATATTGCCTCTTCTCATTATATTTTACATGTGGCTGGTTAAAACGGTTAAATAAATTCTAAGATACTTTAAATAATTCATCTGTTAACTTAGATCAAATGACTCTCAAGTCCAAGGCTTGAAATTAAACTGGAAATGGAAAAGTAAAGAACTGTTTATGTTTTACAAAAATGTACCCAGAAAACTGCCTTCATAAGTTTCATGTTTTTTAGTAACTAAATCTTGCCTACTAACCTCTATTTATATTGACACTCAGCTTCTTAAGAACTTAAGGTTACTCCCTGATTCCTAACATATTAATGCAGTCTTTTCCTCAGGGTGGGTTCAACTTTGAATCAAGTCCTAAATTATTTATTTTCACTTAATTCATTCTCTGTTCCAGGTAAACTATTTGCCATAATCCTTTTAACTCTACTAATCTATCTTTGGTCAAACCATTTCCCCAAATGAGAGGTCCATTGGGTCCATCAGTTCTTTCAAAATGGCACCATGGGCCGGGCGTGGTGGCTCATGCCTGTAATCCTAGCACTCTGGGAGGCCGAGGCGGGCGGATTGTTTGAGCTCAAGAGTTCGAGACCAGCCTGAGCAAGAGCGAGACCCCGTCTCTACTAAAAATTAGAAAGAAATTAATTGGACAACTAAAAATATATAGAAAAATTAGCCAGGCATGGTGGTGTATGCCTGTAGTCCCAGCTACTTGGGAGGCTGAGGCAGAAGGATCTCTTGAGCCAGGCGTTTGAGGTTGCTGTGAGCTAGGCTGACACCATGGCACTCTAGCCCGGGCAAAACGGTGAGACTCTGTCTCAAAAAAAAAAAATGGCACCATGAGCACTCTTATTTAACCAAGCATTTCCCTAGACCTCGCTGAGATGAAAATAGAAAACTACAAAAAAGGAATAAAACCTTGAGAAGATTGTTAAGAGTAGTCAACAGCAGTTGAGAGCCTCTGGAAGATGGAAAGCTGATATAAGTGTGTTGACAGATGAAAACGAGAAGAGAAAGCCACAGTCTAAAATATAATATGAGGAGTCTATAAAGATGTTAGAGTCGTTCCGCCCACTAGAGTCCAAAGAGACTCTGGCTTGGAGTTGGCAGGCATAAAATGGGGGCTTTTTACCCCAACATAATTGAGGAAATCATCTGGGGAGAACTAAAGTATCTAAGGTGCCCAAGGACTGCAGAGTAAAATCCTCCATATTCTGATATATAGAGTTTCAAAGCTGTTTTATGGCAAGAAAAAGGAAAAATTCCAGAAACAGCAGATGTGGAAGAAGGTTATGGTGTGCCTAACTCAGAGATGTCTCAAGATGATAACCAAATTGATACATAATTGAAAGTAAGACACAGGATTTCAGAAGAGGTGTCTCTGTGTCGAAAAAAGGAAGACTTCACAAAATAGCTGTTATGATTGAAACTTTAGATCAAACTTTAGAATGTGGTGAAGAGATTCAGAACCTCCACAGAAAACAAAAGATATATACAGGAAACACCTAGTCCAAATACAAATTACATCAAAGTGTAACATAATTTTATGCAATGGAAAAGAAAATCCATTTGCCCTTAATCATAAAGTCATTCCCCATTCATTGGCCCAGGGGTTGTGACATTAGACTCTTGGAGAAGATATGATTTTAGCATATTACTTTACCCAACAGAAAATAAAATGTATAGAGTCACAATAACATTAATGTTGCACATTGGTTTTCAGCTTTTACTGTCAACTAATGAACAAATGCAGATGACTTCATTATGGCTGCATATGAGAATTTAAATGTTAACAACCTTGAAAAGGTAAGAGTAAAATCAGAAGAAGGGGGAAGCAATGGGTGCTATAATTCTCACCAGACACGAAAGGTGTCAGGACCCTGGAGGTGGTAGAATATGAAACAGACGGATAATAGTAAAACTAAAAATAAATCAAATTATAAAACATTGGAAGGAAGAAAGGGTGAGAGTACAGAGGTAGATGAATAAAGTTTTCATATTTCATAAAATGAAGTAAATGGATAATCTCTTAAATTAATAAATCAAGGAAAAGAGTTATAAGCATCTAACAAAGTTATAGAGTAACCACCAGAAGATCTAAAATCAAACAGGCTTTCTCCAGGGTCTGGGAATGGAGGCAAAAGAGGTTTTCTCCGGAGTGCTGGACTGAAGCTAGCAAGGAGCAGGGCAGATTTTTGCTTTTCATCGTAAGCTCTTCTGTACTATTTGATTTTTTATGATATGAATATTTTGCTATAATATTTTATAGCTCTGAATAAAATATAGTTCAACTCTCCTGAAACAACTATCAATTAGACCTCTTTATTTACCATTCCACTGCTATGTACTCTTATATTTTAGGGTACTATGACATCTTGAACTTTTTCGTCTCCTGTAATTATTCCCATTTAATTTCCTAAAACTAAGTTCTACTACTTTAAGTTCCTTGAAGTCAGGGATCAGAACTTCTTTAAATGAAATTATCAGTATTTGATACAGAGTACAATACATTTTTAGTTTAGCTAATATAAGGAAGGAAAGAAGGAAGGAAGGAAGGAAGGAAGGAAGGAAGGAAGGAAGGAAGGAAGGAAAGAAGGAAGGAAGGAAGGAAGGAAGGAAGGAAGGAAGGAAGGAAGGAAGGAAAGAAGGAAGGAAGGAAAAGACCTGACATTAGAATTTCTTATCTAATACTTGATTTTCTTTAGTCCATAATCTAACATTCTCTCTTCATCTCTCATGCCAATGTTTTATTCTTCTTTTCAGTTTTCACAAATGTTTCTGAAATTATTTTTTGAGTGTCAAGGTATTCCAAGAAATATCTATCGAATCCTATCACTTAATACACTAAAGAGAGGATGCACCTGTTCTCTGTCTCATAGTCTTAGTCTAATCTCTACAGAATGAAAATAGAAAACAGAAGCTATGGAATGTTGTCTCTTTCATGTACCTCAAGCCTTATCAGCTGCCCTTTTCCAGGCAAGGCTTACACTTGCTTCCCTTTCTGTCCAGATTACATGCTTACAAACTGGGATAAGAAACAAAGGAATTTTATCTCTAGCTCTGAGAATTTTTTTTCTTTGCTGGGCTTTTTCCCTTCCTTGAATGCCAAAGAATTGACACCATCCCAATCCCAGCACTGTTTGTACAACAACTCCTAATGACTTTATGATAATGACATTGATCTAAAGGGCATAAAAGAGCAACATAGCTTTTAATTGTAGTGTTCTCCTTGGGGGCACAAAACCTAAAAGGGTCTCTCAAGACAAATCAAAATTATTGATAATTGTCTAGCACTTAGGTAACTCAGAAACAAGCACAGAAACAGATATGCCAAATGTTGCTGTTTCTGTGTAATGAATTTCATAATTAGCTGCTTGAGAAAGGCAGACACCTATGTAATAAAATAGTACACAGAAAATCAATGTAGACCTACAATTTGATCCAGCAATCCCACTACTAGGTATTTACCCAAAGGAAAAAAAGACATTTTATAAAAAAGACACTTACATTCGAATGTTTATAGCTGCATGATTCACAATTGCAAAGATGTGGAATCAACCCAAGGGCCATCAATACATGAGTGAATTAATAAAGTGTAGTACACATATACCATGGAGTTCTACTCAGCCAAAAAAAAAATGGTGAACTAATATCTTTTGTAACAACCTACATGGAACTAGAGACCATTCTTCTAAGTGAAGTACTGCAAGAATGGAAAGACAAACACCACATCTATTCAATACTAAAATTGGAACTAATCAATCAACAGTTATGTGCACATACAGAAGTAAAACTAAATGGAAATCAAGCAGGTGGGTAGGGGGCGGAGGGGATGGGTAAATTCACACTTAACAGATATAATGCACACTATCTAGGTGATGGGCACACTTACAACTTTGACTCAAACTGTACAAAAGCAAATTATGTAACCAAAATGTTTGTATCCCTATAATATTCTGAAATTAAAAAAAAGAAAGAAAGAAAATCAATGTAGTTGGTGACTTCCATCCTTTGAGAATTATTAACTGAATGGCAGTCTTCAGTCAAACCCAACACAGCACATAGCAGACCTGTGGTCAAGTTTATGAAAGAAATTCCCAAATTTTCAAAAATGCATTATGCTTGGAATTTATGCTTAGAGGGGGAAAAGGGGGAGTAAGAATGGCCACTAGCCAATGACTAACTGATTCTGGGACACAAAAGGCTGATTCCCTTGCCTTAGGGGAAATACCTCTGGAGCATGGATTCCCGGGACCTCCTGGGGATCAGACAGAACTAGACTTTAGCTCGGCACTGTCCAGTAGAAAAACTAATGCAAATGACATATACAATTTTAAATATTTTGGTAGCCACATTTTTAAAAGTATTAAGATTTACAAAAAAATTTAAGTAAATAGAAAAAAACATTAAAAATGTTTTAAAAAAAGGTAAAATTGGTTTTAAAACAATATTTTATTTACTCTATCAAAAATGTATCATTTTAACATGCAATCAATATAAAATTATTGTGATATTTTACATTTTCTTATACTGTCTTTGAAATCCATTACGTATTTTAACCTTATAAAACATCTGAATTCAGATACTAAATTTTCATCAGAAATACTTGATCTATGTTTAGAATCATAAAAATTTAGAGTTGAAAAAGTCTATTCACATACCCATGCTTTAAAGTTATCCAATAACTGAATCAAGTGTTTGTTTTTAAAGTTAAAGTTACAATGATATAAAATTAAAAATTCAGATCTTCAGTCATACTATGCACATTTCAAGTGCTCCGTAGCCACATGTAGTAGGTGTTTGACGTACAGTACAGCTTTAGCTCAGCTTCACTCAGTTTCTTTCTTGCCCTATCCTGCTTCCCTCACCCTTTCACAGATTTCACTTGACAAGGCTTTTTCAGTAAATCGCTTGCATAAGACCCCCATCTTGGCTTCTGCTTCTCAGGGAGCCCAACCTACATAGACTATAGTCTATTATTATAACCACCACCCCCTGTGGAGATTTGCAATACAATTTAGCATTTTAAAAATACTGACTGAGAATATTCTTTTAAGACTTGGTTAAGATCCCATGCTTAAAAATTTTAATCAAGAGTTTTATGAATTTATTTGATGCTTTTTCTCACAGAAGAGTTCTTAACATCTTCAGGAACATTTATTTTCTAAGGATCACGATTTGAGGCTGTACTAGAGCATAATTCTTAAGCAATTTCAAAGATACTTGGAGTGATCAAACTAACATATATGAAATAACAGCAAAAACAGAGGGGAATACAGATGTACAATTACCAGTCAACAAATATTTCTTTAGTATAGCATCATGAAAGGCAGTCCCAACTCTACCAATAACTAACCAGGTGACTCTAGGCAAGTCATTTTCTTCTTTCCAGGCTTAAATCTCCTCAACTATAGAACAGAGAAAATAATAATACAGTTTTATAGTGAGAATTAATGTCTGTGTTCATCACTGTGATCAATGCTTTATGTGCATTTTCTCATTAAGACACATAAATACTAATTAATATTATTGTAGTTGTTATCATCGTTAATATTAGAAAGGCACTATGGAGATGTAACCTATCTTCTATATATTAATGCAAGATAAATCTTCCTAAAGCAGGAATCTAGTCCTGTTAGTTTGACTAAAAAATCTCCTAAGGATGCTCTAGCATCCTTATCTTGCCATTCAAGGACTCCAAGATCTATTCCAAATCTATCATCCCAAGTTTATTTCCCACTTAGCTTTCCATCCATCCAGTGCAATGATCAGGCTTTGAGGAGTTCGAACATTGGATGACCAGTTAGAAAATGAACCAAAAAGGAGATTGAGAAAAAGTAGCCAAAAAGATAAAGAAGAAACCAGGACTCTGTGGTGCTCCATTAATCAAGAAAACAGAGTATTCTAGAAAAGAGGAAATAATCAATTGTGTCAAATGTGCTGAGAGTTCAAGTCAGATAATGCTAGAGATATAAAAGTTTGTAAAGGGTTTGTGAAAGAAGATGGTGAGTTCAGTACATACCCTATGAGTATGTAAGGTAATACCAAAACAGCCAAGTGGAACCATCTAGTAAATGGTTAGAGCAGTAGTGTTGTCCACAGTATGCATCACTGCTTACTAGGGAAGATGTGAGTAGAGGTTTGACTAGTGTGTTGAGCATCAAACATTCTCAAGAATGACCATGATTTGTGAAAATGAATTAAACATGATTATCTATGTGCTAATGTAGTTCAAGAAAATTTAGAAAAATGATTGAGAGGAACTCAGAATTTGGCAGTGGAGCTTTATATGAGAACTAAAAGTTGTCAATATATCAATTAAAATTCAAATCAGGAGAATGAAAAAGCTCCCCAAGAAAAGAAGAGAAGAGGGGACAGACAGGAGCAAGACTAAGGCTTAAGAAAAATCATAGTTAGGAGACAAGAGGCAGAGATCAATGAGGAAAGAGAAGAAGGGTGTGGAGAGGTCGTAGGACAATTTAGAGTATCATGTCCTAAAATTGAAGGAGAAAAGTTTCAAGGTAAGCAAATAAATGCCAAATGCAGCACAAGATTTGAAGAGAATTAAAATTGTGCAAAAGTATTAATAATTGAATTAAACAATAAATAGGCCAAACAATAAATAGGTAAAACAGGATTCAGAGTTTAAGAAAAGAGTAGACTAAAAGAAAATGGAATTTTTATTGAATATTTGCCAGTGATCAAGTAGGGGCAAGCTAATATGTATGAAGAAAGAATCAATGAAAAGGAAGATGAATGAACATGCTAAAGAAAGAGAAGATAATTGTAGGATAAAAGTTTCTAAAGAAAGGGAAGAGATGAGCTGGGATCCAAGTAATGATTGAAAAGATTAGTTTTAAAGAGTGAAAAGGAACACCACTTCCTTTGAAACTGAAGAAAGAGATGAGAAGAAAGAGTCAAGCACAGAAATTCTTAATATTTTATTCCTGACCCTGAGATACTGCCAACGATTTAATGTACTCTCTAATGCTAGAATCTGCAACACAACAATAATGTTCAGACTCATCTTTCTTGAGCATAAACTTTAGATCACTTGTCAGCAGTACACTGCTCCATTACCTTTGCACACATTTATGAAATGACTTCAGATTGGACCATCTCCAATAGCTGTAGAGGAGAACATAGCCATGGCTAATATTAATGTATGAATCACACCTTTGATTTCAGACTCTTCCCCAGCTGAGATTGTGGGCCACATTTTAGTTTCTAGGACTCATCACTTAGAAATCAGTCTGTTAACATGCATTAAATCTTTGCTCCTGTCTTTGAATTATTTCAAAGTAAAAGGTACATGGCTTACAGAATTTTTCATACTTTAAAAATTGACATTAAAATTATTTCTCAAATCAGCCTGTCTATATGTCCAGCATATCAAGTGACTGAAATTGGGATGGCTACATACACATTAAGTACTTCCCAATCGCCCACACACCTCGTAATGGGTGACACTGAAACATTTGCTGAAAATATCGAATACACTGTAAGAAAAGTCTGCTGCAGATTTTTCAAGTGAACACCAAGGGATACCGTGTTGAGTATTTTCCAGCAATTAGTAGTTTACAAGCAATGTAGCTAATTAGCTCATCAGTCTTCAATAAGAGTGTTTCTGTAAACATTTCGCCAGCTACAGGACACCATGTATGCATGTTAAAATGTGTTAGAACAAGAGTTCATCATTCCCTTTCAAATGAAGAATGAATTGTATCTTCTGAAGCACATTGAACTTAGCTGAAAAGACTATTGTATTTGTGACTTAATGCTTTTATCTAAGAACACTCTTGAAATATAGTAACAGTTAAATGCACACAACATCAACATAGCAAGACACGGAAGTAATGAGGGCAGCAGCTGGTGCTTTTGAAACC
>NW_012135747.1:2901015-2903466 GCF_000956105.1 Propithecus coquereli | reverse complement strand
TCTGTATTTATATGGGGGAGCTTCATCTTTCTCCTACTTAATAAAGAAAAATTTAAAAACTTTAGAAATATACTATTTTATTACTCCTTCATATGTGATTCCACCACCTTTGGACATACCATTATAATGTCATTTATGACAGTGGTCCCCAACCTTTTTGGCAGCAGGGACCAGTTTCATGAAAGATAATTTTTCCATGGACTGGGGAGCGGGGGGTGGCAAGGCAGAGCTCAGGTGGTGATGCAAGCGATGGGGAGTGGCTGTAAATACAGATGAAGTTTGGCTCACCTGCCTGCCTCTCACCTCCTGCTGTGTGGCCCAGTTCCAAAAAGGTGATGGACCAGTACCTGCTGGCGGCCTGGAGTTTGGGGACCACAGACTTATCAGACATTATTACAGCTGTTTACATGTCTATTTCTCCCAGTGGACACTGAGTATCTAGGATATATCTTATTTATTCTCACACTGCTGGGGCCCAAAATAATATCAAATGTAGATACCAAATATTTAACCAAAATAAGTAAACAGTAGATACTCAACAAATGTTTGCAAATGAATAGGGAAAAGGCATAAGAAAAGAGTCTAAATATGCTTCTTTTGTAATCCTCTTCTCTCCCTCTTAACAACACTCCATGTTATACTGACTAATAACTTCCTTTGTACAATTTCATTTTCTCTCTCATTGCAAACTCATATTTTATTTGAGATCATAACAAATGCTGAGCCAGGCTTATTTAATATTCCACTAATTTTGTCCTGTTCCTTTTATCTTCATCAAGGCATTAATGAAAACACAAGAAAATGCCTTTTTTTCATTGTAATTCCAATCTGTAATTCCATCTAAATTTTTTTTTAATAGCTGAAGGCAAAAGCTAAAACCTGAATAACTGAGACCCTTACCCTCTATACCCTCGTAGTACTAAGTCATATTTAAAGTAAATTTCAACCAAGTTTGCTCTACAATTTTATCTTTAACAAATCTGTAAGACTTTTGTTACATTCAGATCATGTTATCTTTTTTCCCCAACAAGAAGACTAAATATCTTTGTTTACTATTTATCTCAAGAATTTATTCTGAAAGACAACTCATGATGCTAACAACACCTCAAAGTGGAGTTATTGCAGCCACCACAATAGACCATGTATTATACTATGTATATGTTTCTGCATATTAGGAAAAATAGCATCTTTAAAAGTACAGAACTGAGAACAACATATATTTTTAAATGTTTATGAATATAAAGTATATTAAATCTGATAATAACTCTCTGTTCTTTGCAATTTCATGTATGAATAGCGAGTGCCATATACAGTATTATACCACTTTTTTAAAATTTGTTACTCATGTAAGTACCATAGTCTTACCATCCTAAGGGATGCCAAAGAAACAGGCCATGTTGTGCTGGCACATTTCAAATGATTCCTTCAAATGGTAATTTTAAAATTACCATTCAAATGTTTCATTTCAGAAATAACACCTCAACATGTACCAATTTAAAAAATTCCATTGCATTTCTACACACCAACGACACCAAAAATATAATTGATTTACATCCAGAAACATAGCCATATACATATGGAACTTTGGCATTTGACAAAAGTGGAATAACAAAACTATTTTTCAAAGTAGTTGTACCAATTTACATTCCCACAAGCAATGTTTAAAAGATCCTTTTGTTTCAAAATCTTTCGAACACATGGTATTATCATACTTTTTAATTTTTGCCAATTGAATTGCATAATATAGTATCTCACTTGTATATCTTTCTATCTCACTAATGAAGTCAAACATCTCTTTATATTTTTATTAATGGTATGTGTTTACTCTTCTGTAAAATTGTTTTTGTGTCCATTTTCCTTTTGGTTCATTTTCCTTTTCTTATTGATTTGTAAGAGTTCTCTATATGTTCTTGTTATTAATCTCTTGTGTTTATACCAATTTCTTCTCTAAATGTCTTTTCATTTTCTTTAAGAATGTTTTTTTTGATGTAAGAAAGTTCTTAATTTTGATGTAGTAAAATGTATCAATCTTTTCGTATAGCTTCTTGCCTCATGTTTAATAAATCTTGCTCTACCTCCAAAGCCTTAAAAAAAATTCACCCTTATTTTTTTTACTGACTTTTTTAATTTTGTTTTTGACACTTAGATCCTAAATCCACCTGGAGTTGACTTTTTATATATGGTTATGGGAAGCCAAATGGTAGAAAGATTGAACAACAGAGAAGTCCAAAGAAAGTGGCAGATGATAGAAGGAGAAGCTGGGCAAATAATTTTAAACACTCTTTCAAGAAGTTAGGAAGGTAAGATTGGAGTTCTTGGCCTGCCTGTGAAGATTTTTGTAAATATCCCATGCTTTCAACTGGGGGATTTGACCAACCTTTTAAAATTAATTCTAAAATTTTTATACATAATGCCCAGCATCCAATCAAAAATTACCCAACATACCAGGAA
>NW_012135747.1:2899964-2900685 GCF_000956105.1 Propithecus coquereli | reverse complement strand
TAGAAACAAAACCCAGATGACTCAGATGTTGTAATTAGCAAATAAAGAGTTTAAAGCAGCTATTATAAATATATTCAAAGAATTAAAAAGAGACTGGTCATAATGGATGAATAGACAGGGAATTTCAGCAAAGTGGAAACTATTTTTTAAAAACAAAAATTTGAGAACTAACAAGTATAGTAACTGAAGTAAAAAGTTTTACTAGGTGGACTTAAAAAATAGATCGGAGAAAGCAGAAAAAAGTTTCATGAAGACATATTTAAAGTTAAATGTTTTAAAGTACCACTTAAAATATCATATGAAATACTTGGGGATAAATTTAACAAAATATGTGCAAGATTTGTATCCAAAATAAAGGGAGAGATATAACATGTTTTTAATCAGAAGACTCTTTGAGAACTTCTCTTTAAAATGTCAGTTCAGCACAAATTGATCTATAGATCCAATTTAGTCCCAATCAAAATCTCAGCAAGCTTTTTTGTAAAAATTGACAAACTTGTTCTAAAATCTCTATGGAAGTTCAAGGCACCTGGAATAGCCAAATCAAAATAATTTTTATTTCAATACTTACTATGAAGTACAGTAATTAATATTGTGATATTGGTGTAAGACTAGATATATGAATCAATGGAATAGATTCATATTCATATGGAAGAGAATCCCAAAGTAGACCAACACACATATAGCCAATTGATTTTCAACAAAAGTGTAAAAGTAATTC
>NW_012135747.1:2895904-2898154 GCF_000956105.1 Propithecus coquereli | reverse complement strand
CACAAATTATACTATGTCTTTATTAGAAGAAATTTTCCAAATAAGTCTCAAAATTCTACTTGAAAATAGACCAATAGATATATAAATAAAACTGTCTGTACTCTCAGTATTTTTTCACTTTTCCAAATACTTGAAACTTATTAGTTGCTCTTCATTAGTCCTTCACTTTGTGTCACTGGACAAAGCCTTTAAAAAAAAAGCAGAAAACTATTTAAAATATGTTTCAAGCATTATACAGAGTTCATTGGATCAGAATTCATTCTCCTGATACTTCGGCCCTGCCACTGAGCTAAAATTCCTTCCAAGTTTTTGGGAACAATGCTCTCACTGTCATTTTCTCTGCTATCCATAGGATAAACATTGGCCAGTTCCCAAATGCCAAAATCATGTGCCATTTCACTGCTTTCCTTCCACAGTGAAATGGCAGTAGTTCGATTTGGCAATTTGTCAAAATAATCAGAGGGTAGAGCACTTGGTGATCTTTAACCAAATGTATCTGTTGTATATATAACATATGACATGTATATGTATTTCACACATAATAATAGAATATAGTGAAGGCTATACCCTGTATGGCATAATCCTAGATTCCAAACAGATTCTCTTTGAGAACTTCTCTTTAAAATACTTTACCTTTATTGAGCTAAGAAGGTTGACTTACCTTAAAAACAAAAGCAAATATCATCTCATGACAATTATTGTTCCCTTCTAAGAATGACCATTGTCTTACATATTTATTACCAGGCAGTTTATGGAAACCATGTTGTCAAATAGATCACATTTTCCAAGAGAAACAGTAACAGAATAGGGCTCATATTCCTTACCAAAGACTCAACAGAGAAACCATAATTATGAAAGGTAATTGTCATAAAAGCAAAGATAAAATCATTATAAAATTGTATAATATAAAGTGACAAAATGATGCTTTGATTTTTTTAATTTATTAACAAACATTTACCAGGCATCTGTTATATGTCAGGCATTGTTAATCAAATAAGACCTGGGTACTTGCCACTCTCAAGGAATTAAGAGTTGAGATTTACTGAACAGGTAAATCGATGTTTGCTGTATGCAGTGGTTAGTCCTATGAAAGAGATGCTCAGAGACTGCGAGGACACAGAAAAGTGACATCTAAATTAGCATCTGGAGGTCAGTAAACATGTTTTAGAAAAGATGACCAGGGCTGAGCTTTGCTACATGAGTAAGAATCGGCTGAATGAGGACAACCCAGGTGAAGGGAAAACAGTCATGTGCTGCATAACATTTTTGGTCAATGAGGGACTGCATATATGATGGAGGTCCCATAAGATAATAATAGAGCTGAAAAATTCCTATTGCCTAGTGACATTCTAGCCATAGTAACATCATAGGGCAACACATTACCCACGTTTGTAATGAAGCTGGTATAGACAAACCTACTGTGCTTTTTGTGGTCATTTTATAGTGTACTCCTACTTATAAAAAAAGTTAACTGTAAAATAGCCTCAGGCAGGTCCTTCAACAAAGTATTCCAGAAAAAAACATTGTTATCATAGGAGATGACCGGCTAAACCGTGTAGGTTTGTGTAAGTACACTCTAAGATATTTGCACAACACCAAAATTGCCTAAGTACACTTTTCTCAGAATATATCCCTATAATTAAGCAAGGCATGGCTATAGCTGGTAACAGAGACACAGAGGCATAAAGCAACATGGGCCATTCAAGATATTGCAAGTTCTTGTTTGAAGACAAGTTTGAGAGAGGAGCAGTAACAGGAAATGAGATGCAAGATGATGGTAGAAGCCAAATCATGAAATGCTTTGGGAACTAGGTTTAAAAGTTTGAATTTTATCCAGAAAGACAGTTCCCTTAATCCTCCAACAGCTACTAAAAAGGATTTTAAGCAAGAAAGTAAAGTGAGCATATTTTCATTTTTAAAAGACCTATTTGATTTTGGTATGGGGCAAGGCTAATGCAGTAATCCTCAATTCAGGAAGCAATGTTGATAATGGAGAAGGAGGAGCAGATCTAAGAGACAGCGGGAGATAAAATTCATCAAACTAAGATACTAATTGGAAGAGAGGGTGGAATAAGAAGGAAGAGTCTGAACTGATGTGGTGACCAAGAAGATGGTAATAGAGAACACAGGAGAAAGAGTGGGATTATGCTGGTAGGGAGCCAGGAGGAATGACAAATTCATTTCAAATTATCGTTAGCATTTTGTTTTCTATATATTGTCTGAAAAATCCTTATAAAATACAAATTGTAT
>NW_012135747.1:2873621-2894895 GCF_000956105.1 Propithecus coquereli | reverse complement strand
ATTCCATTGACCAAAGAACATTGAGCAATTCTTTTAAAAATATCCTGTAGATGAAACTTATATTCATTAAAAAATTGCTGTATTATCATAAGTAAGTAAAGATATCAAAAGGTGAATTATATGCTTTTATTATGTAATATTAACAAAGCAGCAACACGGGTTATGCATAGTTTATGCAAAGTATTAAAAAACAGTTTAAGACATCTAAATCTCCAGCAATTTGAAAAATTAAAAATGTACTTCTGAGATAATCAGGTATGAAATGTCTATCTCCCAACTGTTTACAAGGAACTTTAGAATTTATTTATGTATGGGAAAATACGTCTTCAGCTTCATTACTAATTTCTCATTATTTCTATGACCATAAAAAGGTACTCTTCTCTTTGTTTATTATGCATAAGCTATGGCATGATGGAGTAGGGGGAGGAGTTGCCTAGAGGGACTAAATAACTAAAGGGAAGAGCCAGGACTGGGACTCTAAGCCTTGGAACTGTCTAATGAGGCACTCTGCCTCCCACAGCTAGCTCTTCACAGCTCTGCAAAAGACTAATAAACTCACGCCAACAAAAATAAAACACTCACATATCTAATTCAGTAACTAACACCCTAAGGATATGCAGTTTGCTCCTGACCAGAACTAGAGTACTCACTTTCTTTGCGAACTTCCTCAAGTGCAGCAGTAAGCTCATCCTTTAAAACCGTAGCTTCCTGGGCAATCTTCTCTCCCTTGTCTAGTAAATTCCAAGTTGCTTCCTCCACAGAAGCTAGAAGGACTTTGGCTCTTTTTGAACATCCTTTTTTCCTGTTGGAAGGATTCTGGGGGCAATTTACAAGTGTAGTAACCTAAAATTGGAAAAATACAAACCACTCATTAGACAAACTGTAAGGAGAACACAGTCCTGGGATATCATAGCCCAGGAAAAAAAAGGAAGTATAGTTGACCCTTGAACAACTTGAGGGTTAGGGATGCCAACCCCCCATGCAGTTGAAAATACAAGTATAACTCTTGGCTCCCCCAAAACTTAACTACTAATACACTACTGTTGACTAGAAGCCTTACTGATAACATAAACAGTCAATTAGCACATATTTTGTATGTTATATGTATTATATGCTGTATTCTTACAATAACATAAGCCAGAAAAAAGAAAATGTTATTAAGAAAATCATAAGGAAGTGAAAATATATTTACTAGTCATTAAGTAGAAGTGGATTATCATAAAGGTCTTCATCCTTGTGGTTTTCAAATTGAGTAGGCTGAGGAGGAGGAGGAGGGGTTGGTCTTGCTGTCTTGGGGTGGCAGAGGTAGAAGAGGTGGAGGAGGTGGAAGGGGAGGCAGCACACTCAGTATAACTTTTATTTTTAAAAATCCACATGTAAGTGGACCTGCACAGTTCAAACCCATGTTGTTCAAGACTCAACTGTATTTCATAGTAACATAATACATTCCCAGTACTATTGGTACATCCCCAAATGTCAAGTCATGGCACCAAGAGCAGCAGCATTGGCTACCACAGAGTTCCGAAGTAGAGGGAGGAAGGGAGAGCCATAGAGATTGAATCTCATCAAATTTTACTATTGGAAGAATGATTTAGAAGACTCTGTGTGTAATTGTTTTAATTACAGCAACTTCATGTGGAAAAAAAAATACAGAACCTTGATAAAGCAAAGAGAAACAGAAAAGTATATATCTCCAAAATATCAAATAATTATAAAATAAAACATACCACTTTGTAGGCAGCAACCTATTTCAAGATGAAGGCAAAAGTAATTATAATTGAGTCAGTATTAGTCTATTTAGGCTGACAATAGAGATTACTAATATTGGGGAAGAGGGGAACATTCTGAAATATACAAAATGGTGTTTACCTCAAGGGAACAAAGCTCAAATCCTTACTATGACCTACTCTCTTACCCTTTGTAACCTCTCTGACCTGCCTCCTATCCTCTCCTCTAACTCAGTTGGCCTCTCAAGCAAATAGGTCCTGCTCAAAGTCCCCATGCAAGAGGCCTTTCCTGCCCACCCCCATCTTCACCCTCTTTTACTGTTCCTTTACCCCACTTTGTTTTTCCTCAAAACATTTATAGAGCCTGACATTTTTGTTTATATGTTTATTGTGTGCTGCCAATACTAAAAATGTAAACTCTATGAAAGCATGAAATACACTTTGTTCTCCATATCCAGAATAATGCACAAGGTAGGGGTTCAATAAATATTTATTACCTAAATGCCTTGATGAATACGGTAGTTGAAAAGAGGGACTTTTTAACATCTATATTTTGAATTGCCTGAATATGTTAATGATGAGCATGTATTTCTCTTGTAAATTTGTTTAAAATACAACAAACTCCTTACCACAAGTATGTGAGGTGATGGATGTATTCATTACACTATAAATATATATAAATTTTGTCAATTTTACCTTAATAAAGTTGGGAAAAAAACAAAAAAAAAGGAAAGAAATGAATTTTAACCAAAAAAAAAAAAAGAACAAACTCATGATAACATTATTTAAAGATGAAAATTAAGCATTTGTATTTGGAAACAAAAACATCATAATGAATTACATTATGAAAAATACCAACTTCATCCATTTCTTAATCAAACCTTGGATCCCAATCACAAATTTTGGATAAAATTTTTGTAAACAAAAATTACAATCCCCATTAAAAATCACCATCATAGAGAAATGTGGGGAAAAAACTTGCATCCAGTATTTAAAATAGAAGATCTGAAACTCCTATAGAAAGCTATGCTCCTGCGTGTCATCAAATAGTCAAGCCTTATTATAATTATGCATCACGTCTTTGGCAACAGACTATATATACATAACCTTCCTGCTCACAGCCTCTAGAGATTTTACTTACTGGTTATTCATGGAGCATTAGATGTTTGTTTACCTGAATATCTGGACCCAGCTTTTAGTGAGGAACTGAGAAAAAACTTATAAGCTATTAGGGAAATATGTAGATGAAAATAATTTTTGTCTATTTTATTCAAATTTGTTTTGTTCCCATGTTCATGACCCAGAGTGAAATGTCTTACAGCAAGTCTTTGTTTCCCCTCTTAGGAAATAAGAACAATCATATTGTCCTATAAGACTATGGGAAGGTTAAATAAGGTAAAGTATTTTGTAAAATGCATAACATGACACAAATACTGGTTGGCATTTAATGTGTATTTTCTAGTTCATTCCCCACACGCATGCAAAAAATTGATTATGGGAATCTTTATCAAAGGTGTTCTCTCTTGGCCTAATCTTTTCTTGCTCTTAGGCCCCCTGTGCTAAATGTAATGAAGGCAGTTAACAAAGCACATACTATATGCTTTATAAGCAGCTAACTAGGGTCATGTGTCTTCATCATGGATTACATAAGGATGACAATAAACCTAATTTATTGCATGGGTTTTCACAAACTGCAAAAGGCAAATATCTCACTACTGTCAGTCTAATTTATATATTGAGAGTTAAAAGATATTTGTCCAGATTAAGACAAATTATAACACCTCGTTTAAAACCTTTGTTTAAAATGAAGAATAAGTACCATTGTCTAAAATGTTCCTTCAGAATGTATTTTAAGTGCCACAATTCATGATGCTTCCCACTGCACATTCCTCCTCTATTGTTCAGATCTTCTATGCACCAAATGTTTTCCATAGAATAGCCTGGGCTTTGAAATTAAAATGAGCATTCCAGAAATGCTTTGTTCCTTATAATAAATGCCAGAGAAGTAAGAAATGTGAAAAGAACATTGTATAAGAACATTGTGCTTCCATCAAAAAAATACATTTGCTACTTTCAAGTTATTCACTTTTAAAAGTTGTTTGTACCTATGTTTTCTTTTAAAATATCCCAATATATTTATTTAATATTGATTAAACTAAAGTCAAGTGCTGTTTTCAATGATTCATTTTATTCCAGAAAGTAAATATAGCTTGGTACCTTTGTGGAAAAAAAAAAAAGAAAGCTGAACTTTATTTTTCACCCCAACTCACCTAAGAGATATACCCTACTCTCATCAGTGACTGTGACTCACTATAGCAGGTGATTCTCACCCAGGGGAAGGAGAGGGGTCTGTGCATATCCTATTTGAAAGGGTCTCCCATCTCTTCAAGGAATACCAGCAACAAGTAAAATTAGCTTTCAAGTTATTCTGTAAAATAACCTATATCCTCATTTCCTTTTTCAGTATAAAATCAGTTATATTTTTACAAGGAACACAAAAACTTTAGTTGAAAGTTGCAGCAAAGATGATTCTAATGTAGGGTCCAAGTCTGTGTTTTATTAACATTACTTTTTGTCACTAATACATAACCCTCTCCTTCCCCTCTTTCTCAGACTTTAGGGGTCCCTCTCATATGGAAAATCTCTAGGCATGCTGCATTAGAGAGACTGGATTTGCTCGCCTTTCTTTAGTCTGTAAATATACGCTAGGCTATGAAGACACACTTTCATCTCATTGATACAGGAAGAAGCTCCCCATTGAAATAGTCTGAAATTAGAGGCTTCAAGTAATAGGAAAAGAAGAAATTCCCACTTTATTAATTCTGCAAGTTTAACATTCCACAAAGCCAGGCATATTTTTAAATGGTGTGTTATATTTACATATTAAAATTTAGAGTAGGAAAAAGAAGTTTTTTATAACTTTATTAATTCAGATGTGCTTCTCAAGATGCTCCAAAGATACTGAAAATTAAATTGATATGCTTAGTGAACCAAGCCATCAACTATCATTACATATGAGGAGTCTTCAAAAAGTTCATGGAAAATGTGTATTATGAAAAAATTATGCATAGATTTCAAATATTTTTGCACCAAATAAATTCATACTAACTCGTATGCCCAGATGAGCTGCAGACAAAAGCAGAACTTTCAACAGAAATTTTAAATAAGTGGGATCAAGATCCTGAAGCATTTTTTCAAAGAATTGTAGTAGGAGACGAAATGTAGCTTTATCAATATGATCCTGAAGACAAAGTATAATCAAAGCAATGGCTACCAATAGGGGGAAGTGGTCTAGTTAAAACACAGATGGATACTTGCAGATGGTAATATGAAAAAGAAAAAAAACACAAGAGCAAAGGTCATGGCAACAGTTTTTGGGAATGCTCAAAGCATTTTGCTTGTTGACTTTCTGGAGGGCCAAAGAACAGTAACATTTTCTTATTATGAGAGTATTTTGAGAATGTTAGCCAAAGCCTGAGCAGCTAAATGCCCAGGAAAACTTTACTAAAAAGTCCTTCTCCACCACATTCCTCTCATCACATTCCTTCTCATTCCTCTCATCAAACAAGGGCAATTCTGTGAGAGTTTTGATGGGAAATCATTAGGCATCCACCTTCCAGTCCTTCTGACTTCTTTTTGTTTTCTAATCTTAAAAAATCTGTAAAGGGCATCCGTTTTTCTCCATTTAATAATATATAAAAAAAAAACTGCATTGACATAGTTAAATTCCCTCAGTTCTTCAGAGATGGACTAGATGGCTGGTATTATTACTTACAAAAATATCTTGAACTTGATGGCGACTATGTTGTGAACTAAAAATAAAATCCTAAGCCCTCTGCTAACTGAATGGACCCCTCTTGGCCAAGGGGACCCCAGAAATACCTAGTTCCTAGCCATGATGGGATGGGAGAGATAAAGCACAATTACAGGCATGATTTCCCTTCATAAATATTCATGACTCCTCCTATAGCCTGTTGAATATGTATATTTGACCACCCCACTCAGTACAGAATCCTGTTCCCTTCTGTCTCTTCTTTGAAGCACATGTGCCTGGCTTCTGGCCAGGATTCAACTTCCCAACCTATCGAAATGGCCACCCAACAAGCTGCTACCCTTTATGAGAAATAAAGCTTTCCTTTTTCCAAAGTATAAGCCTCGTTAATTTCTTTTTAGTTAACAATGTTGAAAATAAAATTTACAATTTTTATTCTTTTAATTTCATTTTCCACAAAATTTTTGAAGTCCCCTCATAGAACCCCACTACCACACAATAGAAACATTGTAGAATATGGCATAAGGCTGTGATTTACTTTCATTTGTTGCATCAGTGCAACAATTGCTTTAGCATCTCAGACTCTAGCTTTCTGAAGTTTTCTTTAATGCCAATTTGAGTAACACATTTATATTCTATAACCATGTTCATTCCCAATCTAACTCTAAATTTTTTTAAATTCTATCATTGAAGTACAAAAAGCCCAGGTTAACAGCTATGTCTTTTCTTGTTTATTAGCTAAAACATTTTGAATTTTAACCTTTCTTCGATAGCTCACAAGAGCCTTCAGGGCTACTTTTGCTCCCTTGAGTTAATTTTAATGTATGAAATAAAATATAAGACATTTAAGCTATGTTAATTAGCGAAAACTTCAGCAGAGTTCTAAAAGAAATTAGAAGGGTAGAAAAATAAAGCTCTCTAGATAAGTAAAACCTGTGATTTTTCAAAGTAAAAGCCATCATCCAGTATTGGGGAAGAACAGATTGTCTCTTCTTCAAGTTCTTGATAATTTCAATTGTTCCTTACTTCCTACCAAAAACAATACTTCCAAAAGTAGTGGGGAAGATTGAAGGGTTGGGAACTCAGCAAATGCATACCTCTGGATTAATATTCAACAGCCCCCAAAACCAACTACAATCTTTTAGTTCTTCTCAAGCCAATAAACACTTACTGAGCACATACTGTGTTCAAAACAATACCCTAGGCATTCAGGAAAAAAAGATGATTAAGCTTCAGTATGTGATCAAAGAAATACACAACTAACTACAATATAAAAGGCAGAATGATAACTGTTTACACTTATATGAATAGAAAAAAGTGCTGCAAAGGTTATAAATATTCACAAGGATTAAGTAGGGCTTACAAGAAGAGTCTTGACGGACAGTTGGCTTTCTACCAGGAGAGATAGAAGGGAGGATGAGCCAAGGAAAGAAAACCATGTGCAAAGGGGCAGAGACAGAAATTATTTTTTCTGAAAGTAGTAGATAGTCAAATTTGGCAGACGCTGGGGTAAAAACAGAAAATTGGTGAGAAATAAAGCTAGGAAGTAGGTTGCAGTTTAAATATGAAAAGTTTTAAAAGCCAAGGAAAGAGTTAATATTTAATTCAATTCAATAGGCAATAGACAATTCAAACACAGCATGCCCAAAGTAGGAGCCTTCTTCCACAACTGCCTCTCCTCCATCTACATTTCTTACCTCAGGAGCTGATACCTCTAACCTGAGGCAGAAACCCAGAAATCATCTAGGATCATTGTCCTCTCCAAGTCTTTCTCATCCATGATACAGAAACAGGGCATCAATCTCAGCTCCATCCATCAATCTGTCTCTGTCATTATGAAAAGTGTATGCAACGATTCTGGCCCTTGTAGAGTCCTTTTTTTTTTTTTTTTTTTTAGAGTCTCACTCTGTCACCCAGGCTGGAGTGCAGCAGTGCAATCATAGTTCACTGTAATATCAAACTCCTGGGATCAAGTGATCCTCCTGCCTCAGTCCCCAAGTAGCTGGGACTACAGGCATGCACTACCATGCCCAGCCAATTTTTAAGGTGATCCTCCCTCCCACCTCATCCTGCCAAGTGCTGGGATTACAGGCATGAGCCACTATGGCTGGCCCTCATTGAGTCTTTTATGAAGACTCTCCTGAGAGGTCTCACTGCCTCCACACCAGTCCCACACTCTCACGAGAACCATCTCTTTAAAATGCAAATCAGTCATACTTCCACCAGCTTACAATTCTCCAATGGCTACCTGCTGCCTACAAGATAAATCCAAACTCTTCACTGTGGTTTATGAGGCAATTTATGTTCTCACTCATGACTAAATTTTCACTGTCAGCTTCCATTTGTGGAGTTTGACAACAAACTACCTGTTAGGCTCAGAACAGGAAATGTTGACCAACCTTGACCTAGAGTGACTCCTTTCCCTTACAGCCCCTGGTTTGTGGATCATTACCTTGCAATTAGCCCTTAACATACTGCATCCCCAACTTTACCATGAACTCAAAAAGAGCAGGGGCATGCTTGAATCATCCTGAAAATCCAAAGCTAGCATGCTGTAAATAATAAATAATGGTTGACTTAATGAAAAAGAAAAGGAATGAAACTCCAGATTTTAAAAGTCTTAAACCAAGAACAACGATGTTGAATGATTTGGACAAGGTTACCAATAGAACTGGTTGCTAAGCCACTATTAAAATTTAAGTTTAGCAATAGCATGTGGTAGCTTCCATCAAAAAGAATTCCTTAATGTGGGATTTTTTGTCATTTCTCATGTCTAGTATCATGGAAAAGCAAATTTTTGTAAATTCTGAATAAACAAGTCTCCATTCATATAGTTTACTTAGAGTCTCATCAGTTCAAAGTGAACTAGAATCAAGTATATTATATTCAGTCTTTTTTTGCCCAAAAAAAAAGTTACATAGTTCATTTTCAAGCTATAAATAAACAGAGCAGGCACACTATTTTTATTATTGAGTTTTCATTTCTTCAATCCTTTTATTCGTTTGCTAGGGCTGCCATGACCAAATACTACAGACTATGTAGCTTAAACAACAGAAATTTATTTTCTCATGATTCTGGAGGCTAGAAGTCTAAGATCAAGGTGTTGACAGGTTTGGTTTCTCCTGAAACCTCTCTGGCTTGCAGATGACCACCTTCTTTCTGTGTCTTCATGTGTGCACATAACTCTTATGTCTCTGTTAAATCCTAATCTCCACTTTTTATAAGAGCACCAGTCATATTGGATTAGGGCCCACCCTAATGACCCCATTTTAATTTAATTACTTCTATCTCCAAAGGCCCTATCTCCAAATACAGTCACAGTCTGAGGTACTGGGGTTAGGGCTTCCACTCTGAATTGAGTGTGGGGGAGGACACAGTTCAGCCCATAACAATCCTCACCACAAATGATACAGAAAGTATAAAACAACCATAACCTTTTTTTAAACATGTACTTTAGGGTTTTGTTTGTTTGTTTGTTAGGTTAACAAACTGCTAACACAAGGTATTACTTTGAGCTATCGAGGGACAGCAACCAAGCCCATGTAGATCCCTCTCCAATTCTACCAGCCCTCTGTGCTACACAGATGGCATCACAAAGCAAAGAGATTTACATGTCAAACATATAAACGGCTGTAGCTAAATATTTTAATCCAGGAAGTACAACCAGGAAAAGACCACATGCTGAGACTAACATCAAATATTAGTTTCTTCCAGTTTTTACTTAACTACTTACCACCCAAAAACAAACAAATAAAAAAGGTTTGGGCCGGGTGCGGTGGCTCACGCCTGTAATCCTAGCACTCTGGGAGGCCGAGGCCAAGGAGGGAGGATCGCTTCACCTCAGGAATTCGAGACCAGCCTGAGCAAGAGTGAGACCCCATCTCTACTAAAAATAGAAAAACTTAGCTGGGCAACTAAAAATATAAACAAAAAATTAGCTAGGTGTGGTGGCATGCACCTGTAGTCCCAGCTACTCGGGAGGCTGAGGCAGGAGAATTGCTTGAGCCCAGGAGTTTGAGGTTGCTGTGAGCTAGGCTGATGTCATGGCACTGACTCTAGCCCAGGCAACAGAGCAAGATTCTGTCTCAAAAAAAGTTTTGGACTCCACCATTCATCTATTCAACAAATATTGGTGGTGTACCGACACTGTGCCAAGAGAATATGGCAATGAGCCTCATTCTCCTAAAGGGAGACAGAATAAACAAATGCATAAGTAATTGTATAACACAATAGCAGGAATGGATATGTGCTATGAAGGAAGTGAAGAAGGGTAAGAGAAGAAACAGCAAAGGGGAAAGGCTAGTTTAGACTGTGTATCAAGGAAGGCATATCTTATTAGGTAACAAGGACCCAAGAAAATAGAGGGAGACATTTGAATATCTGAGGAAAACATCCCAGAGGAAACAATGCACCATGCAAAGCCTCCAAAACAGGATTCTGATTGTTGTATTCCAGGAGCAGCAGGAAGGCCAGTGCCCCTGAGCATAAGAAATGAAATAAGGATGGTATCAAGGCACCATTCTGGATGCACTGTGGAGAATAGACTAGAGAGCAGGCAAGGATCGGGGAGGAAGGGGAGAGACGGAAAGGAAAGCAGTTAGGAGGCTGTTCAGTAGCCCCAGTGGAGACTGCATGGGCTTGTTCCAGGGAGCGGTGCTGGAATTGTTGAAAAGTGACAGAATTTTGGTATATTCTGAAGTGAGTCAATAGGGTTTGCTGATAGATTGGACATGGGTTATGAAAGAAATATGGCATCAAGGATGACTCTAAGGCATATAGCTTGAGCAGCTGGGTGAATGGAAGTAACATTTATTTAGGTGAGAAAATTAGGAGACATGAGAAGGAAGGGGAATCAAGAGTTAAGCTTTAAGCATGTTAAATTTGCCTTTTAAAGTTGCTAAGTTGGAGACTAGTATACAATTCTGGAGTTGAGAGAGGTAAGGGCTGGAGATGTGTTTCTTATGGCTTATCTTTTTAATGGTTCACATATCAGTTGTTTCACTGATTTTACTAAAATTTCAAAGATATTTTAGAGCAATATTTTTTTTAAAAATCAGAGATTAGATGCAATCTCCTAAAAACAATGTATAACTGAAAAGAAGTCACCAGACTGAGGTTTGAGGCACCCCAATATTTAGAGACAGTCTTTCTCAGGAAACCTAACCAATAACCTATTAATCCTAGGATATGAGGCTTTTGCCATTTAAAATATATCAATAATTTACGAAAGATGCCTGTTTTATGCAAAGCAACAATTCAGAGACAAATTCAGTTTAACAAAATGTAAAGTTAATCATCTAGTCTCCTTCTCTACAAACAAATATTGCCAAAAATGAGGAGAAAAACTACCAAGATGTTGAATTTAGCAAACTAAGGGGAAATTATATTCATGCTGCTATTTATACCTAAATCAAGCACTAATCATTCTGGTAAATCAATAACCAATAGTTTACATATACTACAATACTGATTCAAAGAAGTGCTGAACAAGAAAAAGCAAAAGGACAATTCTTTTCCATCAATAACCTTTGCCTGCTTGAAGGAAACAAAATAAGAAGTAAAAAATCCAATCAGATCAAAGCTGACCCTGAAATAAAGGATGAGTTGACTTCACATGTAGTAGTTTAGACGTGTTCACATGATCCCTTGGTTCATTCAGCCCAGTACTCCATTTCCAGCAATGACTGATGGTAGAATGTGATTTTGAACCTTAATTATATGTTCCAGCTTTGTTTAATAATCATTTATAATCCTATCAGCCATAAAAGTGAATAAACTATGTAAACGTGCTTTGTCAACACAAATTTATAAAGCTTTATCTTCATTCCACTCCCACTATCTGTTGCCAGATTCCTTTTTTCCCATCTACCTTAAACCATCAGATTTACTCTTTCATGTTCTCTTCTAACATAAAACTCCATTTTATTGAAGATATACAGGAAAAAAGGTACACAATTACTTGTTCATCATGAATAAGAGAGACAACAAAGAAAGACCATAGGAGATAGTAATTAGATTTGTAGGGCTCAAGATTCTATAGCAACATAAATGTGGTTTAAATAAACTCATCAATGAGTTAAATGCTGATGCTTTAAAATTGATTAGATTGTGTCCACCTTATTTGTCATAATTGTCTCTAAGTCAATAAAGCCATTTTGTCTCATTTTTTTGTAAAAATTAAGTATCAGTCACCAATCTTAAATCTCTTTGGCCAGCATTTGACTTTTAATGCCCCAAAGTCCCTTCTTTGATATTACCATAGTCCCTTAATTCTAAAATACTATCAATTATAACACAAAGTCCCTACTTTGATATCACAGTCCCTTAATTCTGAAATATTATCAGTTATAACACAAACCATCAATTTAACCACTTCTTTTCAGAATGTAAGTTTGGATAATATTTTACCAATATTGAACTTTCCATATCCAAGGCTGAGCTAAGAGACCTATTATCAAGGGATGATGACAGCAAATAGAACAAAGATACCATCAATCATCTTTAAATTTCAAAGCTGACTTTCTTAAGGTCTTTAGCAACAAAATAGTTGTGAAGCTAGAGGGATCACACTACCTGACTTCAAAATACACTACAAAGCTATATACCAAAATAGCATCAGACTGTCATAAAAACAGACATGTAGGCCAATGGAATAGAATAAAGAATCCAAAAATAAATCCACATATTTATAGCCAACTGATTTTCAACAAAGGCACCAAGAACACTCATTGGAGAAAGGACAGGCTCTTCAATAAATGATGCTGCAAAAACTCGATATCTATATGCAGAAGAATGAAACTAGACCCTTATCTCTCACTATACACAAAAATCAACTCAAAATGGATTAAAGTCGTAAATATAAGACCCAAAATTATTAAACACTAGAAGAAAACACAGGGGAAATACTTTAGAATATTGGTCAAGCAAAGATTTTTATGGACAAGACCTCAAAAGCACAGGCAAAAAAAGCAAAAATAGACAAACAAGATTATATCAAACTAAAAATCTTCTACACAGCAAAGAAAACAATCAACAGAGTGAAGAGACGACATGTTGAATGGGACAAAATAGAATAGACATCTCTCAAAAAAAGATATACAATGGCCAAACAGTATATGAAAAAAATGCTAAACATCACTAATCTTCAGGGAAATGCAAATCAAAACCACAATGAGATATCATCGCATCCCAGTTCAAATGGCTATTATCAAAAAGACAAAAAATAATAAATGCTGGTGAGGATGCAAGGAAAGGGGAACTCTTATACACTGTTGGAGGGAATGTAAATTAGTACAGCCATTATGGAAAACAGTATGGAGGTTCCTCAAAAAGCTAAAAGTAGAACTAAAATATGATCCAGCGATATATATATATATATCCAAGGAAGGGAAATCAGTATATCAAAGAGATGTTTATTGAAGCACTATTCACAATAGCCGAGATAAGGAATCAACCTAAGTATCTATCAACAGATGAATGGATAAAGAAAATGTGGTAAACATACACAATGGAATATTACTCATCCACAAAAAAGAATAAAATCTTATCATTCATGGCAATGTGGATGACCTTGGAGGACACTATGTTAAGTAAAATAACCCAGGCACAGAAATATAAATATTTCATGTTCTCATCCTTATGTGGAAGCTTAAAAAGTCTCATAGAAGTAGAGAGTAGAATAGTGGTCACTAGAGGCTGGGAAGGGTGGTGAGGGAGAAGGGTATAGTGAGAGGTTGGTTAACAGATATAAAATTACAGCTAGATAGGAGGATTAAGTTCTAGTGTTCTGAAGCACTGTAAGGTGACTATAATTAACAACAATTTATTGTGTATTTTCAAATAGCTTGAAGAGTGGATTTTGAATGTTCCCAACACAAGGAAATAATAAACATTTGAGGTGATGGATATGCTAATTACCCTGATTTGATCATTACACATTGTATACATGTATCAAAAATATCACCCTGAACACCATAAATATGTACAATTATTATGTGTCCATTAAAAATAATAATAGGCCAGGAGTGGTGGCTCACACCTGTAATCCTAGCACTCTGGGAAGCCGAGGCAGGAGGATCACTTGAGCTCAGGAGTTTGAGACCACCCTAAGCAAGAGCAAGACCCTGTCTCTACTACAAATAGAAAGAAATTAGCCAAACAACTAAAAAAAAAAAAATAGAAAAAATTAGCCGGGCATGGTGGCACATGCCTGTAGTCCCAGCTACTCGGGAGGCTGAGGCAGGAGAATCGCTTGAACCCAGGAGTTTGAGGTTGCTGTGAGCTAGGCTGATGCCACGGCACTCTAGCCCCAGCAACAGAGTGAGACTCTATCTCAAAACAAACAAAAAAAAAGAGGCAGAACCATGCTCACTATTGGCTGATATAAGGCCCAGCACAGCAGCTCTTACATTGTAACCACCAGGGAACTTTTTAAATTATCGCCTAGTCCTACTCCCAGAGATTCTGATTTAACTAACTGGCTTCATGTGAGGTCTGGGCAGCAGGATTTTTAAAAGCTCCCCAGGTGATTTTAATGTGCAGCCAGGGTTGAAAACCACTGGGCTAACAGAATCTCAACAGCAATAGGAATTTTCTGAATTGCCTACTTAGCACTCTTTCCCCAAGTGAGGCTTTTGTGTCTATCACAGGACTTGGCCACAGACCACTCCACGATAATTTATCTCATGGGGGCTCTCAGCTATGAGATATTGCTCATTTCTTATCTTTCCTTAATCAGTAAGTGCAGAATATCTCCATGAAAAAATGGTCAGTCTAGAACAAGGGCCTGCAGATTAAGTCTCTGGGGCCAAATCCAGCCACTTGTCTAGTTTTGTAAATAATAAAGTTTTATTGGAACACAGTCACACCCATTTGTTTACATATTGCCTACATCTGCTTTCACACAATTGCAGTGTAGTTGCAACAAAGACCCTATGGCAGTCAAAGCTGAAACTATGTACTATCCAGGCCTGTACAATAAAAGTTCAGCAATCACTGGTCTAGAGTCATGGAGTTTTGAAGCTGCAACAGTATCTTCTAAGACAAATTAAGTGTCCTAAAATAGCCCAGGAGATTCTATGAAGAGTCGTCATACCTCGAGCACTGAAAATGACCACATTTGGGGACATATCGACTCCTATCCTTTCAGCCAGCTAAACCACAATTGCACCTATCAATATAGCATTTTCCACTAAAAGGGCACATAGATCTGGGCTTATCCTACACCACCTGACTGCCTGTGCAGTTTATAAGAGAAAGGTCACATCCCAAAGCTAAGTTAGAAGTGGATATCTGTGGGATCAATCTGAATTCATGGAGGAAAAGATGAGCTGCGACAGAAAGATAAGGTATTAACAGAAATGGAGTGGATTGGAGGTGGTCAGAGAATCCAGAACAAGAGGACAACAACATTAAAGTGAATAGAAAAAAAAAAAATAGAGTCTGATAGGCCAAAAAGTCTAGGAAGCAAGCTGAAAAGAGGTGAAGGCCAAAAAGTCTAGGAAGCAACCTGAAAAGAGGTGAAGCATGTGCAGTGACTGACAGCTGCCCACAGATAATCTCAAAGCCACCAGGCGGGGATATCCTTGTATGCTTGCCATACATACTTCCACTGGACTTGCACTATTTTAATCAACTAGCTACTGGTTTTTCTTTTTTTTTTTTTTATTTCAGCATATTATGGGGGTACAGATGTTTAGGTTACGTATGTTGCCCCAGCCCCCGCTACTGGTTTTTCTTATCCTTATTTTAATTTAAAGAGTGTCTTCCTTTTTCTCCACTATTTGTTTCTTAAGGAATGCTATAGCCTAACAATTTTCTCATGGGAGCAGTTTTCTGGTAGTAAAAGAATGCAGAGATTGAAGAATTCACTTTATTAGAATCAACTCAGCTTTACTGAATCACCCTAAACTTTAAAATGTTATTGAGGCAGAATTAAGTTTATTTCTTCATCCTACCATAAAAATAACATTTTTATACTTATTAAGCCTTGAGCCTATAAGTATTTAAAAGGCATTTAATTTACTAACTTTTAAGGTTATTTGAGGGTATAGTCAAAACTCTAATATTTGCTTACAAAATATTCTACAAGAACATTATATGTGTGCAGACTTGTCTTTCAGATTTCCTTGGAAGCTTCAAGATTAATTCTGGTATAAATTCTATCGATAGAATAATCAGCAAGGGTACAAAAAAGAAACTTGTAGATAAAATCAAGGAAGCATAAGTAAATGGCATCATGCTTATTCAAAATGATCCTATAAAGTTATACAATTGTTATGTATGCAAAATAATTAAAAATAAAAAATAATGCAAAAAAATGACTTATATATAAATGACAGAAAATAACCACAAACAAATAAAGCTTGAATTCTTTTCTGAAAGAAATAAAGGAAATTGTATCCTAGGAGACTAAGAAGCCAAAGAGGGCAAACATGTCCTCTCCCTGCTACCTGGAAGCCAATCAAATCTGTCTGTAGAACAGTGAGAAATTAACCCTTTTGGCATCTAGGCACCTATTTGCATAAATTAATATATATATGTGATTGCTTTCTTGCCTTTTTTTTTTTTCGGCTCAAAGAGGGTAGAAAGAAATTTTGTTGAGAGTGGGGTGTGGCAGAGAGGTTCTTCATAGGAGCCAAGGAGGAAGAAAAACATGATGCTTGGACAAGCTAGGATTAACTATTCCCCATCTAGCCGCTTGAACTGGGTTTGACTCTAACAAGGAGAGGGGAGAGAGTAGAGAAGAAGCTGAAAAGGTTTGTTTTCCTAAGAATTTTGGCTGACTCCAGGTCCAAGCATTGCTTCCTTGGGACCCATACTACAGATTGTGGCATAGAATTGGATAAGAGGCATTCTCCCCTCTTTTGTAGGAGTCCAGTGCCATTCTGCCACCTTGAGGACTGGCAGCTGAAGGAGACCAGGTAATTTCACTTTAAACTATGGCACCTTATTATGTCGATTATTTTAAATTAAAGGCCCTTAGAGACCATCAGACACTGGAAGAAGCTTTCCTCTGATATTCCCTTATCTGCCTAAAATCTGGACCCAACAGAGAAAAAAACAATTACTTCTAGTCCCTTCCCTGAGTTTTCATTAGTTTAACACTTATCACAGGAAGAGAGGCTGAAGTTTGTCAACACACCTGGACAGACTTTTGTCACAAACCATCGTCTGCTCTGTGGGCCCAGCAGAATTTGTCCCAGGTTATTGTATGTTTTCCAACCCTATTAAACTTTTCTAGAAGTCATTTACTATCCCCCAAGTTGCCAAATTTGTCCCATCTCCCCTCCCCTATGAAAAAGGGTATATAATCATCTGTACCCTATTGAGTTACCAGGTAATCATTCTCCTGTGATTCCTTCATGTTATGCTCATTAAAATAGATTTTTTTATGGCTTTTCTCCTATTAACCTACCTTTTGTCAGTTGATTTTTCAGCAAACCTTCAGAGGACAAAGGGGAAGTTTGCCCTTCTCCTCTACACAGGTGTGGAGGCATTGAGATATGACTACTTTGGCATGTCCATTTCCAGTCTCACAATGGGCACCACTGGTAGTCACCATCCCCCAGCAACATAGGCAAGCCAGACAAAACAGGAAAGCATAGCAGATAAACTGGTTTGGGAGACAAGTGAGTCGTATGTCAGAGACTCCAAAATTTGGAGATGAGGGGAAGAGCAGAAGAGAGGAGAGGTTTTGGAGGAAAATCCCCACTGTAGCATAAGTAATGAGGGCAATTACAAGAACCTGAATTGCTGCTGCTAATGACCTCCTTTGAATTTGCAGAGGGAGTATGAGGCCAGGGAATCAGGTGTCATAAGGAAGATTAGCATTTGGCCTGCATGGCCAGTGCTGAAGGGAACTGGAAACAGTGAGGCCCCGCAGAGGCTAGAGTATAATTCTGAGAATAGAATGTAGTTTGGAAACTGAAAAACATCTGTTAAAACCCTAGTAAATAGGTAATTTCATTGTCCCTGAACAGCAGGAGTTTGTGAATCCAAACTTGAAAACACCCCTATCACTATTACTCAAACTCTTCCCATGTCTCTATTTCTTTCTGTGTGTCTTTCAGCTTTGCACCTGATATAACTCTCAGAATATATGCAACTCCCCAAAGAAAGAATCGTAATAGGACCAACTCTAGACCATCCCTTAGAGGCGGAATTCTCATGCCAGAGCACTCCAGAGCCTTCTTGTCAATCTATAATTGTGTGTCACTGAGTCAGCTGCCCACCCCAAGAAAGTCAGCTGTGGCCATGGTGGCAAAGCGACATGATAGCAGATGGAGACTTAAAAAAAGGAATCCCTAAAAATAAGGCAATGGGAATGTAATAGTTACTGAGGCTGTTCACAAATATTCCCATTCTCCTCTCGGCACAGGGCAGGATTGCTCATCCCACATCCTTTTTGACCACATAACTTGCTTTGACCAAAGCAATGTGAGTGAAATTGACATATGTCACATCCAGGCAGACGTGTTAGGAGCTCTTGTATGATTCATCATTTTCTCTTTCCCCTGTAGCAGTGACAATGGAAGTACATGTTGAAATGAAGTGTACATTAGCCTGGATCCCTGAGTGCCTGTACTTAGCAGAGACCCCAGCGAACTCACATTAGACATGTAGCTTGAGCAGGAAATAGATTTTTACTAAGCCTCTGAGACTTGAGGGTTGTCTTCTTATCATATTATAACCTTGTTCATGCTAACTGATACAGGGTTTGGTAGATATTCTTAAACTTGACCCAGTGAATATAATAGCTGTCCCCAAGAGGACTCCCAGAAACAGGTAGGAGATACTAGGGAGATGGAAATGGCCAAGAGGTACTACAAACGTTAGGGGTGAAAGTCAGAGAAATAATGTTTATTACTAACTCTAACTAACTCTATATTTACCTCTTGAAAACATGGAATATATTTACATCAGAAAATACATTTGAACCTTTGTCCCCCCAAAAAAACTTTACAACACATAACACATTATAAGCAGTGTGTTATTATTTTTATTTTAAGGGATTTTGAGTAAATCAATTCCTTTAGCTCACATTCAACATAAATCTGACATATAGCAAGTTACATTTCGTGGCAAATTAAGATTATAGACGGTTTCATTATATAATGACTGTAGCATGATCTAGCAGTTTATATCCCCTTCAAAGACTGTACAACATAGAGATGTAAATTTTGTAAGTGCAATTCTGCACAAATAGACTTCCTGCATTGTATTTCCAAACTTGGATCTTGAAAGTGATAAAGTGCAGATGCCTACAGTGGCAATCATAAAAATGTAATTGCTGAGAAAAAAAATTATTTCTGATCCATTGGAGGAATTTATTACAGAGGGATGCAACTGTGTAAGTTATCACACAGAGAAAATGAAAGCGAATGATTGAAATATATACCAGGCTGAACATCCCTGCAAAACGACCTAGTGATTTACCTATGCTCAAGAGAAAAAAAAATAGATTAAGGATAAATCAGATTTGGTAGAGAAGACTCCGTTAACTATAAAAGAGCAGAATAAAGATTTATGAATAAATGAATTTAGAAGTTGGAGTGACATAATAGTATCTATGACCAATTACTCTAAAAATTAAAATATAATTTTGACTTTGAGTTATATACAGAGGTGATAAGTAATTTCTGTGGAACCCTGAAAGCAAAAGAATATAACATGAAGATAAATAATGAAGAAAGTGAAAAATTTTTAATGGGGCTACTAAATTAACTTTAACTGGTAGCAATATGAACTTAAAAGTCATGAACTTCTCTTGGAATGTTTTCCAGTATAATCTGGACTATATCATATACTTAAAATAAATCATATGATTATTTCAAATTAAATACTCTTTGGAACAATAACCAAGATACGGAAACAACTTAAATGTCCATCGATTGATAAATGGATAAAGAAAATGTGGTATACATACATATAGTAGAATATTATTCAGTCATAAAAAGGCAAGAAATACTGCCATTTGCCAACACGGATGAACCTGAAGGACACTATGCTATGTGAAATAAGCCAGAAACAGAAAGGCAAATACTAAATGATCTCACGCATATATGGAATCTAAAAAAGTCAAACTCATAGAAGCAGAGAGTAAAAGAGTGGTTTCCAGGGGCTGGAGGTAAGAGAAATGGGGTAGGTGTTGGTCAAAAGATACAAAATTTCAGTTTTAAGATGAGTAAGTTCTGGGACTCTAGTGTATAGCATAGTGACTGTAGTTAACAATACTGTATTGTTTACTTGAAATTTGATAAGAGAGTAGATTTTAATTGTCTTCACCACACACACACACACACACACACACACACACACACACACACAAAATGGTAACTATGGGTGGTGATGGATGTGTTAATTAATTTGACGGTGGTAATCATTGTACAATGCATAAGTATATCAAATCATCACATTGTATACCTTGAATATGTACAATTTTCATTTGTTAATTAAATATTTTAAAATAAAAAATAAATGCTCTTTGAGAAAAAAATTATGTGATGTGATGAACTATTCAGCACAATGTTATCCTAGAAAAAACATCTTTAATACAATTTAATGGGATCTTTTATTTGTGTTGATGGGTAATACATGATCAATGTGACAAATATAAGAAGGTTGAACATCAAATCCAAAAAGGTCATTTATTCTAAAATAATAAATTGGTTTTTGATAAGGAGAATCCCACTATAATGACAATCAAGAGTATATCGAAAAATTTAATTGTACTAGAATTCCACTTTATGAGATACCTCCTGCACATAGTAGATAGTCTATAAATTGTAAATATTTTTATTTAATATGACTTTAATATTGCTAAAATCTAGAAACTTTTTTGTAGCTAAGATTTTGGTAAGGTTGTATATCAAACCACTTTTAAGAAACCAATAAATATTTTTGAAAACATTGATGACAATCTTAAGGAAGATAAAATTGACAAGTACATTTACATGTAACTGAAAACTATCTGGTATATAATAAATACTGAGTTCCCTTTCTGTGACTCATCTACTTGTAGATCATGAAAAATCTAAATCCAGGCATAAGAAAAGCCCTCTAAAATTAGCATAATCATACTTTTTTAAAGAGATACATTTCTTTCCAAGCAAATAAAATTACTCAGGTCATTTTCATGCTTTTAATTTTCTAGGTGGACTCAGTTTATAAATGGTTTATAAATAAATAAATATGTTTATAAATGGTTATAATAGTTTTAGAACATGCCAGAAAATACACACACACACAAACTGTGACCAGCATGCCCTTTAATGTTAATTTACTTAGAATGTTTTCTATTAATTGCTAAAGCAATGAACTTACTTGACTAAAGCGAACATCAATTAGTTTCAGTTAGAATATAAAAAGAGTTTCTACATGATACTCTCTCTGTTTTAAGCTATATGTCAGCAACCTTTGTGAATAGCAAATCTTAAGTGACCAACTCTAATGTTCCATTGTTATAAGGCAAATAAGGGTTATGCAGTGACATCAATGTACTTGCTTTTAGCAGTCATCTCTAAAATGAAGGTCATTTCCCTACTCCTACTCCCTATAAGTTCATAGGAACAAAACCTTAAATGACTTGTGAGAACTCACTTAAACTTTCACCAAAAAACTTGGTGATATACATGAAAAGCCCAAAAATTCTCATATCCTGGCCACTGAACATTTACATTTAGTAATTAATCCTTGGGAAATAATACAAATTGACGACAAAAATTCATATGCAAAGATGTTCAGCACAGCAGTATTTATAATAGTAAAAAAAATA
>NW_012135747.1:2868412-2873239 GCF_000956105.1 Propithecus coquereli | reverse complement strand
TCAGAAAAAAAAAACTAAGGTTTTTGTTTTTGTTTTTATCTTTTTAACACGAAACCATTTAGTGGATGGCTAAGACAGGGACTTCAATAGTGTCTCCACAGTCATATAGTATCAGTTTCATATCAGATATTAATGCTGTTAAGACTGCCAAAGTTGATGATTAAGCTACCATCAGTGAGGCACGTTTTGATTGTTTTACCAGCAGCAGATATCAACTTGTGCTAAGTAAAAATGTGTGCGAAGTCTATTCTCAGAACTAGTCCCCTCCCCACCATGCACCTAACAAAGAAGATAAGCAGAACATTTTTAAATGATCTAGGGTAATGTCAGCATAGTTTCTCACCCAAGTAACCCTTAAGTTCCTCGAGTCCTTAGAAAAAGAGACTTAATCTTGTATTGGGAGGCACAATATAAAGTAGATCTAAAGAGGAGTTCCCTCAAAAATTTTGGGTTAAGGACAAAATATTTAAATCTATACCTTTGTATACCATTCAAGCTCTGCTTTAAGAAAATCTAATACATAAAATCTAGACTTACGTAACAAATAAGTCAGAGAATTATTATGCGTATTATCAAAGGATTATTTATCTTATGAAAGACTTTATCACAGAATTCCTTTAAATAGCTGCTTTTCACATACATTTTGGTATTTTAAAGATAATTTTCTATTTGGCAAATGAGCCACCATGTGCCTTGGGACAAGCCTCAGTTTCCTCATCTACATAATCAAGATTATTTTAACCATGCTATTTGCCTCACTCAGTTTTCATGATTATCAAACAAGATAATTTATATAAAGTTACTTTGAAAATTATATATACATATTATTACTGCCATTTTTGTTAAAAAAGAATCTGGGAGAAATTTTTCAGAATTGTATTATTATTACTAAATATGTACTTTTTTTACATTTTAATGACTTTAAATAAATGAAAATTTTAGATGACATATTTATATATAAAAATCAAATCTTTCCTTGCCTCATTATTTATTTTTCCCATATTTTTAGTTCTGCAGTTAGTGCACATTATAATTTCCATAGTGTTCATACCTGGATTATGAGAGGCTCCAATAGTTTCTCTACAGTGAATGTTTGCACCTGTAGATCCTGTGGGTTAATATTCAGTGTGATTGGTGTTTCAGTTGACATGCTGCCTATGTACAAACACAAAAAAAATGCTTATTAATAAAGAAAAATATTTTCTAAAGAAAACAATTCATGAAAATCATGGAGTAGGTAAGATTTGTATTAGGGCACCTGTTCCTGGTATCAGTGAAAGTCCTCAGAGAAACAGGGTGCCAAATCCACCATCAGAGAAAGAAGATATTTCCCAACTGTGCACTGAAATCATGCAGTCTGGGCTTAGGTTCTCTAACAAATTAATCTACACTAGTATGTTCATGACTATATTAATAACTCATCCCAGGTGGGTTCACATTTGATCAGTAGTCTTATGTGAACAGAATGGTGAGACATATCTTACAGCATACAAGTCATGACTTCTGTGAAATCATAGAACTGAAACAGCCCACACCCATATTTTACCTGTTCCTGTTAATGATGACTTAGATGGGGAGCCAGGTAAAACTTTGGAAGGCATGTGATATGTCTTTACTTGTTTTGGAGACTGTTTATTTGAGAGTTTTCATTGGAGAAGAAGATTAGTGGCAATATACTTTCTTGCACAGAAATTAATATAAATTTGCATAGTTGGTATAAAAAGAGAGAAGCCCTTGAGAAGGCCTTGATGTATGGATAAAACAAAGTAAGAAAAAAAAACACAGAAAGAATTACAAGCCATTCTCTAAAGTATTAACATAATACTTAAGAATCAATTCAGTAAGATTTTTGCATTAGAACACACACACACACACACACACACACACACACATATATATATATATATATATCAAATGACCATATGTGAAATATCAAACACATTCAGATTAACATTCAAAAATTCTAGCCATGTTTTCAAATACCTATATTATTTATTCATGTACTAAAACCTACAGTAAATGTTGAGGGTTTTATATAAAACCCACTAGCTTGTTGATTGCATAGATAGAGTACACTTTCTGAAATTATCCCATTTCTAGATAGTTCTTTTATTAAATATAACCCAAATGGACTGCTTACAGCCCCTTAACCCCTTCAAGATTGTCAAGTGTGCCCTTGTTCCCAGTCTATGCTTAATTCTATCACAAGCCATTTATAAAAAGTGACTATAATTCTTTTACTTTTTAAAAGTATTTTGCCTTGAAAAAAGAATTACTTAAATTGTATTAAGTGAAAAGATATTATTTGACTTTCTCCACAAATGAAAGTTTTAAATTATTGCTATTATAATATACCAACTTATATGATATATATATAAAGTCACAAAGCCCTACAATTTAGCCCTTTTCTACCTTGCTTTTCTCTCCTTTTCACTCCTTTTTACTTCTGTTCTAAACGTAGAAACATGGTCTCTTTTTTAGCTATTCAGTAGAAATGTAGGAGATGTGTTTCAAGAAAGGCTCCAAACACTATTGCCAAATGGTTTCTCTCAAATGCATTTCTAGAACAGAAATATATTGTTTTGGTTTGGTTTGGCTTTGGGTTTGGCTTTATTTTTCAATCATTTCACCTACCAATTTGATTTCCTCTAACACAGACAAATCTATTAATAAATTTTTCTAGAAGGAGTGCTTTTTAGCAAAGAGATAAAAGACAAACCTAAGTTAGCCAAAGTATCTTCTAAGTCAGTGTTCATGTCTTTAATACATATTAAGTAAAGAAAGTATTTCAGAAGTTCCTTTTTCCATGGTAAAAATTATAAACTAATAAATCAGTAAGTCCTTAAAGAAGCCTAACTATACATAATTATTATTCTTTGAATAAATGCCATTTCTTATAAAAATCTTCCTAATTTTTTGTATCTGATCTATTCAGTATTCCTGACTGACTGGAGATTAGGGCAACAAAAGGTAGAAAACTGCAGAATTTTGCAAATGCAGTTGAAGCAAGGTCAATTTCTAACAAATTGTGATTATAGCAATACCACAATATGAATCCAAAACAAAAATCCCACTGGTTTGTGGTATTACATTCCAAGGTATTTGCATTTAATAATATAAAGCCTTAGGAATTAGGGAATACCTCCCAAATAATTCAAGAATACCTCCTACAACAGCCTTCATTTCAGCAATGTACTGGGCTTAGATGAATACAAATGATAAGAAGCTCACTATACCATTAGATACTGGTTCAGTTGAAATCTGCCACTCTTTAACTTTTATCCAATAGAGATAGTTTTATAAAGTGGGAAAAATATACTTTATACAGTGAGAAAAGTACAGGTTTGGAGACAGACTATAATAAAACCCCAGTTTTCAGAATCAAAAGACAGAGAACAAATCTCTTGACAATAGTAATAGATGTCTTCAGGGGTAGACCCCAAGGCAGGGCAAACCCACCTACATGGATCCTTCCCTTCTCCCCAAACTATCTTTGTCCACATGCCTCAATTTTCTTCAATCCATTTTATTCCCTGCTTGAAACCCAAACTTACATCAATTTTAAATTCATTTAGTTTAACCCACATTTCATTTTTAAATGCAGTTAACTCCAAGAGGTCATGGGGTACACACATTCAGTCACACATTAGTATGAACCAGCTTACTGCTCTCTATCTGATACCCTGTGCATGTCTCTATTATAGCACGCACCACACTGTGTTCCAGTCGTGCCCTGGCAGCAAAGGAGAGGGATGTTAGATCAGAGAGATGTGCAGAGAGGCCAGTGGAAAACTTTACCCATTTCCAAAATTTGTCTACGCGTGGCCATTCTCTCACAAATATTAAAGAGAAAACTTTTGCCATCTACTCCTCCTCCCTATGGTAATATATGACCACCGTCTTAGTGATCATGTGGAGCTAAGTCTCCTCTTAGTAAAACTAATTCTTCTAAATAAGTTGACATTTTCTTCTGCGATGGCTTGAAAACCTAACCATCTATAATATGATTCCTGTAGAAAAGTCCCTAATAACAAATTTTTTTTAACTTGTTTAAATTTTTTTATTTCTGCATATTATGGGGGTACAAATGTTCAGGTTATGTATGTTGCCCTCCCCCCCTCCACCCCCCATGAGTCAGAGCTTAAAGCATGTCCATCCCCCACATGGTGCACATCGCACTCATTATCTATATATATACCCATCCCCTCCGCCCCCTTCCCATCTGCCTGACGCCCGATAAATGTTATTCCTGTGTGTGCACTTAGGTTTTGAACAGTAGAACCAGTCTGATGGTGAGTATATGTAGTGCTTATTTTTCCATTCTTGGGATACTTCACTTAGTAGAATGGGTTCCAGCTCTATCCAGGACTATACAAGACATGCTATATCACCATTGTTTCTTACAGCTGAAAAGCACTCCGTGGTATACATATACCACACTTTATTAATCCACTCATGTATTGCTGGGCACTTGGGTTGTTTCCACATTTTTGCAATTGTGAATTGTGCTGCTATAAACATTCAAGTGTAGATGTGTTTTTTATAGAATGTCTTTTGTTCTTTTGGGTAGATGCCCAGTAATGGGATTGCTGGATCAAATGGTAGATCAGCTTGTATCTTTTTAAGGTACCTCCATATTGCTTTCCACAGAGGTTGCACTAGTTTGCAGTCCCACCAGCAGTGTATGAGTGTTCCTATCTCTCCGCATCCACGCTAACATTATTGTCTTGAGACTTTTTGATAAAGGCCATTCTCACTGGAGATAAGTGATATCTCATTGTGGTTTTGATTTGCATTTCCCTGATGATTAGAGATGTTGAGCATTTT
>NW_012135747.1:2859388-2867032 GCF_000956105.1 Propithecus coquereli | reverse complement strand
AAATTAGCTTTTGTTACACAGTTAGTTTGTAAGGTGATGGCCAATTCTCCTTTAAGATTATTAAATTCCATGATACAGTCATCATACTTAATCTAACTTTTTACTCACTTTTCAACTAAACTGTTCAAGTCTTTTATTTCAAATATTACTGCAAACCCAAGTCTCCCCATCATATATTTGGACAAATAAATATTTTTTGCCCCTAAATACAGAATTTTATTTTGTCCTCCTAACAAAATCTCATCCTGTAGAATCTGGACTTGTATTCCTGCCAGTCAAAAATTGATTTTGGAGAACCTAACACATTAACACCCCCTCCCAGTTCCCTGTTTTTCCATGAATTTTTTTAGTATGAATTCTATAGTTCCCAATTAAGTCATTGAACAGGTGAGCACCAGACATGAAACCTGATCTTGATCCCATTACAAATCTCTTTCCATGTATACAACAATCAATTAATAAACACTTTAGACATAATTTTCAACCAGTTATTAATCACTTTTGTGTGAAATAATCTACTTTTTAAAATTTTTTGTCAAAAAAATACATCATGGGGAGGCTTTTCCAAATGTTTTACAGAAATAGAGACACCCTTTCTACACCTTCCTATTAAAGAGTTCAATTAAAGAAAAAAACAACCAGTCTGACATGACCTGTTCCTGGAGAATTAATGCTGACTGCTAGTAATTACTGTCATTTATTTACATTTTAGTTTTTCAGTTTTCCTACAGGTTGGCACCTAGATGCCCAGTCAGATTATAGAGACCCCCTTTTTACCTCTTTTAAAAATAAAACATTTGTCCTTCTTTCCCTGCATGTTAGTCAGTTCAGGATGCCATAACAAATATACCTTTTACTGGCTAGCTTATACAACACACATTTATTTCTCACAGTTCTGGAAGCTGGGAAGTCCAAGATCAAGGTACTGGCAGATCTAGGGTCTGGTGAGATCCTGCTTTCTGGTTTGCAAGGAGCTGCCTTCTCACTGTGTCCTCACATGGCAGAGAGCAGAGCATGTCATGTCTCTTCTTATAAAGGCACTAATCCCATTCATGAGGGTTTCATTCTCATGGCCTAAATACCTCCCAAAGACCCCACTATCCTAATACCATCACCTTGGGGGTTAGGATTTCAACATATGGATTTGGGGGGAGGTGACACAAACATTCAGTCTAGAACACCCTGCTTTCTGGTAGGTCTGTCATTTTTCAGTGACTCCCAGGAGAGGTCCTATAAATCACATCTGTAGATAATTTTAGAATTCAAGATACACTTCTTCAAGATAATATATACTTCAACTAATTTAAAGAGACTAGGGACTATCTTCTTTATTTTCATCATCTAGAGTTTTCATTATTTTTAATTAATTAAAATTTTATTTGGTAATACAAGGTTCAACAATTTAATAATGTATATAGTGAAAGCAAGTCTCTCTCCCACCCCTGTCTTCAGCTATCTAATTTCTCTCTCAGAAGCAATTACTCTGGTCATTTACTCATACAGGTCCAGAGATATCATATATAGTACCAGTACATGAGTATTTATATATTTAATGCAATTTATAACATCCTTGCTTTTCCACTTAATGTAAGCTCATATCATCTGGCTCATGCCGAGGATCTATTCCTTCCTTATTCTTTTTCTTTCTCTTTCTCTCAGACTATAGCTTTGGAATCCCCTTTTTCTTACCTTCAGCATGTCCCTCCAGCCCTAGCAAATGAGATGACTTTTAGCCTTTCTAAAATTATTTTTCCTAGTTTCTTCCATTCTCTTTTGTTTGCTTTTAGTCATGTATTCCTCTTCTCATCTTTGATCCATATTCTTTTCAAATTTGCACTCCCTACATAGATACACTGAGGTTTTGGGCTGGTCATGCTCTTGTTCAGCAATTATTTATGGAGCACTTACACACATCAGCCACAATCATAGATTCTGGTGAAAGAAAAAGTAAGTAGTAAAGACCAGGCACTACCATCTGTGCATCTTCTTTCTTCATTTTTAATTTATCACATTTATTTTATGTCATATATAATCTCTTAGAATCATACTTGCTGTTAATTCTGAAATTGTCTTCTTTTAAAGTCTAGGATACATGTCTTACATTGTCTTATTTAGGTTTATCACCTTCACAATAAAATGGTCACTTTCTCCATATACCTGAGCAACAGCTTGCCCAATCCCCATCCTTATGCTTTGGGGGCCAAAGTGATGATTCTTGCCTTCTGGGTCATTTTGAAAGTGTATTTCTCAAGGTAGAAAGATTGGAGGATGGAACCTACTTTAGCTGCCTGTTACCTTTTGCAGGCCTCCATTTGTACCTTCTCTCTGCTTACTACAAATGTTAAGCATAGGCATGACCAAACTCTTTAGCACTCCATATCACCAAGTTCATCCCTCATGGTTAGATTTGATTTTTTCATTGCTTCCTCAATCTTCCAAAATATACAACCATCAAAGAGGTAGGGTAGAAAGCCATCAGTTGTCCAATTTTAAGAGAAGGCTTCTTGAAATTTTCAGAATGTACCATCTGTTATTGTAACTTTTTTTAATCTGGACTAGAAAAGTTATTGATCTAATAAGCTTCTGCACCAATATCACTTCTCTTTCCCTCTCTTTCCCCCTTCCACATGCTCGCTGTTGTTATTCTTTCCTTAAGCTTATAAATTTCCGTGTAAGAGTGTGTATTCATTACATGCATATTCCTCTGCTCCTTTTATTAAAATTATTTTGTGAACATTCAACATTCCATTCATGATAAAATAAATAAGTAAATAAAAATGTTATATAGTCAATAAACACACAAAAAATTCAGCATTTATTAATACATATGAGATTGTATTTAATATGTTTTTCCAGGTACTTATATTTATTATTATTGGCCTTCTCCCATGTTATTTTATCCTGACAATTACTACACATTATCTGTATTAACATGGTTCTTTCTATGCCCTAATTATTGTCATAACATTAACACACATACATGTATGCATACATACACATGCGTTTGATAGTTTTATCTGAGAATAGGTGTCTTCCTCAAGTTTAAAGTGTTTTCATCATATCAACAAGTCTTCCACGAAAAGTATCTTTGGGCTTCATAAGATCCATTCTAGATCTCACTTAGTGAAACTCTATTTAGTGAAATATAAAGGGGAAATATTTTTAGTAGGTGCCAATCATCACAAATGTTAATCTTTGCCTAATACCCTATAGTTCCGAAATATCAGAAGAAAGGGTCAGCAACTAGTAAAAGACCGGTAAGTACTGAAATAATGTTCTAAAAGACAGCATTTATTTTAATTTTCATTAACAATTTATCTTGAATGCATAACTAAACTTTGTATGATATGGCCCTTTCTTGGGGCTGAGGAATGAACACAGAGACACAAAGACGCAGACACACAACTGCAGCCCTTACAAAAAGACACAGACACCACAAAGACAGTATAAGGCTGCAGCCACTACAAAGAGACACAGACACACAAAGACGGTATAAGACTGCAGCAAATTTCTTGCTGTAGTTTCTTTATTTATAACATAACCTGTTTGGCAACTGTCCCACCGCAATTTCTTTGTTCCCACACTGTCCTGACTCAACACATCCCTGTTCCTTGTTATTTCGTCTCCAGCAAGCAGATGTTTGCATCTAAACTCTCTAGCCCCTCCTGTTTGCAGGCTTAGGGCGCCCTGGACTTGCGTGCAAGGCCAAGGCATGTTCTTGAGAAAAACAACAAGAAACCCTTCCCAGACAAAGTGTCCTCTACATTGTAAGTCTCACTCTCCCCCATCACCACCTCTCAGAAAGAGATTAGCATAATGTAGTCAGGAATAATGTGAAGGATTGGAACCAAATGTTAATTGAAAAAAAAAAGTCATCTAAATCATCACAAGCAAGTTAAAGCAAAGAAAAAAAAAGAAGGCATGGGTTCTTTGCTGCACAATATTATCACAGCTGATTTTATACAAGTTAATCTTTACTAGAGTGAAATAAAATGGAAAGAGAAAAACCATAATATAAAATCTTCACTACAATCTCTATGCACACCTGTTTTCCAAGCCCAACTCCAACCCCACCTCTATGTTTCCAATGTAATCATTTTCTGGTTTGTTCATCCTGCCAGGAAAGAAATGTATACATCTGCTCATTTGGTAAACAAAAGGATGTGAGGTTTATCAGAGAATCAATAAAGTCAAGCAATTGTCTGATATCATAAGTGATGGAGGAAGACTTGGGTTTCATTCTTTTCAGATGTTTCTCTTATACTTTACAAATGCTTTCAATGTGTTTATTTAGAGAGCAATAATCTGCATAAGCTCGTCCACTTAGCCTTTTGGTCAGCTACAAGAGCAAATGATGTGAAATCAGAGGTACCCCTAGACTATAAAATATCATTCATTTATTCATTGATTCAACTTACATTTATTGAATGGTTACTCTGTGCTAGTCATGAGGAGGGTAATACCATAAACAATAAAGATAATAAAAAGTAAATTATGTAGTATATTAGAAAATGACATATACTATTTAAAAACAGAAAAAGTCAAACAGAGTAAGCAGGGTTAGGTGATAGAGAAATTAGGAGCAGATTTTAGTATTAAATAAGATCAAAATTAATCTCATGGAGAAGGAGACATTTGAGTAAGACCTGCAGAGGTGAGAAAATTAGCCAAGCAGATTCCTGGGAGAAGAGCATTGCATGAGGATTAAGGACACCTCAGAAACCTAAGGCAGAACAGCAAGGAGACCAGTGTAAGTGGGGTAAAGTAAGCTACAAAGAGCATAGTAAGAAAGAAAGTCAGAAAGGTAGTAGGCCCTGCAGATCACAGAACTATTGCAGATGTTTGAGCACTAGAGAAACGAGATGGTTTATATTTTAGAAGGATCACTCTGGCAAACAAAATGAAGTATGAGGGGCAAAGGAAGAAGCAGGGATATCTGTGGGGAGATCCTGTCATGATCCAAATGAGAGAAGAATGGCTTAGACCTGCTTAGTGGCAGCAGAAGTAGACACAGTGGTCAGATTGTAGATATATTTTGACAGTTGAACCAATAGGAATTCCTGAAAGATTAGATACAGGATAAAAAGAACTCAAGATATCTTTAAGATTTTTGGTCTAGAGCAGGAATGAGGGACCTGCAGCCTTAAGGCCACATATGCCTTCTAGGTCCTTAAGTGTGGCCTTTGACTAAATCCAAATTTTTACAGAACAAATCATTTCATTTTTATTAATACATTTTTGTTCATCTTTTATATTTTTATTTTTTTGTTTCTTTTTACTTTTTTTTCCACTTGAACTTAATATTTTTATTTTTAAGATGAATGTATTTAAAATACCAAAGAATAAAATAAGTTTCAATGAAATATTCCTCCCAGATTGACTGGCACAATTAGAACATTAGTAAGCCATAAGGGCTAAATTGACGGCTGCTATGCTCATGATTTAGTTCTAACTTCCCCTGCCTGACTGGCACCACTACCACATGAGGCTGGTTGGCAAGAGTTTATGGGGGTTGAATACACCAATCTGTTATCCACTTTTGACTACAATGCACTGATTTCTGTTTGAGTGGAATTTGTGAACAGTTGTACACCTCAACAATATTAATGTCAAAGAAGACCAAGAGAATGCTGAAGGAAGAAAACAGTTTTTTTAATTAGGACTGGGAATTGCGATATTATCTTGTTTCTGCTAAAGATAAGATGATTTCCTTACTTTGTGATACTGCAATGTCAACACTAAAGAAATTTAATGCTCATCAGTATTATAACACTCATAAGGACAACAAATATTTTAAATTAGAGAAAGAGGGGTGAAATGTTGTGCTGCAGAAATTAAAAGATGAAAAGAAAAGACAATCTTTCAAGCAATAAGACCTGGAAACAATGCCACGGAAGCAACTTATAAAGTAGCTTATATATTCGGGAAAATAGGGGGGCCATTCAGTGATGTAGAAACTGTGAAAGAATGCATTATCAAAGTCATAGGATGCTTAGACCTCAATAACATTTCAAAGTACAAACAACTGCCTCTTTCAAGGAGAACCAAAACTGATTGGCAGCATGAGTTAGCCTTCAATTTAACAGAACTTCATGCAATACTTCAAAAGGAAAATATATATTATTCAATCACTTTGAATGAATCAACTGATACTACTGACTCGGCGCAGGTGTTATACTTCATTCAGGTCATAACAGAAGATTTTCTTTGCTACAAAGCGTTACTCCCTTTGGGCACTCTTGCAAACAGAAGAGATATCTTCAGCAACTTTCAAGATAAATGTTCTGAAGTAGGACTAAATTTGGTAAATTTAGTGGGGGTATGTACAGATAGGGCACCTTCCATGACAGGAAAACATGAAGGGTTTATTGCATAGATAATAAAAAAAAGTATACAGCTACAGATGCTCTCATTTCTTTTCATTGTATCTTGCATCAGCAAAATCTCTGTGCTATTATTTTAAATGACACTTTGCAACAAGTTATAAGTATTGTTAACTATATGCGTGCAAATGCAACATGGCATCGTCTGTTTTGTAACATGCTAAAGTGGAACAGTGAGGTATTCAGTGTGGATTTGCCATATCATTCTAAAGTACATTGGCTATTGCAGGGACAGGTGTTAGCCAAAATTTTATCTCTGCAAGAACAGATAGTTAAATTTTATGAAGAGCAGAATCAGCAATGTGAATTATTGAAAGAAGACTTCTATAGGAATGCAGTATTTCTATGTGATATATCAACTCAAAATGGCTTGAATATTTCATTGCAAGGTAAAACTCAGTCTATATATGATATGTAGAAAAACTCCAAGCATCTCAAAAAAAAAAGCTATCTTTTTCAAAATGCTTCTTCAAAAGGGAATTTCAGATGTACATTTTCCCCAGTTAGCAAAGGTCATTGATGAGCAGGATGATATATGCAAACCATTTGAAGAATATGCACCTGTTATAGACCTGTCAATTAGACAATACAATGAAAGGTTCACTGACTTTGAGAATCATGACATAATACTCATAGTAGCATTTCAGCCTCACCTAGTTGATATCACCAAGGCACCTAAAGAACTAGAGATAGAATTAATTGAGCTCTCAGTAGATAACATTTTAAAGTCATTGTTTGACGCTAAGAAAGATCCAACTGAAATATGGAAAAACGCAGTAGAATACCCACATCTTCGGCAACATGCCCAAAAAATATTTTCTTGCTTTTCAACCACTTATTGCTGCAAATCTACAGTCTTCTACCTAACCCAAATCAAGATGCCCTTCAGGTCACAAATGGCTGATACCCATCTAAAGGATCAACTAAAACTGCAGACCTCCATGCTGCAACCAAATATTTAGATGCTTTCCAAAAAAAGCAGATACAACAAAGTCATTAAAAGGTTAGTTAACTTTAAAATTAACAGTTTTCATTTTTTGAAATTATTAAGTACATAGTAGTTGTATTTCTACAAAATAATGTACATTTTTGATTGCTGCTCCAATTTCTGAACTTGAAATTGGTCTATTCAGATATTCTGTTACCTCTTGGGTGAACTTAGGGAGGTTGTATGTTTCCAGGAATTTGTCCATTTCCTCCTCGTTATATAGTTTTTGGGCATATAGGTTTTTGTAGTAATCAAAAATAATGTTTTGTATTT
>NW_012135747.1:2847063-2850605 GCF_000956105.1 Propithecus coquereli | reverse complement strand
AATCCAAAAGATTGCCTTAACCAATGTGAAGTATTAATAAAACAAAGGAAAACAAAAGATTCTACTTATATTTAGGTCTTGTGTCCCTCTGATCATGAATGTCTGGTCAAATCTAATCTTCCTCTTTAAAAAAAAGGAAGCAGAAAGTTATAATTCAATTTCTAATTTAACTGAAAAGTAACACTATATATAAGAATTTCACAAGATTAGTTTATTATCTCATTACCCCTACCCTGATAACACATATTTCAGTTATTTTATAAAATGCCAGTTCACACTAAAAGCACACCTTGTATTTCACAATGGCACACGTTTTCAAAATTGCAATTACAGAGAAAGGACAGAAATGCCCCATGGTTACTCTGTGCAGCAATGCCTTTCAACTTAAGCACATTTTGTACCATATAAAAATTATGCCAAAACCAAACCCTATGACATTCCATCTCATATAAGCCCAGCATGAAGGTTACCTACATATTTTTAAAAAGCCAAAATCTAAATTAGTCAAATTGAAATCAAACAAGATAATCTAATATGTGAGACATCAGAGAAGTTTTCACTGAATCACCCAGAACAAGAATAACCTTCAGCCATAAGGCGTCAAGTTTAACCAACCAGGGCAGAAGTAACGTACCCTTCACATACACTTTGAAAATGACAGTGGCTTTTGTTGCTGCATGTCCAGTGAGCCTGTGAGTCCATCTCACCCATAACATTATAAGACAGCTCAAATGTATATGAATTCTCCTAAGGTTTGGTATTTTTTGAAAGGCAGAGAACAAAACTAGAATGGTGAAGGAAGTGGAATGCTTGTCGACCTGAATTTGAAGCCAAAAAATTCACATTTCTTCTTTGTTCTCTGTTTAGCTAGAAATAAATAAGAGCCTGCTTATCTGAATAAAGAAAATGAAACCAAAGTCCTTAAAATATTCATTTTTCTATAAATCAATAAATACACTTAGGGAAACAAATAGCATGTAACTATTTTGAGAATTTTAGCTTCTATGTCTCCTAGTTTTTCATTCTTTCATACTCCTTGGAGAGAGTTTTTAAAAGTCTGTGCTAGAATCTTTAAATCTAACAATCCAAGATCGCTATGTTTCATTACTTTTTAAAAGTTTCTCCAGAAACTCTGGCTATATACCTTTAACCCTATTTTAATAAGGGTTTCTTATCCCACATGCTAAGTATTCTCTCTTTAGGAAAGAGAAGACTTTTCTCCCCTGGCTTCAAAACACCACTCTTATGCTTCTCCCCTATACTTCTGACCATTTTCTTCTTATCTACTACCTCCTTTTATGTAGGGGTCTTATTCCAGGTTTGATCCCTTATATCCTGTTCTCTCTCACATTACATTCCTTTCTCAGAGCAATCTCATCCTAGATTTTCAATTCTACCTAGAGCCTCTGTTTCACAAAACTATCTACAGTCCAGACCTCTCTCATGAGCTTTAGAATCCCCAAATCCATTGCCCACTGGGCCCTCTCACAGGCACTTCAAAACCAAACTCATATCTTTTCCCCAAAAACTTGGTTGCAGTTCTGATCTGTGTTAATGACATGACCATATAGCTGGACACCCAACCCAGCAACTTCAACATTATCCTGGAATATTCTCTTTCATTCTGCCTGTCTCTTCATATCAGACCAGTGAAAAAGTCACATTGCTTCTACCTCCTGTATCCCTCTCATATTGGTCATTTCCACTCCATTCCCACTATTACTTCCTTAGTTCAGGCCTTCATTAGACTTATCTGGACTTTGCAATGATACCCTAACTAGTCTTCCTTCCAGGTTTTCACTCCTTCAATTTATCCTCCAATTCTCCAAACTATTTGTAATGTGAAATCTCTAACATAAAATTATGTTATGCTAAACCCCTGATTAAAATTCTTAATGATTTTCTGGTGCTGACAAAATGAAGCTCAGACTTCATTGAATGACTCAAGGCAATTTGGTCTGTCCTATATTTCCAGCTTTCTCTCTCTCTCTCTCCCCCAACTCCTTCCTGTATTCCACCCATGCTAAAAAATTTGAAGTTCTCTGAACCATACTGGTTCACACCCCTAAACTTTTACTCACTGTGCTCCCTCTGCCTGGAGTGCCACTCCTCAAAAGCCACTGGACAAATACCTGCTCATCTTCCTAACATTAGCTCAAACATTCTACTTTACATCTTAATACACATATACACATGCTTATGGTAGAGGTAAGCAATGCTTCCTTATCTCTGTACCGTATACATATCTCTAAGAGAATCATCATCATCATCCAACATCTTCTAGAATTTCTTATATGGTAGAGCAAATGAATGTTTTTGTCAGTCTTCTCCTTCAAAAGGAATAGAAAACAAAAAAAGAATAAAATTAAAACTACCATCCTCAGGGAAACTTGTCATTATCCCAAACTACAAACAAAGAAATACTATGACATCTCGACCAGATTTTTAAAAAGAAAAAGAAAAAAGAGAATGAAAATCCATACACATCTCAATGGGAAAAAAAAATTCTCTAAAATTGAGTGCCACAAACCCTGAAATTCTAGCCAAGGATCCTTTGATTACATTATTGAGATGTGGGGCATAGATGGGTACAAGAATCAAAAAGACTGTCCCTATAAAGACCCAGTTTGAGACCCTAGAATCATGAGAGTGGTAGGGCAGGATTAGTATGATGATACGCCATTTCTGTCTACAACTAAGACTGTTTAGCTAAGGGGACCACTAGAAGTTACTCAGAGTAAAGAAAACAAAGGATGCTGAATCACCAGTTCACAGTGCTGACAGTCTTTGAGTCAAAGGACTCTTCCATGAAACATATTGAGTTTTAGAGCATGAAATAATGAAAGAAAACTTTTCCTGGAAGCAAAGGAAATAACAACTTTTGTGAGACAGTATTCAACACTGAAAGCAGATTAAAACTTGTTGACTATCCCAACTTACTCCCATCCAAGCCCTGATCCTTCCTATGCTGTTCTTTTGTAAGTGGCTGGTAGCATACAAAGGCCAGTAATGGTAACTAACATAAAAACTGCAAAAAAAAGAAAGAAAGGAAAAAAGGAACCTAAGAAATTCACGTGAGGAACAAGAATTAATGAAGCAAACAAAGGAAGAGTTCAACGAAAAAGTTATATGTGGGCTCAAATATATATGTATACACAAATACATACACATACATATATATACAACATGTTCTCTCTTTTACAAAGAACTCAAAGAAGAGTTTTAAAATTTAAAAAATGTAATAAGACAGCATAAAGGAATGGAGAGCAAGATGGAGGAACTTGAGAAACAAATGGAAACAAAAAATAAAACATTAGTAACATTAGAAGCATCTAATACACATGGACTGAGAACACATTTGGGGACATGGTGGACAGACTAGCAAAATTACACAGCAAAAAAGATGAAAGAATACAAACACTAATCTTCACTCATCTTTCATAGTAAGGGATCAACAGAGAAAGAAAGAGAGGAAGAGAGAGAGGGAGGGAAGGAGCAAAAGAAAAAGAGAGGAAGGAAGGAAGGAAGGAAGGAAGGAAGGA
>NW_012135747.1:2803296-2847013 GCF_000956105.1 Propithecus coquereli | reverse complement strand
AGGAGGGGACGGGTATTTGTATACACAAGGAGTGCAATGCGCACTACCCGAAGGATGGACATATTTGAAACACGGACTTGGGGGGGGGAACCAAGGGCAACACACATAACCTAAACATCTGTACCCCATAATATGCTGAAATAAAAAAAAATGTACATTTTTAAGTATATCTAATTGAAGTTTCTTGAATGTGGCCTTATTTGATTACAGCTAAATTAATGCAGCCTTCCAACATGAAAAAGTTCCCCACCCCTGGTCTAGAGCATCTGGAAGTATACAGTTGCCCTTAATTGAGGTGGAGATTGCTTCAGGAGGATAAGGTAGATGAAGAGACCAGTTGGGGACGTGATAAACTTAAGATGCATACCAGACATCCAAGTGAAGATGTTATGTAGGCACTTGAATATACAGCAGAAGAGTTTGAAAGATAAATCTGGAATGAAATATTAATTTTGGAGTTGTCAGCATAAAAATAGATGGAATGAGACCGCCAAGGGAGCGAGTAGACCAGAAAAAGGTAGGTTTGAGTCAAAGGATCGTTGGAGTAGATGGAAATATAGGCAGTGGTATTCAGAGTAGGATTGTACAGCTGAAATTTGCCTTTGAGTGAATTAGAAAAATATGCCCATTCTGGGCGGATGAAATAGAAAAAGGTGTCACTTTCTGGGGGAGATGCAGCCCTGCACAGTTTGCCCAGCAGAGACACAGCTAGATTTTATCTCAGCAGGGCAATATGCAGCAGCCCACATGAAACATCACCAGCCCCATCCCCACCCTCACAACCCCCACTGTCTGCTAAAGGCTTCTTAAATTCTCCTACATCTCACCACTCTTGGATCTCAGTGATTGAAAGCATTGGCTTTGAAGGTGGACTGCCTGGGTGAGAATCCAGGCTCTGCTCTCTGTTTGCTGATGAATTGAGACAAGTTACAGATCCTTCCTGAACATCTGTTTCCTAATTTGTAAAAAGAGAACAGTAAGAGTGCCCTCCTCAAAGAGATCATAAAGATTACATAAGAAAATCCATATAAAATCCATAACTTAGCCCATATCTCTGACACGTAGCAAGAGCTCAACAAATGTTAGTTGATATCATTACCCCCTTTTCAGTAAAAGAACAGAATCTATTTGTCTACATTTAGGTTAAAGATCTCTTTCATCCATAGAGCTCATAATTATTATTCAAGAGTACTTTCACTCATTGTTCCCATAACAAAAGATTTAAAACAAAGCTTCCCTCAATGGTGCTTCATTTTACTGGATCTCTTGACTTCAAAATCGCTTAGGAATCAATAAAGCATATTTCCTACATGTGCACTAATTAGAAATGCAACATGCCTAAAGTACTCTTTAAAAAAAACAACAAACACGTTCCTAATGAACAACAACCTCATAAAGGATCTTGAGCTCTTTGAAATCAATTCCAGAGTGGTACGTAAAAGATATGCTCCAGGGTTAGGGCTACAACTGTTAAATGCACTAAGTGTCGGGATCCCCAAGAGTGGTCACTTTTTATTTCCTTAGCTTCCAAGACCTCACAATTTCAACAGCACAAAACAATGTTACATTTTAGAAAAAAAGGTGAGTATCATTACCATGTTGCAATTCAAACTTTAAAAACCTTCTTGGAGTATCTGAAGTTCTCTTTATTAAACCTTTGGATAGTCATCTTATTGATGTTCTTTGGAAAATGATCAAATTGAGCTCCTGCCCCCTCCAAAATGATGGGGTTTATGGATTCTTTATGAGAAGACTGAAATAAAATTAAATTAAAACATTTGCTTACTCTAGCCATAGTAACCAAAATTAAACTATTTCCTCACACATAACAACCAAAAAGAAAGCTACAAAAATGATTTTAAAAAATTTAAAAATAAATCCAAAAGATTGCCTTAACCAATGTGAAGTATTAATAAAACAAAGGAAAACAAAAGATTCTACTTATATTTAGGTCTTGTGTCCCTCTGATCATGAATGTCTGGTCAAATCTAATCTTCCTCTTTAAAAAAAAGGAAGCAGAAAGTTATAATTCAATTTCTAATTTAACTGAAAAGTAACACTATATATAAGAATTTCACAAGATTAGTTTATTATCTCATTACCCCTACCCTGATAACACATATTTCAGTTATTTTATAAAATGCCAGTTCACACTAAAAGCACACCTTGTATTTCACAATGGCACACGTTTTCAAAATTGCAATTACAGAGAAAGGACAGAAATGCCCCATGGTTACTCTGTGCAGCAATGCCTTTCAACTTAAGCACATTTTGTACCATATAAAAATTATGCCAAAACCAAACCCTATGACATTCCATCTCATATAAGCCCAGCATGAAGGTTACCTACATATTTTTAAAAAGCCAAAATCTAAATTAGTCAAATTGAAATCAAACAAGATAATCTAATATGTGAGACATCAGAGAAGTTTTCACTGAATCACCCAGAACAAGAATAACCTTCAGCCATAAGGCGTCAAGTTTAACCAACCAGGGCAGAAGTAACGTACCCTTCACATACACTTTGAAAATGACAGTGGCTTTTGTTGCTGCATGTCCAGTGAGCCTGTGAGTCCATCTCACCCATAACATTATAAGACAGCTCAAATGTATATGAATTCTCCTAAGGTTTGGTATTTTTTGAAAGGCAGAGAACAAAACTAGAATGGTGAAGGAAGTGGAATGCTTGTCGACCTGAATTTGAAGCCAAAAAATTCACATTTCTTCTTTGTTCTCTGTTTAGCTAGAAATAAATAAGAGCCTGCTTATCTGAATAAAGAAAATGAAACCAAAGTCCTTAAAATATTCATTTTTCTATAAATCAATAAATACACTTAGGGAAACAAATAGCATGTAACTATTTTGAGAATTTTAGCTTCTATGTCTCCTAGTTTTTCATTCTTTCATACTCCTTGGAGAGAGTTTTTAAAAGTCTGTGCTAGAATCTTTAAATCTAACAATCCAAGATCGCTATGTTTCATTACTTTTTAAAAGTTTCTCCAGAAACTCTGGCTATATACCTTTAACCCTATTTTAATAAGGGTTTCTTATCCCACATGCTAAGTATTCTCTCTTTAGGAAAGAGAAGACTTTTCTCCCCTGGCTTCAAAACACCACTCTTATGCTTCTCCCCTATACTTCTGACCATTTTCTTCTTATCTACTACCTCCTTTTATGTAGGGGTCTTATTCCAGGTTTGATCCCTTATATCCTGTTCTCTCTCACATTACATTCCTTTCTCAGAGCAATCTCATCCTAGATTTTCAATTCTACCTAGAGCCTCTGTTTCACAAAACTATCTACAGTCCAGACCTCTCTCATGAGCTTTAGAATCCCCAAATCCATTGCCCACTGGGCCCTCTCACAGGCACTTCAAAACCAAACTCATATCTTTTCCCCAAAAACTTGGTTGCAGTTCTGATCTGTGTTAATGACATGACCATATAGCTGGACACCCAACCCAGCAACTTCAACATTATCCTGGAATATTCTCTTTCATTCTGCCTGTCTCTTCATATCAGACCAGTGAAAAAGTCACATTGCTTCTACCTCCTGTATCCCTCTCATATTGGTCATTTCCACTCCATTCCCACTATTACTTCCTTAGTTCAGGCCTTCATTAGACTTATCTGGACTTTGCAATGATACCCTAACTAGTCTTCCTTCCAGGTTTTCACTCCTTCAATTTATCCTCCAATTCTCCAAACTATTTGTAATGTGAAATCTCTAACATAAAATTATGTTATGCTAAACCCCTGATTAAAATTCTTAATGATTTTCTGGTGCTGACAAAATGAAGCTCAGACTTCATTGAATGACTCAAGGCAATTTGGTCTGTCCTATATTTCCAGCTTTCTCTCTCTCTCTCTCCCCCAACTCCTTCCTGTATTCCACCCATGCTAAAAAATTTGAAGTTCTCTGAACCATACTGGTTCACACCCCTAAACTTTTACTCACTGTGCTCCCTCTGCCTGGAGTGCCACTCCTCAAAAGCCACTGGACAAATACCTGCTCATCTTCCTAACATTAGCTCAAACATTCTACTTTACATCTTAATACACATATACACATGCTTATGGTAGAGGTAAGCAATGCTTCCTTATCTCTGTACCGTATACATATCTCTAAGAGAATCATCATCATCATCCAACATCTTCTAGAATTTCTTATATGGTAGAGCAAATGAATGTTTTTGTCAGTCTTCTCCTTCAAAAGGAATAGAAAACAAAAAAAGAATAAAATTAAAACTACCATCCTCAGGGAAACTTGTCATTATCCCAAACTACAAACAAAGAAATACTATGACATCTCGACCAGATTTTTAAAAAGAAAAAGAAAAAAGAGAATGAAAATCCATACACATCTCAATGGGAAAAAAAAATTCTCTAAAATTGAGTGCCACAAACCCTGAAATTCTAGCCAAGGATCCTTTGATTACATTATTGAGATGTGGGGCATAGATGGGTACAAGAATCAAAAAGACTGTCCCTATAAAGACCCAGTTTGAGACCCTAGAATCATGAGAGTGGTAGGGCAGGATTAGTATGATGATACGCCATTTCTGTCTACAACTAAGACTGTTTAGCTAAGGGGACCACTAGAAGTTACTCAGAGTAAAGAAAACAAAGGATGCTGAATCACCAGTTCACAGTGCTGACAGTCTTTGAGTCAAAGGACTCTTCCATGAAACATATTGAGTTTTAGAGCATGAAATAATGAAAGAAAACTTTTCCTGGAAGCAAAGGAAATAACAACTTTTGTGAGACAGTATTCAACACTGAAAGCAGATTAAAACTTGTTGACTATCCCAACTTACTCCCATCCAAGCCCTGATCCTTCCTATGCTGTTCTTTTGTAAGTGGCTGGTAGCATACAAAGGCCAGTAATGGTAACTAACATAAAAACTGCAAAAAAAAGAAAGAAAGGAAAAAAGGAACCTAAGAAATTCACGTGAGGAACAAGAATTAATGAAGCAAACAAAGGAAGAGTTCAACGAAAAAGTTATATGTGGGCTCAAATATATATGTATACACAAATACATACACATACATATATATACAACATGTTCTCTCTTTTACAAAGAACTCAAAGAAGAGTTTTAAAATTTAAAAAATGTAATAAGACAGCATAAAGGAATGGAGAGCAAGATGGAGGAACTTGAGAAACAAATGGAAACAAAAAATAAAACATTAGTAACATTAGAAGCATCTAATACACATGGACTGAGAACACATTTGGGGACATGGTGGACAGACTAGCAAAATTACACAGCAAAAAAGATGAAAGAATACAAACACTAATCTTCACTCATCTTTCATAGTAAGGGATCAACAGAGAAAGAAAGAGAGGAAGAGAGAGAGGGAGGGAAGGAGCGAAGGAAGGAAGGAAGGAAGGAAGGAAGGAAGGAAGGAAGGAAGGAAGGAAGGAAGGAAGGAAGGAGGAAGAAAAGGAAGGAAAAAGAAAAGAAAAACTGTGGTATATCCACACAAACAAGGACTATACCACTGTAGAAAGGAGTGACATTCTCTCTATATTCTTCTATGGAGTGATCTCCAGCCTACATTGTTAAGTGAAAAAAGCAAAGTGAAGATCAGTGTTTATAGTATACTACCTTTAGATAAGAAAGGTGGTACCACCAATACATTTGTATTTTTGCTTATATTTTCAAAAAGAAATGATGAAAGATAAATGGTGGGAAGGAGCCAAGACGGCTGACTAGAGACATGGCTTGTTGGAGAGTGAGGGAAGAGAGTGAAAGACTTTGGCTGGTTATCCAGGGAATTCTCCTATATCTTACCAAAGTCCACCAAGGTTGTACCACCAGGAGTCTGCAAGAGTCACAGTATTACTGAGCTTGGGACACCCCCAGTGCTAATATGGCTGCAGTGGCCAAAGATCTAGATCACAACACTCAATTCTCCCTCAATATCTGAAAAGCCTTCTCAAGAAAGATGGGTTCCAACAAGCCCAGACTGTGAAGATTAAAACAGATACCTAACTCTTCAATGCCTAGACATCAATAAACATCCACAAGCATCAAGAACATCCAGGAAAACAAGACCTCATCAAATGCACTAAATCAGGTACCAGTGACCAATCCTGGAGTGATGGAGATATGTGACCTTTCAGACAAAAAATTCAAAATAGCTATCCTAATGAAATTCAATGAACTTTAAGAAAACAGAGAGAAGAAATTCAGAAGCCCATCAGAGTAATTTAACAAAGAGACTGAAATAATTTTTAAAAATCAAACAGAAATTCTGGAGCTGAAGAATTCAACTGACAAACTGAGAAATGCATTAGAGTCTGTTAACAGCAGAATTGACCAAGCAGAAGAAAGAATTAGTGAGCTTGAAGACAAGCTATTTGAAAATACATAATCAGAAGAGAAAAAAAGAAAAAGAATTAAAAGAATAAAGCATTGCTAAGAGATCTAGAAAATACCCTCAAAAGGGCAAATCTAAGAGTTACTGGCCTTAAAGAGGAGGTAGAGAAAGAGATTGGGGTAGAAAGTTTATTCAGAGAAATAATAACAGAGAACTTTCCAAACCTAGAGAAAGATAACAATATTCAAGTACAAGAAGGTCATAGAACTCCAAGCGGATTTAACCCAAACAAGGCTACCTCAAAGCATTCAATAATCAAGCTTCCAAAGATCACAGGTAAAGAAAAGGTACTAAGGGAAGCAAGAAAAAAGAAAAAAATAACATGTAAAGTAGCTCCAATACATCTGGCAGCACATTTCTCAGTGGAAACCTTACAGGCCAGGAAAGAGTGATGTGACATATTCAAAGTGCTGAAAGAAAAAAGCCTTAATCCTAGAATATTATATCCTGCAAAAATATCTTCCAAACATGAAGAAGAAATAAAGACTTTCCCAAACAAAAGATGATAGATTTTATCAACACCGACCTGTCCTACAAGAAATTCTAAAAGTAGTTCTTTAGTATAGAAGAAAAAGATGTTAATGAACAATAAGAAATCATCTGAAGGTATATAACTCACTGACAACAGTAAGCACACAAATACAGAATATCCTATTGCTATAATTGTGGTATATAAATCACTTATATCTTGAGTAGGAAAACTAAAAGACACACCTATCACAAATAACTACAACTTTTTGAGAAATACATAGTATAAAAAGATATGGATGGAAACAACAAAAAGTTAGAACGTTGGGGGGAGGATGGAGTTAAAGTGTAGAATTTCTGTTAGTTTTCTCTTTGCTTATTCATTTGTTTGTAAGCAGAGTTGTCACATGTTTAAAATAATTGGTTATAAAACATTTTTTACAAGCTTCATGGTAACCTCAAGTGAAAAAACCTAAAACATCAGCTGGACACAGTACCTCACACCTGTAATCCTAGCATTTTGGGTGGCCAAGACAGGCGGATTACTTGAGGCCAGGAGTTCAAGACCAGCCTGAGCAAAAGCAATACCCTATCTCTGCAAAAAATAGAAAAATTAGCCGGGTGTGGTGATGTGCACCTGTAGTCCCAGCTACTCAGAAGGCTGAGGCAGGAGGGTAGGAGGATCACTTGAGCCCAGGAACTTGAGGTTCCAGTGAACTATGATGATGCCATTATACTCTAGCCCAGGTAACAGAGCAAGACTCTGTCAAAAAACAAAACAAAACAAAAAACCTATAACAACTTCATGATGCATCTCAAAGAGCTAGAAAAACAAGAGCAAACTCAATCCAAAGTGAGTAGAAGAAAAAAAATAACAAAGATCAGAGCAGAAATACATGAAATTTAAACCAAAAAACCAATTCAAAAGATCAACAGGAAAGAAGTTGTTTTTTAAGACAATAAACAAAATTGACACACCTTTCACCAGAAAAAGAGACCGAAGACCCAAATTAATAAAATCAAAGGTGAAAAAGGAGAGATTACAACTGATATTGCAGAAATTCAAAGGATCGTTAATGACAGCGACGAGCAATTAAATGCCAACAAATTGGAAAATCTAGAAGAAATGGATAAAGTACTAGATACATACAACCTACCAAGATTGACCCAGGAAGAAATCCAAAACCTGAATAAACCAATAACAAGAAGCAGTAATAAAAAGCCTTCCATCAAAAAAAAGTCCAGGACCCAGTGGCTTCCCTGTTGAATTCTACCAAGCATCCAAAGAACTAATACCAATCCTTCTTAAACCATTCCAAAAAATCAAGGAAGAGGGAATACTCCCAAACTCATTCTACAAGGCCTGAATCACCTTGATACCAAAACCAGACAAAGAAACCACACAAAAAGAAAAGTATAGGCCAATATCTCTAATGAACATAGATACAAAAATCCTCAACAAAATACTAGCAAACTGAATTCAACAACGCATTTAAAAGATTATTCATCATGATCAACTGGGATTCATCCCAGGAATGCAAGGATAGTTCAACAACATAAATCAATCAATGTGATTGATACATCATTTGATAAAATTCAACAGCACTTCATGATAAAAAACTTTCAAAAAACTGGATATAAAATAAACTTACCTCAACACAATAAAAGCCATATATGACAGACCCATGGCTAGTATCACACTGAATGGGGAAAAACTGAAAGTCTTCCCTCTAAGATCTGGAAAAAGACAAGGATGTCCACTTTCACCACTGTTACTGAACATACTACTGGAAGTTCTAGCTAGAGCAATCAGACAAGAGAAAGAAATAAAGAGCATCCAAACCAGAAAAGAAGGAGCCAAATTATCCTTGTTTACAGATGATACGATCTTATACCTAGAGAAACCTAAAAACTACACACACACAAAAAAAAAAAAAAAAAAAAAAAACTGGTAGAACTGATAAATTCAGTAAAGTTGTAGGGTACAAAATCAACATATAAAAATCAGTAGCATTTCTATATGCCAACAGTAAACAATCTGAAAAAGAAACTCAGTAAATAACTCCATTTATAATAGCTACAAATTAAATAAAATACTTAGGAACAAATTTAACCAAAGAAGTTAAAGATCTCCATAAGTAAAACTATAAAATATTGATGAAAGAAATTGAAGAGGACACAAAAAAAATGGAAAGATATTCCATGCTCATGGATTGGAAGAATCAGTATTGTTAAAATGCCCATAGTAACCAAAGCAATCTACAGAGTCAATCAATGATGTCCCCATCAAAATACCAATGACATTCTTCACAGAAATAGAAAACATAATCCTAAAATCTATATGGAACAACAAAATACCCAGAATAGGCAAAGCCATCTGAGCAAAAAGAACAAAATGCAGGAATCACATTACCTGACTTCAAATTATACCACAGAGTTGTAGTAAACAAAACAGCATGGTAGTGGTATAAAAATAGACACACAGACAAAATGGAACAGAATAGAGAACCCAGAAATAAATCCACACCTCTATAGTGAACTTATCTTTGGCAAAAGTGCCAAGAACATACAGTGGAGAAAGGACAGTCTCTTCAATAAATGGTGCTGGGAAAACTGGATATCCATATGCAGAAGAATGAAACTAGACCCTTATCTCTCACCATATACAAAAATAAAATCAAAATGGATGAAAGACTTAAATCTAAAACCTGAAACTATGACACTACTAAAATAAAACATTGGGGAAATGCTTCAGGACATGGTCTGGGCAAGGACTTCTTGAGTAATACCCCAAAGCTCAGGTAACCAAAGCAAAATTGGACAAACAGGATCACAACAAGCTAAAAAGTTTCTGCACAGCAAAGGAAACAATCAACAAAGTAAAGAGACAACCCACAGAAATGGGAGAAAAATATTTGCAAACTACCCACCTGACAAGCGATTGATAACTAGAATATATAAGGAGCTCCAACAACTCAAATAATTATTACGACTCCAATCACTCAAATAAATAGGAAAAAATCAAAAAATTAGATTAAAAATGGACAAAGGATCTGAATACATATTTCTCAAAAGAAGACATATAGCCAACAGGTATATGAAAAAATGCTCAACATCATTGGTCATCAGAGAAATGCAAATCAAAACTACAATGAGATATCATTTCACCCCAGTTAAAATGGCCTTTATCAAAAAGACAGGCAATAAAGAATGCTGGTGAGATTGTGGAGAAAGAGGAACCCCTGTACACTGTTGCTGGGAATGTAAAGTAATGCAACCACTATGGAGACCAGTATGGAGGTTCCTGAAAAAACTGAAAATAAAATTACCATATGACCCAGTAATCCCATTGCTGGGTATATATCCAAAGGAGGGGAATTCAATATGTTGAAAAGATATCTGCACTCCCATACTTATTGCAGCACTATTCACAATAGTCAAGACTTGGAATCAACCTCAGTGTTCATCAATGGATGAAAGGATAAAGAAATTGTGATACATATATACAATGGAATACTGTATAGCCATAAAAAAAGAATGAAATCCTGCCATTTGCAACCACATAGATGGAACTAGAGAACATTGTTAAATGAAATAAGCCAAGCACGGAAAGATAAATCGCACATATTATCATTCATATGTGGGAGCTAAATATTAAAAATAATTGATGTCATGAAGACAGAGAGTAGAATGATGGCTGGATACCAGAGGCTGGGAAGGGTAGCGGAGAGTGGGGAATAAAGTGTGGATGGTTAATGGGTACAAAAATATAGTTAGATAGAACTCACAATATGTGATAGCACAACAAAGTGACTATAATCAACAATAAGTTAGGGTATACTTTAAAATAACTAAAAGAATGGAATTGGAATGTTCCTAACACAAAGAAATGATAAATGCCTGCAGTGATGGATACCCCAATTACCGTGATTTAATTAATTCACATTGTATGACTATACCAAAACATAGCATGTACTCTGTAAAGATATATAACCATTATGTGCCCATAATAAATAAAAAGAAAAAAATGAAAAGACAAACCACAGACTGGGACAAAGTATTTTTAAAATCCATTTATGACAAAGGACTTATACCCAGAATATACAGAATCCTTATAACTCAATAATTAAAAGAAAAACAACTCAATCTTTAAAATGTGCAAAAAATTTGAAAAGACCTCTCGCCAAAGAAGATATATAAATGGCAAATAAGCACATGAAAAATGTTCAACATCATTAGTCACTAGACAAATGCAAGTTAAAGCCACACTATATACTACTACACACCTACTAGAATTGCTAAAATTAAAAAGACTCAATACTAGAGCTAGCAAAGACGAGAAAAAACTGGAAATCTCACACATTGCTAGTGAAAATATAAACTGGTACAGCCACTTTAGAAAACAGCTTGGAAGTTTCTCATAAAGTTAAACATATACCCACCCTATGACCCAGAAATTCTACTCCTTAAGTATTTACCCAAGAGAAATAAACACATGTGTCCACATAGAGACATGTATGCAAATGTTCATGGTGGCCTTATTCATAACACAGTACTTCTCCCTTATCCTAAGAGAATATGTTCCAAGACTCCCAGTGCATGCCTGAAATCTCAGATAGTACCAAACCCTATACATACTATAGTTTTTCCTATACCTACATACTATGATAATGTTTAATTTATAAAATAGACACAGTAAGAGATTAACAATAACTAATAATAAAATAGAACAATTATAATAATATACTATAATAAAAGTTGTATGAATGTGCTGTTTCTCTGTCTCAGAATATCTTATTATATGTAATATTTTTGGACCACGGTTGACTACAGGTAACTGAAACTGCAGAAAGTGAAACTGTAGATAGGAGGAACTATTGTAGTCAGAAACTGAGAACAACTCAAATTTTCATCAACAGGTGAATAGATAAACAATCCGTGATATAATTATACTCATGTTATGGAAGAAGCAAGAATGAACCATCCATATAGGCAACAACCTGAATGAATATCAAAAACGTTATGCTGAGTGAAAGAGTCAAACATAAGTAAATACACACTGTATGATTCCATTTATATGACAGTATTGAAAGGGCAAAAATACAGAGACAGAAAACAGATTGGTAGTTGCCAGCGGCTAACGGCTGATGGAGTGAATTGACTGTAGAGGAACAGAAGGAAACTTTTAGGATGATGGGGATATTCTATTTGATTGTGGTAGTGGTGGTTAAATGACTATACACAATTTTCAGAACTCATCAAAGGGTAAATTTAATACAGTATATATAAAGTATTTCTTGATAAATCTGACTTTTAAAAATACCTTTTCTGTTCATCTCTTACCCCAGTGACACAAAAAATATTTCTACATTATTTTATTTACTATATAATTACAAATATCTACTGATATCCATTGGCTCTATAAGTTCTTTGAATGGATGTCTCACTAGATTCTCTGAACTCATGCTTCCAGAAGTTAATTACCATTCTTTAAGTGTCGTGATGCCTTTGATACATCACCCAATTAATAGCATTTGGTGCCTAAGCCCTACTTAAGTGCTTAATAATATTTCCTTCCCAGGTTTCAAATCTGTCTATTCATGTTATCCTCAATGTCATCTGAGTTATCTGTTATCTATTTGTCTATTTTGTTTATAATTTTTTTCTGGCGAGGACTCTAAGTCAACCCACATATGTGTTTATGGTACAAAACTACAAAAACAAAAGCTTTTTGTGTGGTTTTTTTTTTTTTTTTGGTTTTTTGGGTTTTTTGAGATAGGGTCTTGCTCTGTTGCCCAAGCTGGAGTACAGTAGCATCATCATAGCTCACTGCAGCCTCAAACTCCTGAGCTCAAGCTATCCTCCTGCCCCATCGTCTGCAGTAGCTGGGACTACAGGCACACACCATCATGCCTGGCTAATTTTTCTATTTTTTGTAGAGATAGGGTCTCACCATGTTGCTCAGGCTAGTCTCGAGCTCCTGGCCTCAAGCAATCCTCCCATCTCAGCCTCTCAAAGTGCTAGAATTACAGGCATGAGCCACCATGCCTGGCCAAAAACAAAAGCTTTGAGTATTTTGGTTTTTGATACTGCTTTTTTTAAAAAATAATTATTTCTTATTGATCTTATTTTCAAAAAATAAGGTCTTTAAAAAGAACCAAATGACTATCCCTGGCTCATCATGTTAATATCACAATATATCTGTAAAGATCCTTAGCAAAATTTTAACTGCTTCCCTCTTGTCTTTTTTCAATACTACTGTGTGACAGCAGCAAGTTTCTGGGTTCATTCACTTACACAAGCCCAGTTTAGTATGGTACGAGGCACAGAGCCCAGAGTCTTCAACACAGTAGGTGTTTTTTGAGTATTTGAAGATCAAAGTACATTACAAAGTTCTGTTTCTGAATTCTTTCCTCCTACCCAACAACTTTTCACCAGTAAGATTGATCCAGTTAATTTTGACCTAACAGAAGTTGAAATTTAAAAGTGTGAAAAGAACGAAAGTAGCTATCTCATTTACAACGATTTATTAGAAAAAATATTAAGACTAGTATTCATAGATTCATATGAAATTGCTGAATATATTTTATTTAAAACATTGGCTTAATCATGTCTGTTCTAATATGTAGATATTTGACCTTATTTAGATAACTCCTGGTTATTTCAAAAAACAAAACTAAGGCTCTTCAATCTTCCTTCTGAATTGAGAAATGGACCAAATTTTTTTCTGAAAACGTAAGACTACATTTATGCCCACCTAAATCAGTGTGTGGGTTGAAAGGGCAGCAGTTCTCCACTTGTTTTCCACCAAAACAGAAGTGACATTTAAAGCTTATTTAATATTCACAAACCAACGTACTCTCCTCACTCCAGACTGCCACCGGGGCAAGGAAAGCAGCTTGTTTGCAGGAAATTCCACCGTAAGATTTCTGAAACCCTATATTTTCTCTTCCATCAATCCATAATACACCAGTGTCATGAAACCATAGTTAAGAACTGCTGTGGGGTTTTTTGCTTTATTCCTGACTCTGTTTTATACCCCCACACTGTTTTTCTTTCTTCTTTTATTCCACATTTAATTTATCCCATCTTGAATTTCACATAGCCTTGTAAGTCACTTTAAATCCTTTCTAGAAGAAGACAAGGAATAAATAATCATTTCATGTATCTGCAAAAGCAATCTCTTCTCACTTACCCTAGATAAATAAAGCCTTACAACTTTAACTCCTTGCTGCCTCTTAACTATGCTCTACCATATTGAATATGCAAGCATCAAAATCCATGAATTCCTTAATTTTTGCTTTATCAGTTCTCTGTTTAAAAATATTTAAGGCTGTATATGATAAATATATGGAAAACATCCATGCACAATATAAGTTTAGAGGCCCATAATAGAAATTACATTGTTTGCACAAATAAGAATCTGCTTGCTGTACAACTTTTTGTCTAAAGCATGTAAAGTGTCCAGTGCCTTGTATATAGTTACTCAAATAGTAATAGCTCAATTACACAGTAGGAGTTTTTAAATGCTCTGATGTAAGACTACTATAGCTTGGGCACTGGAACATAAGAATTTGTTTTAGTGCTATTTTTAAAACCACTAATAAACACTCCAAATTGCAGAATTGAGCCTCCGCTCAACTGAGTCTGCCTAAGTTGTTATGAAAGAAAAAAATGTCTAAGAATCACATTTTTTATCTAAATCTGAAATGCTTGCTAATATATTCAGAAAAGTAGATATTTAAAATTGGAGGTTTCATAAAGTAGTCTAGAGTTTAGTGTTACTAAAAGGCAAATTAGTTATAAAAGTAATAAATGCACAACATAGTAGTTTCTATTCATCCCATTTTATAGAAATAATGTCTTTTCATTTCCCCCAGAGTTATTTAACAAAGCAACAGATAATCTATAATTATTAGGATTTGCCTTATAGCAAAGTTTGATTTTTAAAAGTTTGACACTTCACTCACCTACTGCAGGACAGAGTATTGCCCATATACAGATACTAAACCAACTGTCTAAGCAATTTCTTGTGTTTAGAAATTCAGTGCCACTATTATGGCTCACAATTTGGCTTATGATGCATCTGTAAGCAAACAGCCTGACAAGTACCCTAGTGTATTTCAGGATGACTGACAGGACACAGTGGCTCAAGCAAGAAGGGGGGATGGGTGCTCTTAAAGCAATATGCCAGTAAAGGGCAACATCAAACAGCAGAATCAGACTTAAAATTATGTTTTCCAGATTTTCAATAAAATAATGATGTATTGCCCAGTATCAACTTTAAACACAACTTTCATGAATATTATGTATCCAAAACACTGTAAATTCCAAAGTGGGATTTTTGAGAATTTTTAAGAGTAGAAAGAAAAAATTTAAAACAGGCATGCTATATTATACTTCCCTGAAACTATCAAGCTTCCAAATTACTTAAGAATATGTCAATTATTTTTAACAGAAATTAAATCAGGGTACTAAGAAAAAAGCAGTCCTTATCTCACCTTTAGATATTTGTCAATAGCTCTGAAACAGTAACTTAAGAATAACTAATGAAAATAATTTAAATATATAATGAAAGTAAGTAATCAGAATTGTTACTGGGGATAGCGGCAAGAGATCCATGCATTTTCCCCCACCTTCCTTCCCTATGGCCTACTTCATGGTTAAAATGTAGACCAAAAAATTAGGAAATTCCAATTATAGATATTTCCACATTAGTTTCACTTCAGAACATATTTAAGTGATATATTGGCTTCATTCTTTACCTTTATAATTTTTCCTATATTATTTCACAATACTCTGTACTGCTCAATCCTTTTATAATTAATACAGCAATCAGCCTTATTTTTAAAAAATGCACATGGACACACACACACACACAAACACACATTTTTAAATGTAATCCCTTATTTAGCCAGCAGAGAGCATTATTAGATTCTGAAAGCCCACAGTATTGCACCCAATGGCATTTATTTTTATACTTCACTCCTGGGAACTAGGACAAGCCATCTAGACTTTTCTTAGTAAATGTGCTTACATATAACCCTTTTTATTTTTGTCCATATAAATTTTACATATAGAATCCAAATTAGTATTTAACGCTTCTCTTCTGTGACAAACTGCCATGATTTCTTCCTCTATCTACTCCATCAGATGCATTCTCTGGAAGAAAAGCACTAGAAGGCTAAGAAATAGTGGAATTGGGTTCAACCATCAGAAAGATTCTCCACAAAGCCTAAATTTTTCTGGGACAAGAAAACAAACAAAAACCCTACACAAGGATTCCAAACCCCATTAGAAATTCCAAAACAAATTCTGAAGGAAACAGAACTAAACCATAAAACAAAATCTCTCTTCAAAATTACATGACATTTGTAAACTGTTTAACTCATATTTTCTAATTGCCCCATTTAATATTTGCCAATTTTCCATTATATATTAGAAGCTACAGGCTAATTATGTTTCCTGTTATCACAGTATTATTATTATATTTCTCACAAACATGCCGTGTTATGACTAACAAAGTTATCACATGAAGGCTAAAATCATTAGGTGAATGATTAATGGGGAACTTTGAGAATCACACTTACAGAACTTGAAACCACTGATCAATCTTCACATCACTAAAAGTGAGATAATCCAGACCTCCTGATGTGATGCAATAGGAAGTATATAGCACACCACCTGTGAGGTATTCTTACCAAAAGATTGAACATAAATCTAACATTTATTATTAAATATTATAATTCTTTATTATCTATACCTATCTATTATCTATAGTTCTTTATTTTACAACTTAAAACTCACTTAATCTGAAAAGTCATGAACAGCAATTTGCCTGATTTAATCTAAAAATAAAAATTTCACTATCTAATTAGCTAAAATCATTAATTTCCACAAATTTATCTTGACTGAAGATAAAAATTTTCTGTTTCTCTGAAGCTATTATATCACAAACATCAAGTTTACTAAGTTAACTACGGCAAAAATAAAAAATAAAATAGATCTAAATGCTCAAAGAGTGATCTTTTCATGCTCCCACACTTACTACAAATGACACATACTCTATCCTAAAATATTAAATTTTCCAAAGAGAAAAGCAATACTCATTCTCTTCCTCAATCATCATTCAAAACAGGAAAGTATAGCTTCTTTTCCTTTAAAAAGGAATTCTACCCCATAATATGCTGAAATTAACAAAAAAAAGGAATTTTGCTTCTGATAAAGAAAGCAAGTTTTGGGTTCTTCATTGAAACTACTCAATAAAGTCATTCTCATACTTGAATGTGGCAGTTTCTTTCCTCATGTAGTAACTAATAATATCCAGGTAAAAATCATTTTACATTTGGAAATCAAGTATTATATCACTTCAACTATTATTCTTTTATGAAATTCTACTTCTTTAATTTTCTAAACTGATACATTCTCCATAATATAGGTACTTAGAATTATTTCTCAAATTAATTTATCATCCAGAAGAAAACTAAAAAGTCAGTTTTGTCAGTAATTTGTTTATCCTTTTTGCCAATCATCTACACATTCTGAAATATGCAGCTAACTTTTTTGTGTGCTTTCATCTAACCACTTAATTCCACTTTACTTTCCAACTCTGAGTTCGGTACCTGACACAGGCTCTCCTGAACTGTGTCTCACTCAGTGGATTTGTGTTTCCCCAGGTGCCTTCAGAACCTACATCTAAAAGCCTTATTTGTCTAGATTCTATCTGTGGCTAAAAATAAATTTTTTCAAATAATGCTTAGGGGGAAGGGGAGATTGAATAGCTAGTGAATAGATACTACTTATTTAAAATATTCCCTTTTACTTTTAGCAAAATTGCCTCCATACATTTTATGCTCTATTTGAATTTTTAATATACTTTATATATACAGTAGTCCCCCCTTATCTGCAAGGGATACTTTCCTAGACCCCCAATGGATGCCTGAAACCACAGATAGTACTGAACCCAATATATACTATGTTTTTTCCTATGCATACATGCCTGTGATAAAGGTTTTATAATTTATAAGTTAGGCACAGAAGAGATTAACAGCAATAACTAATAATAAAATAGAGCAATTATAACAACATGCCAACATTAGTACTCTTGCACTTTGGGGCCATTATTAAGTAAAATTAGGGTTATTTGAACACAAGCATTGCAAGACCATAACAACAGTCCATCTGATAACCTAGATGGCTACTAAGTGACTAACTGGATGGGGTAGCATATACAGCATGGACACCCTAGGCAAAAAGATGATTCATGTCCCCAGTGGGACAGAGTGAGATAGAGTGAGATTTCATCATGCTACTCAGAACAATGCGTAATTTAAAACTTATGAATCGGTTATTTCTGGAATTTTTCATTTAATATTTTCAGGCCACAGTTGACCTCAGATAAACTGTGGAAAACAAAACTGTAGATAAGGGGGGACTAGTGTATTTCATCTTATCTTCAAAACAACTTATTACTTCCTTAAACTATTGTAGTGGGCTCATAACAGGAAATATTCACACCAGTGAGCAAGTATAGAGCAAGCTCTGACTCTGACATACATTAGGTATAAGTCTGTGGTGCAGTGGCATATGCAAATGGTTATGTACCATGGGCTGCTAAAAATACAGAATCCAGAAACAAAGGAGAAAAATCAAGCCTGGAGATAAAGATGTGATAACTATCCATCCGTGTTCCACTGTAATTCATAAGACTAAATGAGCTTTTCCCAAAATTAATCATAGAGGGAGATAAGGCAACTAAGGATAGTACTTTGCAAACCAAGTATGGTAAGGAATAGGAGAAGAAATGTAATAAAAAGAGTAGTGAGAAACACAAAACAAACTGAGTTCAGATTCATCCTCTACTTTACACTAAATTGCCCTGTCCACAATGATTCCCATTTACCCTTTTCTTTATGTTGTGAAATGAGACCTGTACAGCTGCTATGAAGAGTAATTACTTATGAAATTACACATAGAATGTAGTGGAATGCTAATTACCATGCTAAATAATTCATTGATCAATTATTGTTATTTTGTGGAAAGATACTTTTCTCTCTGTGGAATTCTGCTTTTCCAAACCAAAATGCCATTGAATTTTAGAGGACTGCTGTGAGAAATACCAAATAGATTGCCCATCTGATTTAAAAAATGGATAAAGAGTCATTAAGTCCACACATTTTTATTTAGCAGATTGAATCCATTTCACCAAGAGAAGCCGTTTACCGCACCCATGATAATAATTTATAATTAGATAACAAGAAAACATGGTGCTAAAATGGAAAAGCTTTAGAACTTCTTCCAAAGTTGTAACAAATGCTTAATAGACACACTAACACATGTTAATAAATTATATATGTTTTTTAGAAGACTGGGAATGGGATGGTTAAAGGATAGAATAGTGAACTAAAAGTAAAAGCATGACAATAAGAAAAAATAGAAACCTTTGTCTTGTTCCCACATAACACATGGCGTTGTGCCAACCTGCTTCATTCCAGAGCAGAGAGCCACTCAGTCGCTGAGGCTATATTAGAAAGAGAGGAAGGAAATCTTTTTTCTCCCACACTCTGTTTCCAAAGATAATAACAGAAAACTAGAGAATGATGAATTTCACTACCAAGTAGCCATGTGTATTTTACTCATGTTCAACATTAACTCTCTGAAAGTCAAATCTACTGATTTTGCATAATGGAGGAAAAGAAATAAATGTACAAAAACAAAGAAAATCAATTTTTTATTGACAAAAGATTTTACATACTTATGGTACGTGAGTATCTGTTGCATGCATAGAATGCATAATGATCAACTCAGGGTATTTGGTGTATTCATCACCCTGAGTATTTATCATTTCTATGTGTTAGTAACATTTCAAATCTCCTCTCTTCTAGCTACTTTTAAATATACAATATATTGTTGCAAACTACAGTCATCCAACTTGCTATGGAATATTGGGATTTATTCGTTCTATCTAACTGTATGTTTTTACCCACTAACCAACCTCTCTCTATCCCTCCTCCCACCCACACACCATTCCCAGCCTCTTATATCTATCATTCTATTCTCTATCTCCATGAGATCAATTTTTTAGTTCCCACATATGAGTGACAACATGTGGCATCTGTCTTTCTGTGCCTGCTTATTACACTTAACATAGTGACCTCCAGTTCCACCCATATTGCTGCAAATGACAGGATTCCATTCTTTTTTATGGCCTAATAGTACTGCATTGTGTATATCTGTACCATATTTTCTTTATCTTTTCATCCGTCAGTGGATACTTAGGTTGATTCCCTATCTTCACTATTGTGAATTGTGCTGCAATAAACATGTGAGTGAAGGTATCCCTTTGATACATTGATTTCTTTTCCTTTGGATAAATACCCAGGAATCAGAACTGCTGCATCATATGGTAGTCCTATTTTCCATTTTTTGAGAAATCTCCATACTGTTTTCCATAGTGGTTATGCTAATTTACATTCTCACCAACAATATGAGTTCCCTTTTCTCTGCATCCTTCCCAGCATTTGTTATTTTTTGTCTTTCTAATAGGCATTCTAGGGGGGAGGAGGGAAAGAGTAAAAACCTACCTAACAGGTACAATGAACAATATTCAGGTGATGGGCACACTTATAGCCCTGATTAAAGCACTATGAAACTATCCATGTAACAAAAACATTTGTACACCCTTTATATTTTGAAATTTAAAAAAAATTTTTTAAATAGCCATTCTAACTGGGGTAAAATGATATCTCATTGTGGTTTTGATTTACATTTCCCTGATGCTTAGTGATATTGAGCATTTATCATATACCCATTGGCCATTTGTATGTTTTCTTTTGAGAAATGTCTATTGATGTCCTTAGCCCTCTTTTTAATGGGATTGTTTGGATTTTATTGCTGAGTTGTTTGAGTTCCTTACATATTATGGATATTAGTCCCTTGTCTGATAAATAGCTTGCAAATAATTTCTGCCATTCAACAGGTTGTCTCTTCACACTGATTGTTTCTGTTGATTTGCTATGAAGAAGCTTTTTAGTTTAATATAGTCCTATTTGTCTATTTTTGTTATAGTTGTCTATGCTTTTGAGGTCTTAATCATTACATCTTTGCCTAGACTGATGTCTTTTTTTTTTTATTTCAGCATATTATGGGGGTACAGATGTTTAGATTACATATGTTGCCCTCTCCCCCTCCTCCCCACCAGGTCTGAGTTTCAAATATGTCCATTCTTCGGGTGGTGCACATTGCACTCTTTGTGTATGCATATACCTGTCCCCTCCTCCCTCCTCCCCCCTTCCCTCTCCCCCCTGCCCAACATCCAATAGATGTTATTCTTATATGTGCACTTATGTGTTGATCAGTTAATACCAATTTGATGGTGAGTACATGTGGTGCTTGTTTTTCCATTCTTGGGATACCTCACTTAGTAGAATGCATTCCAGCTCTATCCAGGAGTATACACGAGTAGACTGATGTCTTGAAGTGTTTTCCCTATGTTTTTTTTCCTAGTAGTTTTATAGTTGTGGGTCTTATGTTTAAGTCTTTAATCCATCTTGAGTTGATTTTTGTATATGGGGAGAGATAGGGGTCCAGTTTCATTCTTCTGCATAAGGAGATAGCCAATTTTCCCAGCACCATTTATTGGAGAAGATGTCCTTTCCTCAGTGTATGTTCTTGGTACCTTTATCAAAAATCAGTTGGCTGTAAATACATAGATTTATTTCTGTACTCTCTATTCTGTTCCACTAGTCTATGTGTCTGTTTTTATACCAATACCATACTGTTTTGGTTACTATAGCCTTGTAATATATTTTGAAGCTGGGTAGTGTGATGCCTCCAGCTTCATTCTTTTTGCTCAGGATTGTTTTGGCTATTTGTGCTCTTTTTTGGTTCCATATAAATTTTAAGAAAATCAACTTTGCAAAAATCATAATGTCCCTAAATTGTCTGGAAAATACCTGCTGTAGTCACTAAATTTAAGCTACATCATTCCTATCAGGCCTTTAATTGTATTCAAAAGAATGAAGCTCATCACAGAGAAAGGTAAAATAATTAAATTCAATCATAAATGCAATGAATCACATTTTTTTTACTCCAAATGAGTAAAACAATCTGAGTAACCCACACACATATTCCAAGCCAACCCACTTTTTTCTCCTGGTCTTGTGTGCACAGAATTAGATTGACAAAATCAATCAATCATGTTCCTCAGTTCAAGGCACACTGGTGGAAATGGTCCGTGAAAAGTCTGTTTTATTTTTTGTTGTCATATACTTTATCCCCCATCCTCAGTTCCATTTCTCTCCCTGCTTCTTATAATAGTTAACGGGTGTCTTTTCAATCAGTGTTCCATACCTTCTTTTTATATATAATATATATCTATACAATAATATATAGCTTTATGTGTGTGTGGATCTTTAAATCCACAAGCAGTATTGTACTTCCCATCTCTTTCGACTTCTCTCCATCCCTCTTCACTCAACATTGTGTTTTTGTAGTCTATCCATGTTGAACTATATAGATGTAGTAAACAATGCATGTTTGTTGATTAAGTATACAGCCTGTGCCTTGCTCTCCCTTGTCTTTCTCTGCTATGGAAGCAAGACACTTCATTTCCCAGCCATCTTTGCTACTCAGAATGGCATGTGAAAGAATCCCAGCCAATGAGATGTCAGCAGATATCTGCTGAGGGTAAAGCTTTTGCTTTCTTTATAAAAAGCAATCAGCATACTTGCCGTGGTCTTTCTTCTCCTGACTGTGGAAGGGTCCCTAGAAAAAAATAATCTTACTGCAAAGCTGAGGCGGAAGGATGACAGAATAGAACTATGGAAATAATTTGGGCTCTTGATGTCATTGGTTCTGAACTTCTACCACCAGACTTCTTGTTATTTGAGAAAAATGAGTTCCCAACTAGTAAAATAAATTTAGTTTGTTCCTTTGTTCCTTTATTTTCCATCGTGTAGTATTCTATCAGATGCATTTACAATGTATTGTAATTGTCCATATCACTATTCAAGTACATTTAGGTAGTGTCCAACTCTTTGCTATGGGAAAAAATGTTGTAATAACATTCTTACACGTTTCTCTGTGTACCTATGCAAGAGTCCCTCTCGTGTATATATTCTGTTATGGACTGAATTGTGTCTCCTCAAAATTCATATGTTGAGGTCCTAAACCTTAGTACCTCAGAATATAACTATATTTGGAGATAGGACCTTTAAAGCGGTGATTAAGTTAAAATGAGGCTGTTAGAGTAAGCCCTAATTCAATCTGATCGATATCCTTATAAGAAGAGGAAATTAGGACATACAAATAAGACATGAGGAATGTGCACACAGAGGGATGAATACCCGAGGAAGGTAGCCATCTACAAGCGAAGGAGAGAGGGCTCAGAAGAAACCCAACCTGCCAGCACTTTGATCTTGGACTTCTAGCCTTAAGAACTGAGAAAAAATAAATTTCTGTTTTTCAAGCCTCCCAGTCTGTGATATTTTTTAATGGCAGCCCTAGCAGACTAACACAATTCAGAAGTAGAATTGCTGGATCAGAATGTCTGTGAGGATTCATTTTCAATACATACTGCCAAACTGGTCTCCAAAAAACCACCAACAGCAGAGTATGTGGGATGTCCCCGCCTCCTCACCAATGCAAGATATTACATGACATTTTAATTTCTGCCAACATGGGACATGCAAAGTGGATCTCATTGTTACTTTAATTTGTACTTCTGATTACCAGTGTAATTGGTAATCTCTTTTTAGATTTATTAGCCAGCCATTCAAGTATGCTTTCTGTGAATTGCTCACTTGTATTCTTCACCTATTTTTCTTCTAGGTTGCCTGCCTTTTCCTTACTGATTTCCAAAAATTCTCTATATATTCTAAATATACTCCTCTCTTAGTGATATTCCTTAAAAATATCCTCTCTCCCTGCCTGATATATCTCTGTCTAGGATACTTTCCCTTGAATATTCTACCATGTACATATGAAAATTCCACTTTACTCATGTCCTCACAGATAGATACGAGGTTATTATCAGATGTTAATATTTACCAATCTAATGGGTATGATAAAGTATCTCATTGCTGTTTTAATTTGTATTTACCCAATAACTAGTGAGGCAAGCTAAGCTTCTTTTGACTTATTTATGGGTCATTCCATTTTCTTCTCTGTGAATTACCATTTCGCATATCATTGATCCTATTGGATTGTTCCCTATTTGATTGTATATCTTTTCCTTATTAAGTTTTTAGAAGTTTTTTAAATGAAATCTTATACTAAATGATTTTTAAATGGTCTTTCAGCTATTTCCAAAGTAAAACTATATAACAAACCACCCTAAAACTCAGTGACATAATAAAAATTTATTCTCTCTTATGAATTTTCAGGTTGGCTAGAGGATTGGTAAATTGAAGATGGACATGGGTGGGCTTGCTCCAAATGGTATTTTTGGGATCCAGATCTGCTCCACATCTTTCTCACCCTCCTTGGACAAATAGATTACTTGGAGCATGTTCTTCTCATTAACAGAAATACAAGAGGGGCAAGTAGAAACGTACAGTGCTTCTTAAGGTATAGGCTCCAAATTGGCACTCTGCATCTTCTGCCTACATTCCAATGGGCAAAGTAAGTCACATGGCCAAGTCTAACATTAATCGAGCAGAGAAATACACTCTGCCTCTAGTAGGAGGAATTGCAAAGTCATATGGCAAAAGGCATGGATACAGACAGGGAGAAGGGGGGGAACAACATTACAATCCACCTTGTATGGAAGAGTTGTCAATATATCTTCTCAATTGATAGCTGCTTTTTTTATGGTATTTTTTTCACAAGGAAAGTTTTTATATTAATATAATTAAATACTTCAGTCTTTTACTTTATGACTATATTTTCGGGATCTTATTTAAGAAATTATTTCCTACCCTAAGATCATAAATATATTCTCCTATATTTCTCTCTAGAATGCAATCATGGGGATCAACAACCAATATATTTTAAATTAGCATATGCATAAATGTAAGGTTATATAATATAACTAAAGGCCAAGGCACCAAAGTCAAACAAGTGATCAAAATTAAAAATACTTACCCAAAGATGACTACTTATTACAAATAAATTTTTGAACTGGGTTGGTTTTTAAAACATACCAGTTATACAGGCTGCCAAAGAAGAAAAAGATGCAGGAAGTATAATGAATCATAAAACTTGATACTCTTTCATAAACAGATCTTTATGCAATACAGGCATATTCAAAACTGCAAAGCATAAGATCACAGAAAATATATAGGGTCATGCTATCTTGGAAAAAGAAACCTTCACAAAACTTAACAATAAAACAAGATACGTTATGATGTCATATTTGCAAAATATATGTGTATATGTGGTACCAGTAGGGTCTACTTCAGTAGTTTTGGGTAAAAATGAAGTCACAGCTATTAATTTTTCAAGTTAAAACCACTTCCCAATCGCCAGACTGGCGGGGAATCCAGTATCTCTGTTGTCATGCAAAGTGTTCAAAAACTCTGACATTGTGGGCTAGAGCCGTCTCAGAGAAAGAAAACCAGAGAAATGGATTAGAATACAAGTGAGTTCTGTTGAAAGATACTGGTGTTCAGCTCCTAGCACACAGTTTACTGATGAAAACTGATCCCCTACAGTCCAGTGAGACCTTTTCTCCTGCTGCACTCCTGCTGTTGATGCTATGGATCCTGTCAGAGGCCACGATGATTCTTCAAGATAGAAGCAGCCTCCTCCCTCAAATGTATGGAGTGGCACCCATGCCTTCAGCCTTTTAGTTTACCAAGCATAGTGGCTGGGTCAGGAGGGCCTTCCAGCTCAGTTACAGCCCCTCTTGGGGTGATGCAGGCCACAAGGAGTGTCCTAGTTTAAGGATCTGTGATGTTCTTTCTCACTAGTCAATTTTAATCAGGACTAATTTGATAGGGAAAAGAAGTCTTTTCTAATAACAGATACATTGTAAAAAGAAGGAATCCAGGCCTTCATTCTTTTCCTGTCTGAAGGTTCCAGACCCTTTAAAAATTTCCTCCAGTCCTCCCAGTGTCGACCAGCCCTGCAACTGAAGGAAGACTGAGAAGGGCAACCTTTGTCAAATTAGAAACAGACCCTGTTACACTAGTATCTGAGACACAAAAGGATAAGGATCTCATTAATGATTTCCAAACACTGGGGGAAATTTTCCCCTACTTTATGGTTCTCAGATAAAATACAGAATGCTCATACTTAACTCTGAATTTCAGATAAACACGAATAATTTCCTGGCATAAATATGTCCTATGCAATATTCAGGATATATGTATACATATTTGTGTGTGTATTTGTTGTTTACTTGAAATTCAAATCTAACTGTATGTCCTGTATTTTTATTTGCTAAGTCTGGCCACTCTACCTTAACTACATCATGAATGACACAAACTGGGATAAAGGGAGCTGGAACTCACTTGTGTCTAAATTTACAACAGCCAGAGAGACAGATCCTCACATCCCACCCACGTGTCCTCACATCCTATCAGAAACTTGGGGCTGGCACATCCAACCAATAGGTCAGCTTGCACCCCCTTACTGCGTAGGAGCTACTTTTTACCCAAAGATGTCTACTGGCCACCTCCCAGCAATACATTTCTAACTACAGTCAGAAGATTTTAGTTCCCAGAAATGCAACACAGGATGAAAGGAGACAAAGAATGACATACTGTATGGTGGGGAATGAGACAGCCCCAACGTCGGGGCACACACACAAAAAAAAACACAGGTAGAAGGGTATCTTGAAGATTAGGTTTTATGTATCCCTCTAGAAAAGTGAATCTGAATTGATTCAGATTATCCAGTGTTAAATTCGCCTCCAAGTACAGGACCAGATAATAGGAATAGGTGAAAAGTTGCCTCAGTGGGTATATACCTCATGTATCCCAGAAACTTAATGAGATATTTACCTTTCACTTTAAGATTTGAGAGGGAAATTCTGTAGTACCAAAGTTGACAGTGATGGAACTCAAACATATCTCATTTATGACAAACACCAGGACTAAATCTTGTCTTTCAAAAATAAGTAAATAGAAAAAAATCCAAAATTTAAAAACCCTGTAACATAAAAGAAGAGGACAATGACTTAAAGATGCAAGGAGAAATTATCTCCAAGATAAAAGAAAATGCAGAATACATATATTCTGTGCTCTCAGTGAAATACCCAAAACGTAAATTCTATTACCCAAAAACATAAATTCTAGAAAAGAAGTGATAGAAAGGCTACATAAAATGAAAAGTAAGTTGACCAAAGTGAGAAGTAAAAATAAAAAGAGACCTGGCAAAGATTTAAACATCCAAGATTGGCAAAACCAAAAAGACCTTAATTACTTTAACAAAATAATTAAAATCCGAACTAGAAGAATCATTCCTCTCCTTTATCTTCTGCTTCTCTACCAGCAACTTCATCATTCAGGTAGCAAAAGAAGCAAGGAATAAAACTGCCACCCTGGACTTAATTCTTACCAACAAACAGGAATATGTTAGTGAAGTGGAAGTGACAGGAACCTTGGGGAAAATTGAACATATCACCTTAGAGTTCATTACAACCAAGAAAGAAAACACAAAGTAAAACAAGTATCTTAGATTTCTTAGCAGTTCAGAGAAAATATAAAAATGTTCCAGAGCTACAGACTCCAAAATGAAAGATAGGTTAAAAAATTTAAAAAAACCCACTACTACAATCACAAATAAGGAAAAAATGAGAGAGAATGTATACAAATAACTCAAAGAGCTTTCTAAAGAGCCAAGATTTTTCAAGAACATACCAAAGAAGAAAGAAGAGCGTAAAAATAAGGATGAATACATCATTCTAGCATTGGCCTATTAGAAGAGTGGACTAAACTGTGAGCAAAGACTTGCGAAAAACAAACACCACAAAATCTGTTATGCTATGTTTGAGAGGGGAAGGATAAGAAGAATCCTGCTCCTCTACCCCTAAGCAGGTTTCATAACGTTAACAAGTGACAGAGAGGAAGAAAAATGACAATATTTTTACTTTGCTTTCATCTTGTCTCCCAAGAAGAATGGTCTTTAAAATGAGAAGATTGTGCCAATAATCTTGAGAGAAAATTGATAAACAAGACAGGAGAAAATATAGTAAGGGAATGTTTAATTGTTTAGATGAATGTCCATTTCTGAGCATATTCTATTTATGCAGGGATCCTCATCTTCATCACTATTGACATTTTGGGCTGGATAATTTCTTATTGTGGGGAGCTGTCCTGTGTGTTATAGGATGTTTATAGGATGTTATAGGATGTTTATCAGCATCCCTGGCCTCTACCGACTAGGTGACAGTAGCACCTACCCCCGGTTGTGACAACCAAAAATGTGTCTAGACATTGTCAAATGTCCCCCAGGAAGCAAAATCACCCTGAGCTGAGAACCTCTATATTATGTATACATTATATACATATATACATATATTATATATATATAAAAAACCACAGAATTCTTGCTGGCATCTTTACATAATAATGGAAAATGAGGTTGGTAACAATATTGGGAACTTCCAAATGTTTTCCCATATATCAGAAAGGTAGGTTCTGAAAATTAAAACCAAATTTTATCTTGATCCCTAGAAAAGTATCAAAATATCACTAATTAGAAAAAAGAGCAATGATCTCATGCTACCTTGGTATAGCTTCATTAAGAATCATTCATACTACCAATTTAATTTTCTTCTCTTCTTTTTTTTCATTATCATTGTAAAGAGAGAAAATTGCCTTCACTAAAACATTTTTAAAATCTTTTGTGAAATCCTCTTTGACAAGATAAAGAAATGTGAGCTGTCTCATACACTGTTGGTCAAAGTGAGTATCAGTAAAATCTCTCTGGAAGGCATTCTGGCAGTATCCATAAAATTTTATATGCACAAATTCTTGGACTAAGCAATGTCACTTACAGGAATTTAAACACATGTACAAAGATGCATGTCACAAACTACAGTATTTTTTGTGGTAACAGAAAGAGAGAAACATCCTAAATATGCATCAATAAGGGACTAGTTAAATAAATTGTCATATGTTCTTTCATTGGTGTGATTTTAACTATGACTAGAGGGTCAGGAAAAGCCTTGGGAAATATACAGAATCTAATCGGATGTTATTTGCATAGCAGTAGGGGAAATATTAAAAATATTTAACAACCAGCATGGCCCAGGCCCCAACTAATCAGAGGCTAGCCTGGAGTTGGGTCTTGGAAGCCCCCTCCTGTGCCTAGTGTTCACCTTTTAGTTGCTGGGTGTAGGGAGGTCTAGGGGGTCCCAGGCAGTGGCCAAGTGGGGGAAGCGCACTGGTCCAGGGGCAGGGGAGAGCACAAAAGCATTTCATATTTTAACAGTTTATATGGTCTTACTAGTGAATATCAGTCCTCACTAACAGATAGAAATAACATTAAAATAATTCAGAATAGCATGGAGCAATAAATTGGTTGAATTAAATCAAGTGACAACTATAAAAAAGAATAAATAAAATTTATATGTACTGCAATAGATTGATATATTAACAAAATTTTTCCTAATTTACACCAGAAATTGGTAGTGTTTGCTCTATGGGAGGAGGACCAGGGAACAGATGGGTTGGGATCAGGGCAGGATGGAGACCTACTTTCATTGTATATTCTTTGTGGCAGATGCTATAGGTTCATTAACTTAACACCCCTTCCAGGGCTGGCCCAGCTTTATTCCTCTAGTAGATAATAAAGACTACTATGAGAACTTGATAAAATGTTATACTAAAATTCATCTGGAAATAAACATTACATGATTATATCTAGGAAAATCTTGAAAGGGCAGAAAAGAATATGGAGAAGGTTTAATCCTTCCAATTAGTAAAACATATTATGAAATGAAGTTATTTTAAAAGCAGGGATTGGGAAGACATTAGAAACAAATATTAACAGAACAGGAGAGAGAGTTGAGAAACAGACTCCAACATAAATGTACCATATGATAAAGATGGCATTTCAAATTAGCAGGGAAAGGGTGATTCTTAAATAAATCATGATGGATCAACTGAAGAAACACTTAGAGGGAAAAATAAAGACAAAGCTGACTCCTGGCCTCACTCCTTTGCCCAGATTCAATTCCAAATGTAGCAAAGATTTTAAAGTTCTGAGAGAAAGTGTGAGTATATAAATTTATGTATAATAAATTTATAATAATTGAAGCAGAAAGTCCTATCTAAGCAAAATATAAATCCAGAAGCCATAAAGGAAGAAGTTCAGAAAATTTTACTACAAAAATATTTTATTTTTATATCATTTAAAAATAAAAATAAACGCCAAAAAATAAACACAAATTTGGGGAAATATTTGCAACACATTAAACAGACAAAAAGCTAATTTGTTTAATTTACTATTGTGGGATAAAAAGAACAACTCAATAGAAAAAAATTGGGTAAAGGATTTATAAAGGCAATTTATATAAAAAGAAATACAATGGGCTAATAAATATTTAGCATATGATCAACCATATTCATAATTAATTAAATGCAATCAAAAGAAAAAGATATTATTTTAACTTATCAAATAGTCAAAATTGAAAATTTTTGATATGATATCATCAGTGTTGGTAATGGTTGGGAAAATAAGCTTTCAGCATACACTGTTAGTGGTGCTATAAACTGATTTGAACTATTTGAAGAGAAATATGACAATATCTCTCCAGTTGAATGATATTTCCAATTAAAGACAATACTTAGGAAATTTTTTTTTTTAGCTTTTTTTTTTTTTTTTATTCCAGGGTTTTGTGAGGGTACAAACATTATAGTTACACTTTATGTCTTTGCCTCACCCAAATGCGGGTTAAAGGCATGTCCTTCCCTCCCTTTAGTGCTCCCCGTGTCCTTTAGTTGTAGATTTGCCCCCTCCATCCCCCTAATCCCTAGAGAGTATTTCTGCCATGTGATCAACCTAATGTTGATCAGTTAGTACCAATTTGATGGTGAATTACTTAGGAAATTTTGAAATGAACATTCCCATTGATACAGCAATTCTACTTCCATGAATTTATCCTAAATATACACTCACAAAAGTACCTCAAGATATATAAATAAGGATATTCCTTGCAGCATAGCAACATGACAAAACAAACAAAAAATACTCCATCACTACAGAATGAGCTAAATAAATTCTGCTACATCCATATAAGAGAAGCTGTTGGAAAGAATGAGGTAGGTCTGTATGAATTGCTATGCATCTGTCTTAACCAAATATAACTGTCCTAAGGGAGAGGGAGACACAGATGCAAACCAGTATGTATAACATTATGCCTTTTTCCTTGACCTAAATTGGGGTTCTGTAAATTAGCAAGAAGAGGAGAATGCATGGATATTGTACAGGCAACAAGCAATGTCTAGCACAGATTATTTAATTCTCAAAACTAGGATTCCTTTGTTATCCCATACTAGGAAAATAGGAACTGCAGAGTCTAAGTGAAAAGCAAGTTAGTCAAGCAAAGTCCCATGGAAACATGACCTGTGAGTTCCACCCCTGGACTAAGGCCCCAGTATCTCTTCTGGAGAATCTCAGAGAAGTTGATTTTATTTCTTACTCTCCCTTCGCCCCCACCCACAAAACAAACACACTAGAAAGGAAACATCATGAGGGAAGGGCCTTTATTTGGTTCACAAGTATCTACACCCAGCACTAAGAACTATGTCTGGTACACAAGTCTTCTAGAATAAATGAATGAATTCCAAAGCCAGCCCTAGAGTAGAACCAATGTAACCCCTTTGGCAATGCTGCCTCTCAGTAATTCTATGGGCTCCTCAATGAGCTAACTCTGGGCCTCTTTGCATTGATACCACCTCCAAAGACCTCCTCAACTGAGACTTGGTGATTCACTTATTACCTAGTTAATTGCATACCTCCATCTCAATTCTCTGCCCTTATCCATATAGGTAAGAGGAGATAAATGCCTACACAGTGTAATTTAAGCACTGTTACTCAAAGTGCAGGTCTGCAATGAGATAAGAAGCATACACCAGAATGTAAATCAATGACTGCTTCCTTCACCTAGAAAGTCTTGCTACAAGATACTTAGGATGTAGCTTATTTACATTCTGGCAAAGCTCTTTATCTCCTTGCATAGACCAGTAACAAATTAAGAAATGCAGGTCACACTTTGATTATCGCTAATTTAAACTAGGGCCTCAAGTGATCAAGTCCTAGCATTTGAAAGTCTTTCTTTGCACTAAACATTGCTTCCTCCATCAAATCAATTTCCCCACACTGACAAGAGGAATCTGAAGCAGCAAAGCATGCTGGTTAGGATAATGAAAGACAGGAAAAAGGAGTGAAGGGTGCCAAATAAACTTGACCTAATTTACACATAGGAACACATAGGAATTTTGCACATAGGAACTCAAAGTCCCTTCTCAGAACCTGGAAGTTAGTATTAAATTGGTAACAGATTACTGGCTGAGTCCCAAGCACCAATAATGTGGTTAAAAACAGTAATTAAGCATGTGAAAAATCAGATGCGGCGGCCAACAGTCCTGTGCACTTTCAAAAATTCTGCAGTCTCAATTATCTGTCACTTTCCATTAGATTTGCAACTTGGCTAAACTCAGGACTTCCACCCCACATAACCATGTCACTTAAAATCCAGTATCCAAACAAGAGTCAGAAAATCACCCTGTTTTAATCTCTGGACTAGCATTCCCATGAGCCAATGATCCTTAAATAAACACTATTTTTAAGTCTTCATTACAGAGTACATAGTTTCTCTTCAGGCAAGATTGGGCTGCCAATTTCTCTTCTTAAATCTTAATCCCTTCTATTCCAAAGAAAAAATAGAAACACACAAACAGAAGTTCATAAGGAATACAGAATGGAACTCCCATCCTTCCATGGCTATGGTCTTCCTGTAAATATAGCTGAAAAATAAAACTCCACAATTTAAAAAGTTTTTTAATACAGGAAGAATATGTTCTTTAATAATTCATAACTCTATACCTCACCTCCCACCAAATAATACTGATATTTCTAACCTCTCATTTTGATTTCTCTGGAACAGCCACTATCTCCAATAATTAGTTTTATTTATCATTCCCTTGCTTTTTTCCTTCTGTATAATCTATATTCACAAACATGGTTTCTAAATTCAACAACAGTTACAAAATTAAAGCTTCATACCTTCCCTGACTCCCTGACACCCTAGCCATGCTCTATTCCATTCTCATGTTTCCCTATGCATTAACAGAAAAATCCAATATTGAATTTCCCCTCTTGTGTGTGCCCTGTGTCCCTTTTCTTTCCACTCTGCTGCCTACAGATTTTCTCCAAATACTTCTAATTTCTCCAAAGTTTTATGGTAACTAAAGAATTTATTTTTCCTATTTCTGCTAATTCTTTGTCACAGTTGAATCATAAAATTCATATAAATCAGAACTCCATGTACATGGTCTTCTAACAAAAGTTATTTATAAATTCCATTGTTCTAAAGTCCAAATTAACATATGTCTTCAACAATACTATCTATTGGTTTCAGGCAGAGCTAAAGTATTTTCTACTCTAATGTGTAGCTTTGTTGATATTTGTGAAAGTTTGTAAGTTGAAATTTTGTAAACAGGAGAGATTCTGTCCTTCCAAATACTCAGCATATTGCTATCTATGTGCCCAATAACGATGTGTTGCACATCGTAGACATTCAATAAATATATCATTTGGTAAACAAGGAATTTCATAAGGCTTTAAAAGAAAAACAGTAAAAACACATCTTAAATATCACAACCTTTATCTTCAAATGTAATGCTCTCTTAATCCAACAACTCCACACTTAGGAACAGAGATTAAGGAAATTATCTTAAATATAAATAAATGAATGCATACCTACATATATATACAAATAAATAAACATACAAAGATGTTTACTTTAGCCCCTAGATGTTCAGCAATGATTAATAAAATTATATTCATTCGCTTGGAAGAATGTTACACAATTTAAAATAACATCAACATAGAATAGGTAATATTCTATGGAAAATGTTTTGGTATAAAGTTAAATGAAAAAGCAAGGTTCCAAATTTTATCTACAGTATTATTGTGATTATTTTTAAAGTGGTGCAGAGAAAAAAAGACTAGAAGGAAATACATCAATGGGATTACAGGTAATATTTTTCTATGCTTTCAAAATTCCTACAATGAACACTTATTACCACTGTAATGAAAAAAATAAGTTTTACTATAAAAGTCCCAATCTTTTACCAAATAAGAAGGAAGACTCAGACTATGTGTAGGAGGTAACATATGGAAGTAACTATCTAAACCTAAAACTGTATTTTAGGTTTCCCCCTTTAACAAATTTGTCCTATTCTATTACTGAAGTAATTTTTTATAGTGGGTAATAAAATTTTAATAGCACATCCAAATATGCCATTCACTTTTGATTGCTGATAATCCACATCTCCAAATCACAACTATTCTATGTTGACCTTTCAATCTGTCTAAATAAACTAGCGACAAACTAGCCAAAAACCAAGGCTACTTTGAAATCCTGTTTTTCCCACTTGTGTGTTTTAAGCAAATCATTGAATCTCATAAATCTCCAGAGATGTTGCATCAGTCTTTCTTAGTGGCATATATCAGTGTCTCAAAACCTCTACAGTAAATGAACTTTCTGATACCTAACCCTAATATCTTCTGGCGTCCATTTGAACTCATTTCTCCCAGTTCTGTCCTCAGTGCAACTGACAGCATCTGCTCACAGTCACTCAGATCCCATTAGACAGCAACCTTTTGTTTACATGATTGATTATTACATTCCATGTTCATTCCATACAGTGATTTTCATTTGATTATAAATCGTGGTCAAACAGTTCCAAGAGCATTCCTCAACCTCCTAATATTACTGCCAATATTAAATTCAGAAATTAATACTTTTTGCCACAATCTCATTGAAAAATCTTCCATTTACTGTGAATAAGCTTTTGGTTGAAAGTAAAATCCCTTCAAACATATTCCATCTTTGCTTCTGCTTCCACAGTCCCATGCCAAAGCACAAGCATCCAGGCCATATCTTATCTTTTCCTTCACAGTATCCAATCGGCTTTTTATAGCCAGAAACTCTCTGAATGCAAAGCACGACCTTGGCTACTAGCTTCCCCTGGCAATAGTTTGAAAGTTATTTATAACTTTAAAATTAGCGTGAAAGCCTACATTTCTCATCATAACTAGTCAAAACATTCCCATTTTATATAATAATGTGATCTTCCTTATTTCAGAAGGAACCCACATTTTAAACCTACGATATATAACTAAACAGAGAAATTCAATGCAGAAATGAGAATGCACTGAAGTTCAGCTCATCTCTTTACAAACTTCACTCTTACCTTTCTGTTGCTTCCTGTAAAGTAACTGTGCTTAAAATTCGGCTCTTGCAGGGAATTTTCCAAAAAGAGCTTGGGGGAAAAAAAAAGACTTCTTTATAGTCACAGAGTTCCAGAGTACCAAACTGAGAGGCAGTGACAGTGGGGTAGTCACTTTAGCTGACTGTTGTTCCCCCAGGATAAGAAAGAAAGGGGAGGTTACAAGCCAGGGTGGGTGGTATCTAATCCTGAACTGCTAGTCACTGACCTCACTGACAACTTGTTACTGAAAATACTTCGTTGAAAAAGGCCAGACACATACTTTGCCTAGAGAACCACAAACATAGCTTGGTAGAAAGCTCTGAATAAGTTAGATTTTCATTTCTCTAGTCCCTTTCCAAAATAAGGACCTCTTATATCTAATTAAAGCTGAAGGTTGAATTATTGAAAGTGAAAAATGGTAAAGCAGGGATAACAGGAGTCCAGGAAATCCTCACATCAAAAGATCAATTATGCAAAATTCAGTGTCTTCAGAACCATAGAGATGATGGCATCAAGGCCATGTGTCAAATCTGAGATAGTATTTTTCTTCTGAAATCTTATCTGTCTCATACCTTTGCACCAAGCATCACACTCTCTGCTTTCAGCATTTATGAGGAACCACATAATTATCAGTAAAGAATTTAAACTGAAGAATTACTAAGAACTCCATAGATGGAAACAGTATTAGATTTAAGCCCCCAAAAACATTTTTCTCCACCAAAATTTATTTTTTCTGTCTATGACTATCCTTTTTCATCTTTCCTTTTTTTGATATCCTCTTCCTCATTATCTTAACATTCACTGGAACAATCTAGCATATCCCTGCCTTATTCTTTATCATTTCATCAATTCCTTGACACCCCACTTGGACTTGTATGGCATCTCCTTGGGCTTACCACTTTTCTGACTTTCTTCTAACAACTTCTAAAACAAGAAATGGAAACTAAAATATGAACTACTCATTTGAGTTTTGGCAGTCCTATTCTTAAAAGGCTCAATTCAAAATAAAAAGAAAGCATTTATTTATTAGCTCTCCAGACACTCTTAGCACAAATATCAGGGAGCCAAGAGGAAGACAGGGTCTGGGGATTGTCAGAGAGAATCAACTGTGAAATGGCTTTTGTTTCATATGATTTTGGGGGAAGCCTGCAAATTAACCGCATTTTTATATAGCTACCTTTAAAATGTGCATAATTGGCATTACATTTATCTGAAGATTCTTAGTTGCTAACATACTGTCCTCCCCAGATTTTTTTTAAAGCAGCATTTTCCCCCTGGAGAATCTAGGAATAGCCTCTTTTCACAGTGAGACAAAGAGTAAGTTTTATGTCTCTCAATCCATCTTTTCTTGAATAAAGAAATCACTTGACACTTGCAAAATAGCAGGTTTTGTTTTAGAGCTTTAATAATGAATGTTTTCCAAACCAGGACTGCTGAACTGAGCCCAAGACAAGATATCCAAATTCTATTATAAGCCTAGCTGTAAAACCACAATAAGTTACTTACCTGCTCTGTACCTCTCCTTTCTGTCTGCAAAATGGAGATGAAAACTCCTATTCTTTCTATTTACTTTTCAGAGGATATGTGAATTAAATGGATAAAATCTGAAGTGCTTTAAATTACACTGAACTCCTCAGAGATGCAATACCAATAAAAACGTTATAGTACTGGGTATTGTCAAAACAATTAAATATCATAAGTATCTGAAGTGTAATTTTAAAGAGCATTGAGTAGTGGTATTTTTATAATTCCTTCATAAAAATGCCTGCAGTCTCCAAGATAGGTTTTAGCTGAAGTACTTCCCACTATAGCCACATTCAAATCACGTTGAGTTTGTTGAGCAGGGGCCCCATGGTCCTCTGTATTTATATCAGTTTGTTGACAGAAAACACAGATCACCTATGTGAAATTTCCATAGCTAACTATAGGGTAGCAAACAAAACCAGAGAAATCTGGCTTTCTCTGTGTGATCGCTGAAGCATGCTGAACACTAAACAGTTCCTGTAAACTACACAACCCCTGCATTTTGCATCCTGGCCTCCTTCCAGATTTTCACAGTAATTCTTTCTTGTCACCTTGCCCAGTCTTGTTCAGTATTTATTTTCCTTCCCTATTTACTTGTTTCCTTTCTTTATACTTTTGAAACTTTAAAATTTTGGTTCACATTCCTTTTGCAAGCAAACAAAGGTTAAGCATAGAAGAGCTGGGAGAAAAGAAGAGAAAAGAGGGAGAATAAATCTGTGTCATTAGTAGCAATCTTCCTGAGGTAATCAAAAGTGTGTTTTTGGTTCTAGGTATCAGGGCTAGCCCCAGACAAAGTCATTCAACTGCATGTACTGAGAAGCCCCTTGATGCGGAGCCCTGTGTTAGGAGCCAGCTAGAAGATTAGAGGCAACGGAGGCCTCCAAATAGAAAATAATTCTATCCCTATCAGTAGCCCCTCTTCGAAAATAAGTCCTCCAGGGTGCAATCAGTTCTTTAGTCAGAATGGAGTATGGTTTCTTCTTGTCATTAATATCTCTTAATGAATGAAAAAGCTTTTGCATGAACCATGAGACCATTTTATTCTATACATAATATCTCAAAATATTGGCAATTTCAGGTTGAGGCTTAAAAAATAAGTAATTTTCTGAACAGCTATCACACCTTCTTAAGATGAGATTTAAAGGTAGGAAAAATTTTTGTGATAATTAAAAATGTTTGTGATAATTAAAATCCTTTTTTTCAAAAATACGTGATAAATAGCTCTGGCACCTTGTCGGGTGTTTTAGTGAATCAAAATGAATCTGTTCCTGCTTCAAAGGTCTTATGTACAGAAAGTTTCTCACTCCCATCCACCCTACTATTTAGCTGCTAACCAGCGCTCCTGCCTCAATGAGAAAACCAGAAGCCATACAGGGAGATGGCTTCCCATCATCAAATCTAGAAACCCACAAGCACTGAGCCCCATCTTCTCTGCCTTCCCTCCTATTACAATGTAAGAAGTACCTTTCCTCTTACCAAAGACTAATCTCTCCTCTTCTGCTCTGGATCACTTCTTCCCCTGCTGTCTCAAAGACTCTGCTCCTTCATTATCACCTCATGTACTGCATTATCACACCTTCTCTAATGATCAGTGCAGACATATGCCACAGGACTTTACCTGAAAAATATCAAAGAAACAAAAACATTATATTTACCTTACAGCTCCCTCCAGTTGCCACTCTAGCTCTCTGCTGCCTTCATCACAATACTTCCCAATGAGTTGGGATGGTGGACAACAATGAGTTGTCCACCATCCCCATGTTTTTGTGTCTCATTCACTCCACAACCCACTCCATGTGATTTCTGTACACTTGACTCCCATAAAGGCCATTTTTAAGCCTCCATGTGCCCAAATCCATATTGTCACCTTAGGGGATATTTCATCCAATTCTATGGCTTTAAATGAGATCTATAATAGGATGTTGAGTGGGACTATTCCTATTACCCAGAATTGGCAACTAAGGCCAAAATGAAAGAAAATGAAGCCATCTATATACACACCAAGGAATTTCCAGTATTTGAAGACAGACACCTCATTCAGGGCTTACTAAGAGGCAGTTAAGGAAATTGCTGCATGCCCTTCCTCTCTTATCCCTAACACTACAGGAAAAGTCAGCAGACTTAAACAGTTAAGGGAATAAGGCCAATTACTTCTCCTCTCAAAGGTACCAGAGAAATGGCAAAACAAAAACAAAAAATAATAATAAGAAGAAGATCTTGCTCCTTTCCCATTCCAAGTTCCTTGAGAGGACATCTGGTCAGTGCTGGTAGAAGAGGGGATGAAATTTAAATTGTCATGATATGGAAGTGTTAAACTGGACTAAGCAGGCCTTTAAAGAACTAACAATGGCAGGAGGCTACCCATTTAAAAAATTAGAAAGGAAGATGCAACAGAGCAAAGTGAAAGGCAGGGATAGAAGAAAACAAACTAGTTCACTCAGTAAACCAGTTACTAACCCATATGCTAATGATTCTCAACTTTGTACCCCATCCCAGACCACTATCATGACCCCTAGAGGCATATGTATCCAACTGCCTTCTCTATTTGGAGATCTTATATGCATTTCAAACCTGATTTGTCCCAAAGGGAACCTCTTGATTTTTACCTCTCAAGCCTATTTCTCTCTGTCATTTATATCCCAGTAATTGGTGCCATCACCCAATTGTTTAAGCCAAAACCTAGGAGTCATCCTTCACTCATTTCTTTTCCCTCATTACCATCAAGAATTTCCACTGATCCTACTTCCAAAATGTACCTTTAACACGTCCACTTTTCCCTATCTCCCCTACCCCAATTATTCCAACATTCGTAATCCATTCTCTACATACCTTCTAAGTGATCTTTCAGAACACAGTTTAGCTCATGCTATTCTCCTGCTTAAAATCATCCGGCTGGGTGTGGTGGCTGGAGCCCATAATCCCAGCTACTCAGGAAGCTGAGGTAGGAGGATCCCTTGAGACCAGGAGTTCAAAACCAGCTGGGCAACATAGCAAGAGCTCATTCTAAAAATAAGGTAAAATCATCCAATGGCTTCCTATTACTCATAGCAGAAAATCTAGATTCTTCGCCAAATCTACAAGGCTCTACATGATCTGGCTCCTGTTAATGTATCCTACCCCGACTCACAGCACTCTTTCCCTAATTTATTGATCCCAGGCATACTTTCTGCTCATAAAATACTCAACCATATCCCCCCAGAGAGATTGTACTTGCTGTTTCTCTGCCTAAAACCATTTTTCTCCCAACTATCTAAAGGTCTGGCTCATTTTCATCCTTGATATAATTCTTCACCTTCTCAGAGAAATATTTCCTGATTACTTTATCTCACTACCCGTAATGACTTATCACAAGCTTGTATTTATTTTATTTGTTTACTTAGTCTGTCTTCACCATTGGAATAAAAGCTAGGGGCATTGGCAGTGTCCATAACTGCACAGCACATGCAAATTGACTATAAGACAAAGTAAAGCATCAACAGCTTTGGGAATTCAAAGGAAGGAGAGATATCTCTGCGGAAGGTGGGGGTGGTGACAATCAAGGAAAATTTCCTGGAGGAAGTTACATTTGCCTTAATACAGAAATGAAATATGTCAGCATCATAAGAGACTAGTGTTGTATTAATTGTATGTTTCAAATATCCTTCAAATCTATTGCCTTATCCCCATCTTTACAGCTATTACCTGGTACCAACTAGAGTTATATCTTGCTTGTTGTCTTTATGTATTATATGTACTACCTAATTTTCCCCCTCCCTCTATTTCACTTTGTACAAACCTAAATATAGCATTTAAATGCTAGTCAGGGTATATTTAGTGCTAAAATTTTAAATCTCAATTTAACTATTTCTGAACAAACTACTGAAGTTGACACACTAACTATGTTGTCTTTGTGATATCAGAAAGGCTAAAATGAATGTTTTCCTCATTAATTTTTCTCATTTAATTTTCTCAAGGCACCATGTCTCAACTTTGACAGCCATCTTGCTGTTAGTCAATAACTTTAACAAGCACAGTAATTACAGTCAATCATGTCTGCTTTAGCTCATTGATTACTTTGTTTCTTCTTTTTCAACTTGTTAATGAAAATTCCCAGCCCACACCTTTCAGGTGACATTTTTTTGATTAATTAACCACCCTATCAGTCCCTTGAATATATTAATAGACCAGAGCACCTTGTACTGATGGTTTTAAAAACAATTTGCTCCTGCAGCTTTGAAAGTCACAATCATTTTCAAAGATACGGAACACCTAAAATAAAATTGACATTTACTATCATTGAACCTTCTTATTTCAAGTTATTTAAACAGGGCCATATTATATTACTTCTAAAGGATTAACATTCTTAATTTTTAATAGATAGAGCATTTAAAATATTTTAGAAATTGTCCTGTCTTTATGACTCTAACCATAAAAGCCCTGTCTCTTTGTTCTAAGAAAGCAAAGACAGTAAACTTTCTGTTTGTGCAAATGTAAAGTAAGTCTCACCTAAATGTGATTAAGGAAATAACTGTAGGCTTAAGAAGGTTCAACTCTGCCCCATGCCACCCCTAATTTTCTAAAGTCTTGAAGTTTTTTGTTTGTTTGTTTTTCGTTTGTGAGACAGGGTCTCACTCTGCTGCCAGGGTAGAGTGCAGTGGCGTCATCGTAGCTCACTGCAACCTCAAACTCCTGGTCTCAAGCAATCCCACCTCAGCCTCCCCAGTAGCTGGGACTACAAGGTGCACATCACCATGCCTGGCTGATTTTTCTATTATTTTGTAGAGATAGAGTCTCTCTATGTTGCTCGGCTTGGTCTAAACTCTTGACCTCAAGGGATGCTCCTCCCTCAGGGTCCCAAAGTGCTAGGATTACAGGCATGAGCCACTGCACCCGGCCAAAATCTTGAAGTTTTTAAGTCTTATTGTAGATAGATAGGTGCACCTTATTCAACAATAAGTAGAACTATTCTTAGAAACTCTAAAGTAAGGAGAATTACTTTTAGAAACCCCTAAAAACAACTCCCAATTCCTTTTGGACCTCAGGAAAAGAGTCATGCTTAACCATTCCCTCTCCCCACCTACCCAATCAGTCACTAAATCCTAGTGATTCTAAATTGTCTCACCATTCCTATTGTCTCAAATCAGAATCTTATCAATAGTCGTCTGAACTGTTGCAAAAGCTTTCTAATGATTTCCCAACTATTAGCATTCTCAATATTACCATAATATGTCTACCACACAACTCCACCAATCCATTCTCCACACTACTATCAGAGTTCTTTCTAAAATACAACCTCATTATTTCACCACCCTGCATACAAAGTCTTAAGGGGGCTTCCAGGATAAAATATAAACTCTTTAGTATGGCATCCTTTTCCAAATACTGCAACTTTATAAAAGCTCCTTTTACACCCCCCCCCCATTTGAATATCTGTGAAGGCTTGTCACTCATTATTATTCTTCTTTTTCACAATTTTATCAGGTATTCGCACATATTTTTAACATGAATCAGTTTGTTCAGCCCCCAAAAATCCTGTTACTACTTCAAGATTGCACCAAGTATATGGAACAATTAGGAAAAATTGAGAATTCCATAAGAACAACAACAAAGACTGTCTTTCCATTTACTTAAGTCATCTTTTATTCACCTCGGTAGAGCTTTAGAGTTTTCTTCCTGTTTGTGCTCTATATTTCCCACTAAATTCATTCCAATTTATTTTCTTTTTTGCTGTTATTATAAACTTGATCTTGATCTTTCTTTTACTCTCTGGTAAGAGAAGGTTGAATAAATCATACTCTCCAGTTTGTGGCAATTATCACTATTGGTCTTTTCAAGGCCTCTCTCTTGTTACTTTATTTATTCCTCTATACATTGAACTCTTTCTCTTTCCCAACCCCCTCAGAAGCAACCACTCTAATATGCCCAAAGTATATCTCTGTGCATGTATTTGTTCTGGAAAAATGAGTATTGTTTGTATGCATACATTTTTAATTTGCATAAATGGTATTTGTATTATATATCTCATTCTGTTTCATTTTTCACTCAGCACCATGATTTCTTTTATGAAGTTGTTTTGTTTTTTTGTGACAGAGTCTCACTATGTTGCACATGCTGGTCTTCAACTCCTGGGCTCAAGCAATCCTCCTGCCTCTGCCTCCCAAGTAGCTGGGATTAGAAGCACTCACTACTGTGCCCAGCTAGAACCATGATTTTCAGATCTATTTGTATACATGCAGTTTTCACTTTTAATTACCATATTAATCTCCATGGTGGGTATCCATCAAATTTAACCTATACACTAATAACAGACACCACGATTACCTTCCATTCACCTACAATAACAAAAACACTGCAACAAACACCCTTGTAGTAATAGTTAGGGTAATTTTACTTACCATAACAAACAAACCCAAAATTTCAATGTTTAACAAAGTAGGTTTATTTCTTGTTCATATAACAGTCCAGTGCAGGTGTTCCTGTTTGGTACATATCTTTCTTCTGTGTGGTGGTATGGAGAGATTATGTATTAAATTTTCATACACAAAGAGTGCAATGCACATCACCCGAAGGATGGACATATTTGAAACTCGGACTTGGGGGGGGGCAAGGGCAACATATGTAACCTAAACATCTGTACCCCCATAATATGCTGAAATAAAAAAAAAAAGAAAAAAAAATTTACCCAGGGGCATACAGAAACTAAATAGTGTAGCTAAAACTCAAATCTCAATTATCTCATTCCAGAGTCTGTATTCTTTTTTTTTTTATTTCAGCATATTATGGGGGTACAGATGCTTAGGTTACACGTGTTGCCCTTGGTTCCCCCCCCAAGTCCGTGTCTCAAACATGTCCATCCCTTGGGTAGTGCACATTGCACTCCTTGTGTATACAAATACCCATCCCCTCTTCCCTCCTCCCCCCTCCTCCCGCCGCCCTCCCCCTTCCCCAGCATCCAATAGATGTTGTTCT
>NW_012135747.1:2784660-2800210 GCF_000956105.1 Propithecus coquereli | reverse complement strand
TCCTTCCTAACTCATTCTATGAAGCCAATATCACCTTGATACCAAAGCCAGGAAAGGAGACAACAAAAAAAGAAAACTACAGACCAATATCCCTCATGAATATAGATGCAAAAATCCTCAACAAAATTTTAGCAAACAGAGTCTGTACTCTTAATCACTGCTTATGCATGTCCCTTTATGGACATGTGTGAGAATGTCTAGTGCTCTCTTTATTACATTAATACATTAAAATCTCATATTGTGTTAGATATTAAACTATTGTGTCTCAGCTCTGAATGTACTATGCTTTGCTTTGTGATGCTGGAGCTGGAACTCAGTGAAATATTCTCCTTTGCCAGCCAGTTTCTCCTGTTATTTTCTTCCAAGGACACTAGAAGGCAGGAGAGTAGATGTAATTTCTCTTCCTTATTTCCTTGCTATTCATATCAGCTCAACCCAGCAATGGTTCTTCATCTTATCAGCAGCAGCTGTTCCAATGTCCAGGTCCTTTACACTCCAGAAATGATCTCACTGTATGCCTTCATCCCGATAGGATTCTCTCCTCAACTCCATAGGGCCCCCTCCATGCTCTAGGGTTCTAAGAACTCCAACTTTCTCCCTTTGTTTTCCAAGGGTAATAATCTGGTTTCCTGTTTTTCAGCCCTCCAACACCTATCTAGCCAATTCCCAGTATGGAATTATTTTCACTGAACCTCCTCCTGGTATGGTTTCTGGTTTCTTGACTAGACTCTAATTGATATATGTGTATAGTCAATTCTCGTTTGGTTACACTATAGAAGCCACAAACACGGAATTAGTGAATACTGAAACATTGCTCCTAGGGGAAATACAATTCCTGTGAACTTCTGGTCCATCAACTGATCAATTCACAACCTTGTTTTATGTGTGTTTCTGTTTAAAGAGATCTTATTTAGTATATATTGTTAATTCAATAACACTAAATTCACAGCACTACAACTCATACATGAACAAAGTTTATCTAACACAAATGTTTTCTCCATAAAGCACACCACAGCCTCCTTGTCCTTAAGAACACTAGAGAGCACTTTAGCACTACACTGGGGGGCCATTTTAAACAGTGAAGTCAAAATGCACAATAGCACATATAAGAATAACATTTCTTGGATGTCAGGCAGGGGGAGGGGGGAGGGTGTAGGAGGGGACGGGTATATGCATACACAAAGAGTGCGATGCGCACCATCGGGGGATGGACATGCTTGAAGCTCGGACTTGTCGGGGAGGGGGGGCAAGGGCAACATACATAACCTAAACATCTGTACCCCCATAATATGCTGAAATTAAAAAAAAAGCACAATAACGCAAAAAACAAGGGACTAAGCAGACCGCAAAAAGGACACATTCACAGTATGAGAGTTGAAACAAGAAGACAGAGCATGGCCTTGTTCGACTGGAAATGTGCTCGTTGGGTGACTCGAATTTTGCATCACTCTATGCATATAGTAAATGACTTCAAAAGTGCTATGAGTATTGATTTTGGGCTTGCAAACAAATTATAGCAAGTAGGCAAATCTACAAATACAGAATCTGGGAACAATTAGCATCAAATATATATATGCATAGCCTGTCTTCAAAATCCCTAAGGAGTTTCACTGGTCTATGTGTAACATTAAAGCTTTTTAATGTCTTACTATCAGATATGATAAGTCTCTCCCCTTTGCTCCTCTTCTTTAATGCTGCCTTAGATATTCTAATTTCTTTTTCTACATATTTTTTCTTTTGTTTTTATGGAGATAACATTCACACAACACAAAATTCACCATTTTAACCATTTTAACATGTAAATTCAGTGGTTTTGATACCATCACCACTATCTATTTCTATCACCCCCAAATGAAGCCCTTCATCTGAATTTACCCTTTCTCCCAGCCTTTGTCAAGCACTGGTCTACTTTCTGTCTCTATGGATTTGCCTGTTGTGGACATTTCATATTAACAGAATCTTCACACCATATGTCAAGCCCAGAACTATTGAGCATGTTGCCTTCTGGGAAAATCATTTGACTGCTCTGTACCTACTTAGGTGTAGAGTGTTTTTATCCCCATCTTGGGTATCTCTGTAGGTTTACTGTGTAGCTTAAATGAGAACCTATGTCAAATGCATTCTATCATGTACCTATTTTCAGAGTACAAGTGACATTTTGATACATTCATATAATCCTCATGCATTTTAGAATAAATTTATGAAATTCCTCAAAAAAATTCAACTGTAATTTTAATTGGAATTGTAATTAATTTATATATTAAGAGAAAATTGATATATTTTATAAAGTTGTCCCATTCAGTATGGGATATCCCTCCATCTATTCAGCTAATTTTGTTTTAGAGTTTCAAAGTTTTTGCCATAAAGATTGTGTAAATGCCCACTTTAGTGTTATTGTTATATTACGAATGGATATTTTATTATATTTTTTAGTTGGTTATGATGTGCGTAGAGAAATGCTATTAATTTTTGTAAGCTGATTTCATATCTGCAATCTTGCAGAACTTTCAGTTTTACCTTTCTTGGTTGATTCTGAGGTCATCCACAATGACAGCACTCCTTTTAAACCCTCCCTCCCTGTTCCCTCAGCCTTAGGTCCCCAGCCCAGACCATCCTGCTGAACTGGTTTGCCTTTCATCAAAGTCCAGCTCAAAAATTACCTTCTTTGACAAGTCTTACCTGACCTCATGCACAACCACCACTCCTCCTTGTTCTCCAGCTAAGCTAAATACCAAGTTAAATGTGCCACCTACATGCTTCTATAGCACTTTCTACATACCTCCATTATACTACTTAGCATATTGCATTGAAATTACTTGTTTAGATATTTTTCCACAAAAGAATGAACTCTACCAAATTTTACTCATGCTTATAAACCGATCACCAAGCAGAGTACCTAATACATAATACTCATGTGATAAATAGTTAAGTAAATTAATAAATCGAGTTGGCCAAAATGTTGCACATTGCTCATAGACAGAACAAATCAGTATTAATATCACTTATATGAGTAACTAATGTTAAATAGGTTTCTTGAATTCAATAAATATGTGTACAAAATCCCAAAAATTTATACGAAATAAAAATAAAGCCCAGTCATGCTTCCTTTTTTTAATTAGTATTTTAAGTTATGATGCCTAAGAATTAAGCAAGTTCATAGATCATAAAAAAATCATGAAATGAGCTGATTATGAATACTGCACTAATATATACTTTTCCCCACGAATTTCTGGGAATCTGTAATACTTATCACAAAGACAGTGATAATACAAGGACTCTACCAAAGATAACTTCCTCTGAGAGAGAGAATTTGAGTTTTAAATAAGAAAAATAAAATAAAGATCTAGGATAATGTCTTCTTAAAACATTTTTTCCATAAAAATTAAAAAGTTTTAATTTAAAAGGTTAAATATAACTGTAGGAGAAAGTAGTGACAGTTTTCCATTAACACAAAATATAAATAATATAAGCATTATTAGTTACAAAAATGAAGGACTAAAACCAGAATCTCAGCAGCTATACAAAGTTGGCTCCAGAGTTAAATAAACACTAATAGTACCTCTAATTGTAATAGCTAATAGTTGCTGAGGATTTATTATGTGTCAGACACTATGCTAGAACTTTAGATAATATAATGCTCATATCTACAAATAATTTAAATATAATGTAATCTTCATATCTATGAATTAGATACTATTTCCCTCTATATTTTACAGAGGACAAAACCTAAGGTCAAAGTAATTAAGATATTTGCCAAAGACACACAGCTAATAGGTGAAAGCCAATTTATCTGATTCCAAAGGCCATTATTAACCACTAAGCTCAAGTAAGCATGTACTTCTGTGCTGGTATTAAAGGCAAGGAAAAGCTAATCCATTCCAAAGTATCTTCCTCAATTGCTTATCACAGTCTCCAAATCCCTGCCTTCACAGGCTTCAAGATAGGACCTGAGGACTGTGAAATATCTGATGGAAGAAGTGATTCAAAAAGAATAGGCTGGAGAATAAGCAGTCAAGGGCCAAAAAATTGAGGAGATAGGAAGTACATAAAGGAGGTGTCAAAAAGAGGAGCAACAAAATGAAAAAAATAATAATAAATTATTATATTTATACTGTGTTAATATTAAATATTTGAGTTACCACATATTTAATATATTTTATTTATATTGTAAATTAACTTATTTAATAAATTAACATTTTTAAGTACCCATTATTGCCTGCTTTACAGTTTTACCAAATTTGTTTACACCTCTCTAGCAATGTGAGAAAATATTGGTAAGCATATGCAAGGATCACATGGTAGGTGAGGAACTGCTCCTTCATCACTCCTACTAAAAAGATAACCTCCCACAGCACAAGTGTGGAAAATTAGGAGAATGAAATTATGAACTATTAAGCAGCCTTAACTATTATGTTTACAATGCATTTTTAATGATATGGACAATGCTTATTCCATAATGTTAAGTGCAAATAGGCCAAAATTTAAAGTTGTATAGATCTTATTTTCTAAAATTTGTAAAAATATGCACAGAAAAGAAGCCGGGAGGAAATATTGAGGGAAGATAATTTAAAAATGCAAAAAACTTTTCATTTTTATCTTTGTATCAGGATTTCTAGGCCAGGCCTAATAATTTTTCAAATGCAATCTCAGCAAAACACAGGAGGGCACCCTATCCTTATCTAATACAATGGTTCTCAAACTTGAGCACGGTTTCTGCATCAGAACCACCTAGAGGGCTTGTTAAAGCAGATTGCTGGAACCCACCCCTATAGATTCTAATTGAGTAGAATCTGCATTTCTAACAAGTTCCCATGTGATGCCAAAGCTGCTAGTCTGGAAACCATGCTTTGAGAACCATTGGTCTAAATAATTACATTTAGTTATTATGTATATGTCTGTGTTTGTATACATATATTTAATTAACGTATATAATTAAGCTTATTTTTATTATTTCATCATTTTATGTTACTTTTGAATTAATTTATTGTCTGTAATTGTTAATAATTACAGGTATGTGCTAATGTATAAAGCTCCATAGTTACCTAGATTTGTTAGGTTTGCCTGATTGCTGTGTGGTATTTTATTCCACACTAAAACAAACAAAAAAAGGCCATCTGTATATTTGATTGATAGAATGAGACAACAAATCTGGTTTAACTACCGCCCACAACTAGCCACAGCTGTCAAGAGTCTGCTTTCTAGAGGGAATGTTGCTTCCTTTGAAGCTTCCTTATTAATTTCTAAATCTCACTTATAAAATAAATAAAGAGCTGTTAAGAAAAACAGGAATTTGAAGTCAGATTAATTTTTAAAATTAGAGTTTTAATTTTTTTAATATTTAAAATTTAAATTTTAAAATGAGTTTTAGAGAAAAAATATGCTTTAAAATGTTTAAAATCAGTCTCTAGCTATTTTCCTACTCCTTTTTCTCATTGTCCCCTAAAAGGTACCAGAAATTATTCTCCGTGTAATTCCACCCACTTTAAGCCTGTTCAAAAGAGAATTTCCATTATAGAATGACAATGATCATCCTACAGCATGTGACAAATGGCAGCATAATGTGCTGGTGGAAAAAAAGAAACATTTACAGATCTATTAATTTATTTGTTAAATGAACCATTTCTTGATGAGATTTTTCTACTCTCTAGCATACATTTTCAAAGTTCTGTAGCAGTACATTTCTAAATATCCCAAAACAAAGACAATGTTAATCTAATTTTTTAATACCATGTCTGTACTAATTTAATTTCTACATTGTTAGATTCAAAGAACATGATATGCAGAAAGGACATTAATACCGTTTTGTGATTTCCTGACAAGAAAACTATAAATTGTGTACAATGTAGCTTTGAAGGAATCACATGGTCAGAATATAATAAATCAGTTATTTCCAGAGTTACTGATATATTATGACCAAATTTTGAAGCCAAGGTACAAGTTTATGTTCTAAGAAAAGAATCAGTATCTTTGATTTAACAATCCTTTCAGGGTGATGAAAATGTTTGTATAACTAGGTAGAAGAGGTGATTGCACAACATTGTGAATGTACTCAATGCCACTGAACTGTCCACTTTAATATGGTTAATTTTATGGTTAATGGTAATGTCAATTTCACCTCAATTTTTAAAAATGTATAAAAACAAAAACAAATTTGCAAGACAACTTTTACAGCTTTCAAGTCGTTTTAAGATTCTTACTCCTGACACTGTACAAGGGGAAAAAATTTTCAGAAGAAAATGTTAGATTTACATATAAGCCAAAGGGAAAGTAGTCTTGAATGCTAATCCCACAAAAGCATTTCATTTGATTGGTGTTCCCCACCCACCTGGATATTCATATACTCTCCCTTCTCTCCTGAGGGGCAGTACCAATCTGACTTCATACATGTTCTTTGTGATTTTAGGGAAAAATCTCAGAAATTTCCAAGTAAAACTTTACATATACTAGGGCTAAAAAGCAGAGAGGTAAACACGTTACTTTTATCTAAATCAGATTCAGATGGCTTGCATCTTTCTAAAAAAATACAAAGTTTAGCTCTCATGGGACCTTTCCGTGGGAGTTTTTTTAAAAGAATGTTAAGATTTCTGGTTAAACCCTACAATTCTTTAGCCCATCACAGTATCAAACATATGCAAGAACAAAGATATTTTTAGCTGTGCAAAGTTTAAAAATAATTTTTCCCTTTCATGTGCCCTTTCTGAGGAAGCTACTGGGGTACATGATCCCCTAAACTAAGAGAGTAAACTGTGAAAGAGGAAGATGTGATTCAGGAAACAATAGAAGACATTGCAGAGAACTGAAAGGCGATCCCAGGATGACAGGTGAGCTTAAGAGTAACTGGTCCAAGTTGGAACAGCAGGATAGAAAACTCTAGAAGGTATACCTGGATGAATGAAAGTGAAAAAGGAAAAGAGGGAGGAAGGAAGGACAAGATATTATAAAAGGAGGGAGAAAGGGAAGAAAACCTAACAGATGACCTGGTGTGTTTAAATATGATGATAGATTTATAGTTCGTTCAGAGAATCTGGTGATGAATTAGTGATAATCACATAGAAAATTTGGCAGAAAAAGGAGAACAATATAATCATTAATACCTGGGAAAACAGAAGTTCTAGTAGAAAGGAAATTTAATCATAGTATAATATGTTGCTTAGCTGTGAATAATAATTACATAATCATAATAATATGAACACTGATGTTATCATATAACTTAAAAGATATGAGAAAGGAGCAGTGTATTAAAAAGGCAAAAGCTTATATTTTACAGTAGAAAGTCAAGAGACAAAGTCTGAAAATAAAACTCAAGAAATAGCAGTACAAAATATTACTTAGAAAAATGAAAGTGAATACCAGAATAAACAACTATAGCAGTTAAAGGTGGTTATTGTACCTGAAGAATGAGACATGAAGATGGTAAGCACGGTGTACGGAATGCTGTTTTTTCATTAAAAGTCTTATGATATTATTTTGCTTTTAAACAAGTATTTGTATCATTAAATTAAAAATATAGCTTAATTGAAAAAATAATATTTATACATTTCTATAATATCAACTGTTGGACTTGTATTTTTAAATCAAACAAGAGCACTATGGTATGTAAAATAATTTAAATACGGTTAAACTAAAACATGTTTATAAGTACATAAATATTTACTCACTTAAGTTAAAATATTATTTGGGATCTGAATGGGACATAGTCTTATAAAAAAGTGTCATAAAATTCTAAAAAATCATAATTTTTACAACCATTGTCGAGTTGACTTTATCTTCTTGATCAATAAAAGCCTGTGTTACTAACTTCACCCAAGCTGAGAAGCCACTCATAGTCTAAGCACTTCTGATTTTTGATAAAACTTTCTAATTAAAAATGCACTGTTTGGGGACAAAAACATAACCCTTCATTTCAGAGCTCATCAGTAATAGAATGGCCTTAAATCTTACTACGTATTTACTTGAATAATGAGCCAACAACACAAAAATGGGCAGCAGTTTTATAATCCCAAGATATTCTTCTAATAGGGTATGAAATTAGACAAAATGTATTCTAACTTACTATTTCTCTCACAACATATTAGTTTCTCATTATTTTTCCATTTGTCCATGTAACTCTACAAAAACTGAGTATTAACATTATACAATATAACTTGTTAAGAAAATATTTAGAATTGGCTTAAAGATGGCAAATTGAGCACACCCTTATCTTCTCTCCCTCTCAACACTCCCTTAAAACAGTAGAATTAAGATTAACAAGTCAAGCTGCTAAATGACCAGAGAACAAACACACCAAGCATGGAACAGTGTTTATGGGGAAAATGCACAGAAACGGGAATAGTAACAGGTGCACAGCTCCCCACTGCCCATTACATAACTAAAAACATAAATGTTTAGCTATATAAAATAAGCACATGGTCAAAAAAATACCAAATAACACAGAAGATTGTAATGAATTAACCATATACCTATATTACACAGCTAAACATTTTAAATTTTAATTTAAAAAATTAGTTTTTAAAGTTGTTTTAGAAAAGCTGAGATTAAAAAATGAAATGACCCACATAAGTTTTCTTTGAAAATTTGCTACTATACTTCCAGTTTATAAGGTTTGATTTCACCCAAAAATGTTCCAAAGTTAAATTATGACAAATCTATCTGAGTGTGTCAAAGGTATTTCAAACATAAAATATCTAAAATGGACTTCTAGAGTCTTCCATCCATAGATCATACCCATATGCTACCTCGATACCTTTATTCAACATTTAGGAAAAAGGCTGGTCTTTGCTTAGAGAAGGGCACAAAGAGGACTGCTGGTGGTTGTAGGCTCTTCTATTACTTCAGACTCACCTTGTTAGAAAATAGTTGAGCAACATCTTTCATTACTGGAGCATGTTCCTTTGGAAATATCACACACCTTTCCCACATCACTCCAAGTATTATTTCTTCCTGCCACATTTAGCTCTCTTCCTGCAAAGCATTCTAGAAAACACAACTTTCTCTATCCCATTACATAGCCAATAAGGCTTTAGTAACTCTTATAAGGGGACATTCTAGGAAGCTCCCTGGGAGTCAGAGTCTAAATTTGGCTCTCCCCTTAAGAGATTAAAAAATAGCAAAAGCTGCAGTCCCTAGCCTTCAGAAATTTAGAATTTCTTTCCATGAAAAGGTTGAACCTGAGTCCTTTAGATGGAGACAGATTTTCAGAAAACATTTATCCCGATGAGGGAATTTATTTGAATGTCTCATCACAACTACACTGGATTTTTTTTATTATGTCTAGCCTAAATTCTTATAGGTACAGTTTAAGTTCTATCTTCTACATAATACCCACTTACAGACTTAAGATCTTATTAAATAACATTTCTCCTGGCTTTCTTTCCACCAATCAACAAAGTTTCTTTAACTGTTGTTGAAATATCAACTCTACATTTTAATTAATTCAAATTAATTGCTCTAATTTTTTTTAACATGAAGCCGAAAACTGTGTGAAGATGAAGCTCCTGTGTGCAGATAAGACTAAAATATCAACAATCATATTACATGTTCTGAATCTGGAATTGAGAGTTGAAGAATCTGCTGTTGTTGCAAATTCAAATCAAATATTTAAAAATTTATTGAATGCCTACTCATGCCAAGGTTCCAGTAAGGATAGATACAAAGAAATATAAGACTCAAAGACTTATACCATCCTGAAAAAGGGAATAATCTAGCAGAAGAAAATAATACAAAGAATTTTACCTATTACATAGAGAGATAATTGAGTTAAATAATCATAACAAGAAGATACTATTTCTTGCTTATTGTCAAAGATTCAAATGAATGATAAAAGTGTAGGCATAAGAAAGTCAAAACTGTAGAGAAACAGATACTAGGATACTCCTAGTATGAATATAAACTGAAAAAAAATTTGTGGAGCAACAGGTACTAATATCTTTTTTTTTTTTTTTTTGGAGGCAGTCTCACACTCTTGCCTGTGCTAGAGTGCTGTGGCATCAGCCTAGCTCACAGCAACCTCAAACTCCTGGGCTCAAGCGATCCTCCTGCCTCGGCCTCCCGGGTAGCTGGGACTATAGGCACACACCACTGTGCCCGGCTAATTTTTTTCTATTTTTAGTTGTTTTGGCTAATTTCTTTCTATTTATAGTAGAGACGGGGTCTTGCTCTTGCTCAGGCTGGTCTCAAACTCCTGAGCTCAAGCAATCCTCCGGCCTTGGCCTCGCAGAGTGCTAGGATTACAGGCGTGAGCCACCGCACCCGGCCTAAAACCCTATTAAAAATACACATTTTTGATCAGAAATTATATATCTAAAGGTCTGTCCCAAGGAAATAGCCAGACAAGTATTTAAAGTATTTACTGGCAGCAAGCAACATGGTTTATAACCCTAAAAAACTACAAATAATCTAAATGTCATATAACATGGAATTTTTTTTACAAAAACCTATGATATATATAGGGACATTAAAATGATGATGTAGCTGACTATACATACATATATCAACATGGAAATATCTTTAAGATAGACTAAATGGGGAAAAAAACAGTTTTTAAAAAAGTATGCAGTGTTTCTACAAGTAATATATATTATTGTTTTTAAAGGTAGACAATGTTCCCCAGGTCCGGAAATGTAAACTTTTTCTTTTTTTATTAGATCCCCATAAATAATAAAATTTATTCACACTCACAAGTAGTCAGGTAAATGGAGATATAAACAAATGGTTTTCATTTCCCAAATTAAAAAAAAAACTACCTACTATCAGTTTTCGGTTAAAGCAGGGGAGAAATCTCATGTTAGCCAGAATCTATCAAAACACGAAATGCACCATCTTTTGATGCAGCAATCACGTCAAGTTGCCCGATCCCCAAGAAACCTCAGATCTCTGCCATGAGGTTGGCATGCTCACAGGTAGTCATGGTGACATTCATTACAAAAGCAAAAAATTGTATAGGACCCAATGTGTTTTCATGCTGCAATAAGGATCTAAAGAAATAAATATTTCAATATAACTAACATGAAAACAACTCCAAAATACAAAGTTTAGAAAACAGGTAAGAATATTACATAACAATTTATTCTCCTAAATGCTTTTCTTAATTCACATAACTATGTGTGAATGCAATTTTTTTAAAACAGTACTGTTTTTAATTTTTTTTTTTTTTTTTTTTTGTAGAAATGGGGGTCTCACTATATTTCCCAGGCTGGTCTCAAACTCCTGCCTCATGCCATCCTCCCACATCAGCCTCCCAAAGTGCTGGAATTACAGGCATCAGCCATCACGCCCAGCTATTTTTAGGAAAGTTGTTCTGACACTGTTTGTTTGTTTGGTTTTTTAAAAATTATTATGGGTACATAATGGTTGTATATCTTTACAGGATACGTGTCATGTTTTGATACAGGCATACAATGTGAATTAATCAAATCAGGGTAATTGGCGTATCCATCACCTCAGGCATTTATCATTTCTTTGTGTTAGGAACATTGCAATTCCACTCTTTTAGTTATTTTAAAGTATAGCCTAACTTACTGTTGATTGTAGTTACTTTGTTGTGCTATCACATATTATGTATTCTATCTATCTAACTATATTTTTGCACCCATTAACCATTCCCTCTTTAGCCCCTAACCCCCACTCCCTGCCACCCTTCCCAGTCTCTGATAACCATCATTCTACTCTCTGTTTCCATGACATCAATTGTTTTTAATATTTAGCTCCCACATATGAGTGGAACATGTGAGGTTTGTCTTTCCGTGCTTGGTTTATTTCACTTAACATGATGTTCTCTAGTTCCATCCACGTTGTTGCAAATGGCAGGATTTCATTCTTTTTTTGTGGCTATATGATCTCCCATTATGCATATGTACCACAATTTCCTTATCCATTCATCCACTGATGGACACTTAGGTTGATTTCAAATCTTGGCTATTGTGAATAGTGCTGCAATAAGCATGGGAGTGCAGATATCCTTTCAATATATTGATTTTCCCTTCTTTAGGTATATACCCAACAACAGTGGGATTGCTGGGTTGTATGGTAGTTCTATTTTTAGTTTGTTCAGGAACCTCCATACTGTTCTCCATAATGGTTGCACTATTTTACATTCCCACCAACAGTGTATGAGGGTTCTCCTTTCTCCACATCCTCACCAGCATTGGTTATTGCCTTTTTGATAAAAGCCATTTTAACTGGGATGAGATGATATCTCATTATAGTTTTGATTTACATTTCTCTGATGACTAATGATGAGCATTTTTTTCATATACCTCTTGGCCATTTGTATGTCTTGAGAAATATCTATTCAGATCTTTTGCCCATTTTTAAATCAGATTATTTGATTTTTTTCCTATTGAGTTGTTGGAGCTCCTTATATATTAAATAGTTATTAATCTGTCAGATGGGTAGTTTGCAAATATTTTCTCCAATTCTGTGGGTTGTCTCTTCACTTTTTAAATTGTTTCCTTTTCTGTGCAGAAGCCTTTTAGCTTGATGTGATCCCATTTGTCCAATTTTGCTTTGGTTGCCTGTGCTTTCCCAAGAAGTCCTTGCCCAGACCAATGTTCTGAAGTGTTTCCTCAATGCTTTCTTTTAGCAGTTTTAGGCTTTAGATTTAAGTCTTTCATCTACTTTGATTTTATTTTTGTATATGGTGAGAGATAAGGGTTTCATTCTTCTGCATATGGATATGCAGCTTTCCCAGCACTATTTATTAAAGTGACTGTCCCCCCACTATATGTTCTTGGCACCTTTGTCGAAGATAAGTTTACTACAGATGTGTGGATTTATTTCTGGGTTCTCTATTCTGCTCCATTGGTCTATTTGTCTGTTTTTATGCCAGTACCATGCTGTTTTGGTTACTACAGCTCTGTAGTATAATTTGAAGTCAGATAATGTGATTCTTCCAGTTTTATTTTTTTTGCTTAGGATGGCCTTGGCTATTCTGGGTCTTTTCTGGTTCCATGTAAATTTTAGGATTATTTTTTCTATTTCTGTAAAGAATGTCATTGGTATTAAGGGATTACATTGAATCTGTAGATTGCTTTGGGTAGTATGGACATTTTTAAAATACTGACTGATTATTCTAATTTCCATTTTTGTGTGTCCTCTTCAATTTCTTTCATCAATGTTTTATAGTTTTCATTACAGGAGCTTTCACTTCTTTAGTTAAGTTTATTCTTAGGTATTTTATTTTATTTGTAGCTATTGTAAATGGGATTACTTTCTTGGTTTCTTATTCAGATTCTTCACTGTTGGCATACAGAAATGCTACTGATTTTTGTATGTTGATTTTGTATCCTGCAACTGGAAATGTAAACTTTTAACATGTCCACCCCTCTGCACATGCACACACATGCACACACATGCTCACTTGGGTGATCTTTGCATTAACATATCTTGAGTCTGGGAAAGAGCATATGTGAAAATACAAACATAAATGAAATAAGAATGTACAATTTGATCCATGTAACAAAAAAAAAACACTGTACCTCCTAAACTTTTTGAAATTATAAAAAAAGGTAAAAAAAGAATCTACAGTTTGGAGTGGATGTTGAAGTAGGAAGAATGGGAGATGAAATAATAGGGAAATGAAATATAATACATTAACTCAATGGGCTATTATGCAGCCATTAAAATAACAACCATAATGACAGAAATAGGGTATGACACACTTTTAAGTTATGTTAATCAACAACAAAGAACCAAATGCCTACCTCAAAAATGGACAAAGGACTTTTTTTTTTTTTTTTTTGAGACAGAGTCTCACTCTTTTTGCCCAGGCTAGAGTGAGTGCTGTGGTGTCAGCCTAGCTCACAGCAACCTCAAATTCCTGGGCCCAAGCGATCCTCCTGCCTCAGCCTCCCAAGTAGCTGGGACTACAGGCATGCGCCACCATGCCCGGCTAGTTTTTTCTATATATTTTTAGTTGTCCAATTAATTTCTTTCTATTTTTAGTAGAGACGGGGTCTCGCTCTTGCTCAGGCTGGTTTCGAACTCTTGAGCTCAAACAATCCGCCCGCCTCGGCCTCCCAGAGAGCTAGGATTACAGGCGTGAGCCACCACACCCGGCCAAAGGACTTGAATAGACATTTCTCCAAAGAAGATATACTAATGGCCAATAATCACATGAAAAGAATTCAGTATCATTAGTAATTAGGGAAATGAAAATCAAAACCACAATGGAATACCACATCACATCTACTAAGTGGCTATGATTAAAAAAAGAAAATGTGGGCTAGGCTATGGAGAGATTAGAACCCTCATACATTGCTGGTGGGATGGTGCAGCTGCTGTGGAAAATACTTTGGCAGTTTCTTAAAAAGTTAAACAGAGAATTAACATATGACCCAGCAATTCTATTACAGCATGTATACCCAAGAGAACATCTGAAAACAGATGTTCAAAGATTTGTACATAAATGTTCATAGCAGCATTAATCATAATAGTCAAAAGGTAGAAACAATCCAATGACAAATGTATAAACAAAATGTGGTATACCCATGCAATGAAATATTATTCAGCCGTAAAAAGAAATGAGATGATACTTGTACATCAATGTTCACAGCAGCATTATTCACAAAAGCCAAAAGCTAAAAGCAACCCAAGTGTTCAGCATCAGATCAACAAAATGTGATATATACATGCAATGAAATAGTATTCAGCTAAAAAAGGAATGAAATTCTGATACATGCTAAACATGGATAAACCTTGAAAACATTATGCTAAATGAAATATGCCAGATACAAAGGGACAAATATTGTATGATTCCACCTATATGAGGTACGTACAGAAACAGAAAGTAAAATAGAGGTTGGTAACCAGGGGCTAGGGGCACCAATGAATGTGGAGTTATTGTTCGTTGAGTACAGAGTTTCTGCTTGAGATGATGGAAAAGTTCTGGAAACAGGAAGTGGTGATGGTTGCAAAACACTGTAAATGTATTTAATGTCCCTGTATTGTACATTTAAAAATAGTTAAGATGATAAATTTTATGTTATGTACATTTTACAAAATTTTTAAAAAGCAAGTAACACAATAGTTATTGTCAAAAATGCTTAAAAAAAAAAGAAAAAGAAATAACAGTGATACATGCTATAATATGGATAAACCTTGAAAACATTATGCTAAGAGAAAAAACCAACACAAAAAGCCACATAATGTATGATTCCATTTATATAAAATGTACAGAATAGACAAATCTATAAAGACAAAGCAGGTTAGTGATTGGCAAGGGCTAGGGAGAAGGTGGGAGGGGAGTGCAGAGTGATTGCTTAATGGGTACACAGTTGAAAATGTTCTGGAATATATAGTGGTAATGGTTACACAACATCATGAATGTCCTGGAAGCCACTGAATATTCACTTCAATGGTTAAAATGGTGAATTTTATGTTATATGAATTTTACCTCAATAAAACAAAAGCAGAAAATTATCATGTACCCAATTAAAACAACATAAAGAAATATATGAGTAGGGAGAAAAGCTAAAAAGAAATACAAAAAAAAAAGCCTTAAGTGGGTTGAGTTGATTTTTTTCCCATTTTTCAAACTTTTTATTAAAATTAT
>NW_012135747.1:2752882-2783800 GCF_000956105.1 Propithecus coquereli | reverse complement strand
AAGAACCCTAATATAGTCAAAGGAAAAGACTTGGTTTTTCTTTATAATTTAATAGTATCAAAAGAGAAAAAAGAATTAGTAAAAGAGATAACTATCTTAAAAAGAGATAAAACAGTGTTATAATTATAATTCATTAAAGTTATAAGAAGGGTGCTCTGTGGATGTAGTTGTATCCCAGGCAATTATAATCCTAATACATTGATAATAGCTGTATTTTAATGCAATCCTTAAAATTCTTCATTTCAGCTGCCTTCATAAAAAAACCCCACTACCATCAATTTCATGCATAGAACTAGTCCAGAAAGTTTTATAGGGAATCAATTCAATTCTCATAAATAATTAGGTATAAGAGTTCATTCTTCATAAACTTATTCTGCCCTTTGATATCTGATTGGGCTTAAAAATAAGATATCTTTGATATGATCAGATCTCTGCTATTGCAAAGTCAAAGAGAACTACTTTGGAAAACCCAAGACTAAATATTACACTGGTACCACACCCTTTAGGAAAAGAAGATTCCCTCCTTCTTGATTCTATTTCTTACTTATTCATTGGTCATGGCATTAGGAGACTGATTAGGTAGAAAAACCCTATAAATAAGTTGCCCTAATGCTAAGTAGGATATATCTTCAGTCTTCTTCAAACATTTTTGTATTAGTACCATGATGACTAAAAAGCATCCCACAATGAATTGCTTAGGCTTCAAAAGTATAGTCATTTGTAATGCAGCAATTCCTTGATAATTATTTTCATCACTTTTCATGATGCCTGTAATTTACCAACTAAATCTTCATGAAGACTTTTTTGCCAATAACTTAGTAATTTTCTTTGTCCAACTTGTACTGAGTCCTCTTACATATGTATCCAAAATGTACACCTAGAGTTATTCTCCTATTAATGTAAAATTAAAGAATTTTAAAGGGTGACTAAGCCCCTAAAACTCTGCAGTTGTTGCCACTCTATTCCTTTCAAATGAAGTACAAAAACACACAAAACAGGTAAATTAAAATTACCAGACTCTGATCACCTCTTGTTGGTTACTATGTGTGTGTTTTGTGTGAGATTTCCACAATAATACAATTTTGCAAAGGAAAGAACAGTCTGATTGGCCTAGCTTGAATTGTGTAGTAGGCAAGATTCTAAGATGGCACCCAAGATTCCTAAACTCTGCTGTTAAACACCCTGTATAAATTAATGCTCACTTGGACAGGACTTACGAATATAATGGAATAGTCACTTCCACGATCGTATTATATTATATAAAACTCCATTATAGCAGACTAGACAGAAATTTTCCTGTTGGCCTTGAAGAAGCAAAATAACATGTGGAAGGAACAGTGGGCAGCCTCTAGGAACTGAGAATGCCACCTCCCTAACCCCCACTGACAACCAGTAAGTCCCACAACCACAGAAGCTGAATTCTGCCAATAACTGGTGATCTTAGAAGAAAATCCTGAATCTCAGGTGAGATTACAGGCCCAGTTACCACCTTAAGACCTGCTAAGACCCTGAGCAAAGGACTCAGTCAACCCATAACCACACTCCTTACCTACAGAAACTGTGAGATAATAAATTTGTGTTGTTTTAAGCCACTAAGTTTATGGTAATTTCTTATGTAGCAATAAAAAATTCACATGCCCTCTCCTTGGATACCTTGATTAATAGCCAAAGTAAGGTTTCATCCAATGGGGGAAGGGTAGTCCTCCTTAAGCACAACTGGGGTGTCATTATCAGTTGGAAGGATGGATGCTGGAATAAAGAAGAAAAAGATTATCTACATATTCAGTATCTGACATCTCGTACATGCCTTCAACACTCAACTTACAACTCTCCCCTACTAAACGCTTTGTCTACTGCCATATATACATATTGATTTATGTGCCACTGTGCCAGAGACTAACAAAGAATACATGAAGGGAACGAAAATCAGTGAGAACACTAGGCTAATATTACAAGTTATAGTCCTGAATCTGCCACTACAGTCATGCATCGCTTAACAATAGGGATACATTCTGAGAAATGCATCATTAGGTAACTTGATTATTCTGCAAACATCATAGAGTATACTTACACAAACCTAGATGGTACAGCCTACTACGCACCTACTGGGGTGGGGAACCTGCAGCCTTCTGATTTCAAGATTGTTCTTTTTTAAGCACCAAAGGAGGCAAGAAAAGCTTCATCTTTCTCTGCTGCACCTCTTTTAATAAAAGGATTTGTTCCATAAAATTTGGATTCAGTCAAAGGGCTGCACTTAAGGATCTACAAGCCTAAAGCCACAGGTAGCTGCTACAAACCTGTACAGCATGTTATTGGACTTACTGTAGGCAACTGTAACACAACGATTGGTAATTGTGTATCTAAACATATCTAAACAAAGAAAGGTACAGTAAAAATACAGTATTATAGTTTAATGAGACCATTGTTGTATATGTAACCCAAACATCATTATGTGGCACAGGACTCTAGTTATGTGAACTTGGGCAAGCCACCCATGCCCACATTTTCCTGTCTATAAATGAAGGTACTGGACTAGCTTAATGTTTCTTCCAACAATAAACTTCTATGATTTTATAAAATGCTCCAAAATGCCTCACAAAAATAATTAAAAATAAATTATTAATTTGCTATAAAAGAACAAAGAAATGCTATACTGCTCCCAGTCACATGTCCTGTCCCTCCCAATATTCTGCCTCTGAACATGGCACCAAGAAAGGTTTTCTCAGAAGGCCAAAAGATATTTGCCTTCCACATCCGAATTAGCTTAATAAAAACCCCTGCATAAAAAACAGAAACTGGGGGTGGCACGGAGGAATGATGTCATCAGAATCACCAGAGAACCTTCACAAACTAAAATTTGCATGGTTGCAAACCAATGTTTTATAATGTTATTGTCATGAATCAGGAACACATGTATTTTACTTCTTTTTCCCCAACTTGCCACTCATTGCATTAAGTGATAATGCTAAAGACCTAAGGTTGGAGCCAAAAAAACAAATTTGGAAATTCACACTTTTGGGGGTAGAGGAATTTACAATAATTTTGATCGCTTGGCTCATTTTAACAATATAATCCATCAGCATAAAAAGGTCATTTCATTTTTTTAAAAGCCTACATTAACTCAAACAAGCTGAAAATTAAATGTTAAATATATTTAACTTTTGAAATGTTGCAAAGATACTTTAAGCACAATATTCTCAACAAATACACATTGCCTTTATAAGATTCTTTTCCTCTGCACTCCTGCTTTCCCCTCCAAAAAAAAAAAAAAACCTTGAGACTAAAAATGTTGATTGAACAATTTTAACCATAATGAATTCCTACTACTGGCAAGCTTTTAAGCAAGTGAAGAGAATTCTTAAAAGGGAACGGGGAGGTTAAGGTAGAAAAAGAGCTTTCAGTAAATATTATCATCATTCAATTACACAGAACGAAAAAAAGGACTTCGAGATGAAGACACAACTAAAAACTGATTAAGATTAAATTCTAGAGCGCATGTAGAATCCAAGAACAAGATAGAAAGGCAAAAATGTATTTCTTCTTGAACAGTGTCATTTGGAAAAAGTGCAAGTGAAACTCACGTATATGATAAAATTTATGCCTGGGAATATTGGGAATAATTTTGTTCCCATGCACATGCACAGAGAAAATGGGACCACTCCTGTAGCTCTGGCAAATTAAAAAACAAAAAAAGATAAAATTCCTAAAAAAAAATTTCAAATTGGACAGAACTTATTCTCAACAATTCTCAAGTATCCTGCTCCCCTTCCACAATTAAATGTGTATACTAGACACTTCGCAGCATAATTTAGTTAAGAGAAATAGTATGGGAAAGTCTCGAGAAAATTTGCACACCTATCAAATGAGGCCACTTAACATCGCGGCTTCCAAAGGTCAAGGATTTTTGCCTTCGTGCCTTATAAAATGTACCATTATGAGAAGGACGGTGACGTTTCCATGAACACTTTTAGAAACTTAAATTAGTAAAAAGCCTTCTATTATTTCCCTCAAATTGTCACCAACAGACGTGAAGCAGCACCACAGCCGCGGGTAGGCGCTGCGGTTGCGCTGTGGAGTCAGCGGCACCAACCCGCGGGCTCCTCCCCGGGCTTGTTCCCTGAGGTGGGCGGCGACCAACAGACCTCGGTTCTGAGAGCTTTAACGGAATAACGCAAGTAAACCACCTTGGGCAGTAGCCACACTGAACAAGGAAGGAAACTAATGACATTTAAAGGTAAGGAATGCAGACCTAATGCGCAGAACCTGGTTCTCAAACCACGTCCACGGATTCCCGATCTCCTAAGACAGCTGAGACCCATTTGGGGCCTGATCTCTCCCAGCTGAGCTCGGCAATGAGCGGGATCCCCGGGCAGAGGAAAATGGGGGAGAGTTGCTTGGGCAGAAGCCCGGGACAAACGAGCCCACGGGGAGCATCCCGACTTCTCACACTTCCCGCCTCATTCTGCAGAAGAGTTCTGAAGGCGACTCTGCCTCGGCGGGAAACGCTGAGGGAAACGCCTCACTCGCAGAAATGCGGAAATTTTCGGGAGCGCGGGCCCGCAGCACGGAACAGGACAGATCTTTGTTTCACGGCTCTCTCGTAGACATAATAAAAAAGCGGGAGTGCAAAAACCAGATCAGTGACCAGAAGCCAAGCGAGGTTACGATTTTCAGAACGCAGCGAAATGAAGGGTGTCTAAGATCTGAATGTAGCCCTACTTAAGGTGATTTCTATTATTTCTTCGCGTCCACGCTGTAGTTCTCGCAACCCGAGCCCTCAGCCCCGGTCTCCTCTCAGAGGAGCTCAAAGGAGGTTGCAGGCCCTGCCCCATTTGTGGGCCTGGCGCGAGCGCAGTCGCTGTTACACTAAAGTGTCTCCGCCTTCTTCTTTTCTCCATGGCAGCGATGGCCGAGTGGTTAAGGCGTTGGACTTGAAATCCAATGGGGTCTCCCCGCGCAGGTTCGAACCCTGCTCGCTGCGGAAGTGGGTTCTTCCGTTTTATTTTTCAATAGACACCCTCAACCGAAAATCCTTATTCTTCCTCCCTTGTTTCCCATACTTGCCAGCTAAATGGCGCGACTACGGAGAGGTTTAATACACCAGAGAAAAACCAATAACTGTCAGTACTGCAAACATAAACTATTTACATCTAGGGGAAAACCTTTCCCTGTCCTAAAAGGCAAGGGAACAGTTTTGGAGTCTTTGTGCTCAACGTGAAGAGCTAGTTGGCAAAATAGATAGAAAAAGAATATAAATACTGACGGAAGTTTTCCGGTTATGACAGCCTGAGCAAGCTATCATCTCACTGAAACTAAGGGCAAAGCTATGCCACCTTTCTTTCCACTCCAGAATCACCTACAACAGTTTCCCCGCCACACCCAAAAGTGATGTGAAATTGGAGATAAAAGAAATGTTAAAGTTCTATTTATAAAACGTGTTAGATACATCCACGTAATGGAACACTATGCATGTAGCCATTGAAATGAGGTTAATGTCTCGGCAAGGACTTCCCAATGCATTGCCAAATGCAAAAATTAGGACAGATTAGAAAACGGTATACTATATTATGAATACATTTTTGTGAAACTATTCATTTGTACACCCATCTATGTGAGAAGAATGGGGGAGAAAGAGAAAAACCAAGAATGACCGGAGGCTGGAGAGGAATACACCAAAGTGTTATTAGTGATTATTGTCTCTGGGTGGTGTGATTTGGGGGGATTTTAATTTTCTTAATAGATAGTTTTCGGCTTAACCGGGTTTTCCAAGACTTCTATACTGAGGCTGAGCGCGGTGGCTCAAGCTTGTAATCCTAGCACGCCGGAAGCCCAAGGCGGGGGAGGATTGCTTTAAGCTCGGGTTCGAGACCAGCCAAAGCAAGAGCGAGAGGGCTCTACTTAAAAATAGAAAAATTAGCCTGACGTGGTGGCATGTTCCTATAGTCCCAGCTGCTCAGGACGCGGAGGCAGGAGGATCCCTTGAGCCCCCAGGAGTTTGAAGTTGCTGTGAGCTATGATGACACCACTGCACCCTAGCCAGGGTGATGGAACGAGATTCTGTCTCAAAGAAATAAAAACAAAATTTCCATTTTGAACCAGTATTTATTATATTTTAAATAAGAAAAGAAAATTGTGAGGTTAGTCTTTGGGATTCTGCACATCCCCTTTCTGTTCCCTTTCACCCACTTTCACCATATCTCTCCCGCCCCAGGCTTCCCAGGTGCTCTTACCGATGCCTCTGACACATCAAGGTTTGGGTATAGTTTTCTGGTTACCTGAACTGGATTCCACCCACACAGACCCAGTCCCATGTGAAACTTGACTGAACATACACACTCAGCAAATTTACATCTTCAGTCCATCCTCTGTGCCCAGTATCCGGCTTCTACCCCCATTCAAGTCACTTATAAGGAACTGCATTGGTTTCCTAGCTGGTCTCCTTCCCTTTATCAGTAAGGATCACATTTAGCTGCAAACAACAGAAAACCCAACTTCGCTTAAACATATAGAGATTTGTCCCAAGAAAATAGGAGACAAATATCATTCCTGGGTTCAAGAGACTGAAATAGTGTATAACTTCTTTTGTTTGTTTCAGTTTAAAAGTTGAAAATTTTTTGACTCTATACTAAAATGTTAATCCATAAAATCAAGAGACCCAAAATTATAAATTAAAACATTCCATCAAAAAGGCAAATATATATTGCACAATTAATGATCAATTTTACTTTTAAGTTGTGCTCTACAAGCTGTGAAAGATAGCTTCATTTGGCAGCTGTAGCTTTTTTTCTTGTCATATTTATTATTCAAGATATTATTTCAAATAAACAAATAAGAAATAATGTCTCAAATAGTAATTTGTCACCATTTTAAAAAGAAAGAAAGAAATCTGGGACTAGGAAATTCTCAGATGGAACAGAAAACAGGGCTCCTTCCATCTTTCTGCTTTAACATTTTTAATATGTAGGCCTCATCCCCTGATTGTTGCCTCATAGTCACAGTATTGTTGCTACATCTCCATACCACATATTTGCATTCAGTCAGGAAGGGGAGAGGCTAGAACCCTTATTTATGTCTCATTTACCCAAACTATGTAACATGGCTACCACTAGGAATTCTGGGGAAGTAAATGTTTTTAGCTGGGTGTACTGCTGCCCAAATTAAAAGAGGAATTCCACTGGGTAGGGAAAAAGATAGATGAGACTGAGTAGGCAGTCAATTGTGTCTGCCACACTCCTGTAAATAGGAAATTCAAAACTTACAGGCATAGGACCTTGAAAACAAGTCCGCTGCCTGCCTTCCTGTCCTTCCTCCCTTCTCCCTCATCTCCTTTTGAGTTATAGGAAGGCCTCCAAGTACTGCATGCTGGTTCGTGCCTTTGGGTCTTTTTAACATGTCCACATGCAACTACCTGGAATATCTGTCTTCTCTTGCTTTTCACCGTTGTCTCATCATTAGAGGAAGAGGGCTGCCTAGCATTCGAAATCCCTTCTTATTTAGGGGACTTGCTCTCCTTTTGAATCTAGGTGTGAGGCTGTAATCCACCCCCACCTGCACCCTCATCACAGAAGCTGAAAAAGCCACAGTACTTGCCTTCCCGGCCTCCCTTGCAGCTAGACAGGCAGCATGTGACCTAGGCCCAGCCAATAAGATGTATCCACCTCCAACTTTCAGTTGAGATCTATTACTACAAAAAGCAGGTAGGGTTAGGCTCCATGCTGGTGATGGGCAGAGGCCACAATGGCAGCCACAGGGACTTCTAGGAGCAGCAAGACCAGGGCTGCAATTGGGGTTTACAGTGTTCAGCAGCAGGACAGTAGTGTCTACACCAGACTGGTTTTGTGGCATCATTCTACTGTGATCTTAGACTCTCCCTAGTCTAATTCATTCCTGCCCCATTTTCCAAAAGTGGCTTTGCAGGCTTCCTGGCAATTCTACAAACTATTCAATATCCTTCCAATAAGTTTCTGTTTAAATCAGCCCCAGTAAATTTTTTGTTTGTTTCCACCTATCAGATATAACTTCCTTCTTCACCCCACCATCAACTGCCAGGAAAATTCATATTATTTCTTCAAGTCACCTCCTGGGTTGCATTCCTGCAATCTCCCAGGCTGATTCGGAAACCCCTTTTAAATTCTCCCATTCCTTATTATAGCAAGAATCACGTTGCACTACCTCTGCCTGTTTTTGTCTCTTCCCACTAAATGGTGAATTCCCTGAGAATGTGTAAAGGGACCATATCTCTCATCTTTGTACCTCTACCTAGCATAGAAAAGGTACTCAAATTTTTGATGAAGGAATGAAGAAATGTATGAATCAGCACACAGATCCATACTTCACCACTAGAATACTCCCCCAAAAAAGTGGGAAGGGGGAAGAAGGGTTGAACATGCTACCCTCCTTTTCAAATTCACTAACCTTTGCCTTAGCATGAGTCAATTTAATATACACAATCCCTCACCTATAATAGTTTTAATTTAAAAGAGGGCAGAGGACAACAGCCTGACTGTGTACCCCTCCCTCCTTTCCCATTGCCTTCCCTTTCCTTATTTTTTCCTTTCCTTCTTTTTCTTCCATTTCCTTGTCTTCTAGCACTGAAAGGGCAGATTGAACCAGGAGGCAAGCAGATGAGGACCTTTGCTTTTGCGAGTCAACCCCACCTGCATCTCCCAGAGAGTGGTTCGCTTTCAGCCTGGCCTCCATGCAACTCACATGTCAGCTCTCTCCGTGGTGAGCAAAAGAAAATTCATGGAAGATATTGGGGGTTGGGGGTAGGTGTGGAAGAGTCTTTCAGTGCACTCTTCTTCTCAAAGGAAACTTTCAAATCCTCTGTCCACATTTCTCTTCTCCCAAGTTCCTTCACCCACTACCAACCCCCTGTGCATGCTCTGGAGCGATTTTTTCTCACCCAACCTCACACGGCACACAGTCTTGAGGATTTTCCTTCAAGACCCCAACTTTTTCACTCTTTTATGGTACACGGCAATTCAGCCTTGTCCCTGTGGTCTGGCGTCAGCATTCCCAGCAATCAGAGCCCTCTTGGGAGGGCAGAAGGGGTTATAAATATAATATCAAGGTTTCCCTCCCCCTCCAAGTGTTTTTCTCTACCTACTTCCTTTAGTAGAAATTAAATCCTGCAACTTCCTGATCAGAGTTCAAAGGCTTTAAACATAAATAGGCTGAAGTGAATGTTTTGAAAATTATCCCTTCCCTTCTAAATCCGGGTCCTACTCATTTCTCATACCAGTTTGTGGCATTTCCAGCCATGGAGCAGGTCATACCCTCTTGGAATCATCCTGATACTTCCCTGTCCCTCACCGCCTTTCCTATCCATCCCAAGTGCCACGAGTTTACCCCTAAATGTGCTGAGAATCCACTTTGCTCCATGTCTACCACTACTACAGAGTCTAGATCAACACCACCTCTCATCTCGCCTACTTTTCAACCTCTAATTGTCTCCTACATCCACTCTTCCTCCCTCCAGTCCATTCTCCATAAAATAAAACTGTCTTTAAAAATGCATATTTGGTTTTCTAACCCTTCTCCTGAAAACCCTTTTGGGAATTCCCACGTGGTTACAATAAAGTCTAACAATAAAGTCTTACAAATAAAGTCTTACAATATAGTCTTACAATAAAGACTAACATCACTAGCATGACCCCGTGGCTCTCCGTGACCCTGCATGACAGGGTTACGGCCTCCCCTGCTGGCCTCCCCTTCATTCTCTGGCCAGTTCTTTTAGTTCCCTGAAGGGATCAAATTGTTTCCCACCTTAGGAATTTTACACATGTTCCAATGTAATCCTCCCATCAAATTGGTCAGGCCCCCTTCTTCTGTGTTTTCATACCATTTTATTCTTTTTCTTCATAACATATCATGCTTTGTGATGCTTTAGTGTGAATATTTGCTTAATTTCTCCCTGCGTGTGTGTGTGTGTGTGTGTGTGTGTGTGTGTGTGTGTAACTACTAAATCCCCTTATCTGGTTTGTAGTGAGCCCCCAATAAATAATTTTGTTGAATGAATTTTGTGGCTGTGAGGACTAGAAAGCAAGAAGTCTCAGAATACCTGAGGGATGAGAGATAGAGTCTCCAATGAGAGAGAGTAAACTGTTTTCCTTTAACTTTGGGAATAAATCAAAACTGTGTCTGAAGAGATTTGTGCCCTGACTGCATAGATTCGCAGGAATATTGCAGCTGAACCACCTGATGTATTGCAGCACAGTTTAGCATGATTTATGAAGCTGTTATTTTGTTTTAACACACCATGTTCATTGTAAAGGGAATTTCATCCCCTGAGGTTTCATTAATGGCAGCATCATTGTGTAGTGAGGCAGTGGAAAAAGGAACTCAGACATAGGGCTGGCCTAGGACATGTGCAAAGCTTATATTTCAAGTCTCCTCTGGAGGGGATGCCCACTTCTGGAGGTCTTGTTCCCCAATGTGCCCCTGTCCCCAAAAACACCTGGCCTCAGGCCCTCTCTATATGCCAAAGTGGAAACAATAATACTAATAATAATACCTAAGTCTTAACTCCTGCAGTGGTTAGAGAGACAGAAGCTCTGAGACTGGAATTTTCAGGTAAAACAGATGGCCCATTCTATCTGAAGCCCTGATGGAGAAAACTTAGAGGTTTCAGCTCTTATTCCAACAACTAGTTTCCTTCCCAACCTGCATGAAGCTGATCAGTCAAGCCTACCCAGGCTCATAGACTAGATGCCACAGGAAATGAGTTATTTCCATTTCCTTCCCACCCTCCCCCACACATACTCATCAGTCCTGGGTCTAGGGACAGTCTCTCATGGCCTAAAGAGTGGATGTGCTTTGTCTGCTGCTGGGCCACCAGGGGAGGCATGTGTGAACAAGGCTGGATCTCTGTTGGTATCGCAGGCCATTTAGAAGAATCTAGTGACAGAGAAGATGGCTCATGGGCTTTATGCTGTTGATGCTTTCTGTGCCTGAGGTCAGGGATGGAGAAGAGACTAGGATTGGTAAACTTCTTCCTTGGGTGCTGAGGTGGGGCACAGCTCCAATCCACTAGACTCATAAATCCTCTCATCCCCAACCCAAGGATCTCAGAGCCCCTTTGTTCTTTTAATTTTTACTCTGTTAAAACCTCCTACATCACATGTGTCCACAAAGACTTTGCGGAAGTATATTTCCCTCCCAAACATATTCATTTGAGACAAAATTCTCAGAGTATTTGTCCAGAACGGGAACTTCAGACACATTTTATCTGATACCAGAAGTCATTCCAAGAGATGCATACACACAATGTTCATCTAAAAGTTACTTGTCTTCCAGATGTTAACACACAAATGTTAGTGGAGACAGGGTGTTAATGTTTTGAAACAATTGGTGTTTAGGATGTTGGAGCACAGAAATTCTGCACTTAACTTTCCTTACATGCTTCTTCTAGTGAGGAGGTTAGCAAACTTTTTCTATAAAAGATCAGCCAATAAATATTTTAGGCTTTGCAGGCCATGTGGTTTTTGTTGTTAACTATTGTATTTAACTCTGCCTTTGTATCATGAAAGCAGCCACAGGTAATCTGTAAACAAATGCATGTGACTGTTTTCCAATAAAACTTTATTTACAAAAACAGAGAGTGGGCTGTATTTGGCCCACAGCTATAGTTTACAGTCCCTGCTTTGGAGGATTTTCTCCACTATAATGAAAGATGTTCTCCTAAGTTATCACTGTGAAAATATGACTAATTGGGACACTGTTAGGAGACTGGTTACATTTCACTAGGTCTTCCCAGTTTATACACATCTGTGAAATCTTATGATTAACATTATGATATATCAAGACAAGACATCAGTAATATACACATGAGACAAAATTGGGAGTGAATGTTTTCCAAAGTCATTTTCTCTCAATACGTCAGTATAGCCCAGACCCTTTCAAAATCCTCTCCTGTACACTGTGCTTGTCTGCTCCACTTCTAGTGAGACTGGGTGGGGTGCAGGCCCTGAAAAGGCTTACTTATTTTCTCCGCTTTCTGTAGTTTGCCCCATAGCCACTCCTCTGGAAATAGGAAGTACTGTATCTGGTATTGTAAACAAAGCCTTACAGCCCTTGAACATCTTAAGGTGTGGTCTGAATCCAGCTTTGCAAGCTGATTTGTGAAGTAGCTTAAAGGAGTGGAAAGAACAGGAACTTTGAGGCCAGAGCCACCAGGCTTCAAATCTAGGCTCCTTCCCTTTTTTGCTGTGTAACTTTGGGCAGGGTACATAACCTCTCGGAGCCTTAATTTCCTTATCCCCTTATCCACTAAGTGGTAATAATAATTACTTCTACATCAAAGCATTGTGAGTAGTAACTGCCATTTTCTGAGCCCTAACCACAGGCCAGGCCCTGGGATGAGTGCTCATCTCATTTAACCTCCAAAACAGACCACAGCTAGTTTACAGGCAAAGAACTGACGATGGGATCGCATGCTGTTATTCTTTTCCCCTTTCCCCAGAAGAGGTCCCTCCTAGACTGTTTCTGCTTGAAGGAGCCATTGGACAGGGATGAAAGAAGCCATTTGATTCATGTTACTGAAAGAGTGGAATATTCTTTGCTCTTTTGTCTCTCTGAGCTGGATAAAGGGGGGAACAAGTTCCCTGGGAGTTGATGTACAAAGCTGCCCAGAGTTGACTCTAGCTGGGGAAGTGTTTGGGACTGCATGAGGAGGCTATTCTGACATTCTCTCTGATCCAGATTTTTTTTTTTTTTTTTTTGATGCCTCTTACAGCTCATGATTTGTTTTACAAATATAATTCCCCAGCCTGGGTTACATTCTTCATTCCAGCTCCAGTCCGCTACAATTTTTTTAAAAATATATGTCAACTCTATGATATGTGTCAATGACCCCTAAATATAAGATACTGTATCCCTGGGAAGCAAAACCTGATTTGGAGGAGCCTTCTCTTCTGGTATCCCTGGCCTGGGTAAGGCTGTTTAGTCACCGTCACCATTGCCTCTTTCTAGGCACTGTTCTGACCACCTCTCTCCCCTGCTTTCCAGTAGATCCCCATGGCTGGCAGAGTAAAGGCCAAACTCCATAGCTTCATACACACAGCCCCTCATAATTTGGCCCTAACATCTTTCAGACCCTCTCTCACAATGCTGCCCAACATGACTCCGTAAGACCGGTTAGACTGGCTCACACTATCCCACAGAACAGACAAGCAATTTCTGGCCCTTTCACACATTGATACCTTGGCTGGAAACTTATTCCTGTCCTTAATGGTTGATTTGGAATATATCCACTCACCAACATACACACACACACGCACACACACACACATATATGCCCCCCGTACATACACACAGATTTGAGGACATACACACAAATAAGTTTAAAATATGTATATATACATAAAAACCAATTTGTATACAAAATATATATATATAAGCAAAAACAAATTTCTGTCTTATTTTCAAGAAATATTTTAGAAAAGCTAAAAGGAACATTAGGTATACTAGAGACTAGTCAAGAATTCAAACACCAATAATCTTACTTCATAGCAAGACAAAGCAGAGATTTTTTTTTATTAAATGATATTAATTTGCTTATTGAATGTGTATCACATTCTCATGGTTCAAAATCACAGTGGCTCCCTCTCACTCTTGTCCTCCGGCCAACAAGGTCCACTTCCTGGAATCTACCAGTTATTAGTTTCAGATTTTTCCTTTCAATGCACTCTTTATGCACATAAAAGAATATATACATATATTCGTCCTGAACCTTGCTTTTGTTATTTAAAGATATATACTATCTTTCTATATAAAGAGTTTGCTCATTAAAAGTGGCCTCTGCTAATTCAAATGTCCTCTGCAGGTAGAGCTCACTGCCTCAGAACAGATGGATCATAATTTGTTTAACCAAATCCCTGTTGATGACCATTAGAGTTGTTTCCAATCTTTTGATTTTACAAAAAAAAAAAAAAAACTTCAAAGAAAATTAAAATATGTATGACATTTTCTACAGCAAGAGTCTTAACCCACATCATCATTTTCATGCAGAATTGGAAGACAATGGTCAGTCCTTGTGTAGGTATCACGAATTGGGCACAAGAAATCACTGTGATCAAGCAGTTCTAGAAGCATAGTCTACACAAATACCCTAGACAGAATGGGGAAGCTTCTCCTTCTGCTACTCTGTTCCATTCCAGGGAGAAGAAAGAACAGAAGTAAAAGTATTCTTTACCTTGTGACCTCTCAAAAGAGTTAATTCTTGGAAACTGTCCCTTTCCTTTCTACCTCTGTCTCCCCTCCCTTCTCCTTAGCTCCATAACCTCCCCAGAAACTACTTGGCTTCCTGGAATTTTTTATTAACGATTCAAGATGCTCCAGTAATAATTTCTGTGATCATAGCCTCTACTAACTCCAATGCCCTCTGGGTGTGTTCTCATTACCTCTGTCTCATAAAAGAGACAGATAAAGACTAGCCTTACAAAGAATGTGGGTCTGGAGCCTTCCTTGCAGAGGGACAAGGGTCATTTATAAAAGAAGGGAGTGATGGGAGGTCTGTGAGACCCACTCTCAGTTACTGCTTCTGCTTACACAACTTTTCCCAGGTGAGATTGTAACTCTATGAATTTTTTTCATACCTACACGTATATCATGGCACAGTTCCAACTCCTTTGTAAGACTGACTTGAGGGTAGATTCGTTCTAGAAACTAATTTATTTCAAAAATTCAAACAATGAAGCTCAGAGATGCTGTTATGTGTTGCTTTTCCTGTTTCTGCTTTTGCCATGAAAATTAGCCAATATATCGTTCAGATCCACTCATGACAATTTGATTTTGGTTTACATTCATCCAGACTTGAAAAATGACCACTGCTCAGGCAGATTGATGCTTCCTGAGCCACTCATTTCTAGCATGTATTAATACATCAGCACTACCTTCAAGTAGTATGTCTTTCTGAATTATTCTTTGTTTCCTCCCCACTGCTTTTTAAGCTTCATTTAAAAAAAAAAAAAACACTCTAACCATTTTTCTCAAGATTGTCTGTTTAAAACATCCAGCCTGCTACAGACTAGACTGTATTTTCACATTTCAATATTTTAGTTGCTCTTTTTTACTATCTGTTATTATTACTCCAGCATTTGAGGATTTCTCATGGGGGATAATGTTTGGCTATTGGGGAAATAAAGAGAGATTTTCATCTTTCCAGATAAAACCTACCACAAAGCTATAACATTTTCTAATCATGACTCTTCTAGGTCACTATGTCACAGGTTCTGTGGATGCTGTCCACCTTTTAAAATTGATAAAAGTAAGCTGGGTGCAGTGGCTCGTGCCTGTAATTCTAGCACTTTGGGAGGCCGAGGCAGGAGGATAGCTTGAGGCCAGGAGTTCAAGAGACCATCCCTGAGCAAGAGCAAGACCCCTGTCTCTACAAAAATTAACCAGGTGTGGTGGCACACACCTGTAGTCCCAGCTTTTCAGGAGGATGAGGTTGGAGGATCACTTGAGCCGAAAAGTTTGCAGTGAGCTGTGATGATCCCACTGCACTCTAGCCCAGGCGATAGAACAAGACACCTGAAAAAAAAAAAAAAATTATAAAAGTATCCAACTGCCCCTATGAAACAGGATCTCAGCAAGAAACAGAAGGCAAACTCAATTTAGGACAATTCTATACAGATTTAATAAAGAGACTATTTACAAAGGTATGGGGAGAGTGTAAAGAAACCACAAGGAATAACTGAACTGTCACCACCCCTAAAAGGGGAGGAAACAGTCACTGAAATCCAAAAGTAGAAAGTTCTGAGGAGACGGCTGCCCTATGGGAGCAGTAACCTCCCTTCAAGGTACACAACCAGTTCAAGGTGATCCTTTTGGGGAGGGAGCTGGGATAGATTATTAAGTATGAAATGTCTGATTCCTTAAGTACTGAGCTTGACAGCTGATATCTCTGACATTTCATTTTGACACTTCTCATTTTATTTTTATTGTGAAGGTACATCTTCAGTCTTTCAAACACACATTTTGGCTGTGATTATCTTTCAAATTTTTTTAGAGCAATTTTTGTGAAATCATGGATAAGTCAAAAATTCGTGTTATTTTCGAATATGAGTTCTGTTGCAGAACCAATGCAGCGCAGATAGCTTGAAATATCAATGAAGTGTTTGGGAGGGATGTGGCTAATGAATGCACAGTACAGTACGTTGATGGTTTGAGAAGTTCCATTCTAGTGATTTTAATCTCGAAAACGAGCCACATGGGTGACCTGAGACCAAGGTGGATAATGATGCGCTGAAAGCTGTAGTGGAAGTGAATCCAACTCAGCCTACTAGGGAATTAGCAGCACGGTTTGATGTTACTAACCCAACAATATTAGACCATTTGAAACAAATGAGCAAGGTAAAGAAGCTGGATAGATGGGTTCCGCATGAATTAAATGAGCATCATAAGAGAAATCATCTTGAAGCTTGCCTTTCTTTGCTGCCACAACATAAAGGTGAACCATTTCTACACTGTATCATTACATGTGATGACAAATGGATTATTTTTGACAATCACAGGCATTTGGTATAATGGTTGGCTGAAGATGACGTGCCAAAACACAGTTCAAAACTGAATATTCGTCCAAAAAAGCTAATGGTGTCTATTTGTTGGTCCAGCGTTGATATTATCCACTACAGCTTCATGAAACCTGATCAATCAATTACAGCAGATGTCTACTGCAACCAATTGGATGAAATGATGAGGATCCTTGCAATTAAGCAGCCAAGATTGGTCAATAGAGACAGGCCATTCCTCTTGCAAGACAACACTCAACCACATGTGGCACAAACAACACCGCTCAAACTACAGAGGCTGGACTTGGAAACTCTGTGTCATTCACTGTATCTACCAGACCTTGTACCAACGGACTGCCACTTCTGCCAGGCTTTGGACCACTTCTTATAAGGAAAATATTGAATTCTCAACAAGCCGTGGAAAACATCTTTCGCCACTCGCTCTCCAGGCTTCGCTGCTGGCATAAACAAGCTACCATTAAGATGGCAAAACTGTGTCAATAGTTTAGGCACATACTTTATTTTAATTGTACTGCTTCTTGTTTGAGATGTAATAAATGACACTTTAGATTAGCAATTGGACATTTCGTATTTAATGACCTAATAATACACCATCTCACTCATCTCCCTTGTCTGTTCTCCAGCTGGGGCTTCCCCATTGGCCAAACCGGTCAGCCTCTGCAGCTAAGAACAGGGCACAGAGTAGGTCTTGAGGGGCAAACAGGAGATAGCTGAAACTCTAACTTACAGAAAACTTGGGAAATAGAGAAAACAAAAATAATTATCCATAATCCAGCACCTTAGCACACAGATTTTATCACTATGGTGCATTTCCTTCCTGTCCTATATTGATATGTATAATTACATTACAAATTAAATCATTGACTATTTCAAACATACAGAGATGCAAAGAAAATAATATCATATATATTATATTTTACATTTTTTATTAAAATTATTTCATGAGGTTTTTGCTGCTCCTTTGCCTTTATCTATGATTTTTAACAGCTCTATAATAGACTGTGCAATAGCTGCATCAAATTTAAGGAATCAATTATTGCATACTTCAGTAATCTCTTTTTTTTTTCTTTGCTATGTAATGTTGTGATGCACAACTTTGTGATATAAGCTTTTTTGCATATTTTGTGTTATTTCTTTAAGATCTACAATTCCAAGAATGAGCATATTAAGGCAAAGGATATGAACATGTTCATGGTTCTAAATTCATATTCATAAATTACATGCTAAAGACGTGTATCAATGTATAGTGCCACCAGTAATACATAAGAAAGCTGGGATCATGGAACCCTCATCTATTAATACATTAGTTATTATCACTTGCAGCTTTTTTTTTTTTTGGCTAATTGACTAGGGAAGCATGCTAAGTTTTGTTTAATTAGCTTTTCTTTGATTACCAGTAGGGTATCTAAGTTTTGCCATATGTTCGTTTGCTAGTTATATTTGCTGTTCAATGTCTGACTCGCTACTGAACCAGTTATTAGTCCCTAGAGCTGCTGCTGAAATTGACCCCTGGGCAAATCCTTACTGGAAACAATTGAGTGTCATGGTGGTAAGACAGCAATTTCAAAAGAAAAAGGCTAATAAATTCCAAGCTGAGGGTTTATGGTCTTAATATCTACTTTTTAGAAAGTTTATAATTTTATTAGATTACAAAATTTATCCATCCCTTCTACATTACCCCTCTAGCCCCATGTTCCAGCATTTAAAATAACTGGTGCAAAACTAAATGCAGCCTGAATGATAACAGTAATTCCTGTTACTTTCTGTTCCTTGTTGGCAATGTGGTGGTTCAACTTCTGCTCTGGGAGATATTAAGGTAGGCTTGACTGACTGATACTGGGATGTGTGGGGGTCAATCAGGGTCTAAACTTCCATTCTTTTCTCTCTTTTCTTACCTCACAGGCTATTTGAGGAAGTATCTTCCTTGACCCACCAAGCTCCAAGGTTGTAAGAGGTTCTTTCTATGTCAGAGTTTCTCAAACATTAGAAGAATCACCTAGGAAAGCTAATTAAAAACATAATCCTTGGACCTCACTGTTGGAGATTCTGATTCTGCAGATCTTGGGTAAGCCCAGGAATCTACACTTTTTAAAATGAGATGCAGGGGTGTCTATTGACTACACTTTGGGAAACATTAGTATAGATCCCTGGGATAGGAAGTATACTGAGGATATTCAAGGTAGGAGCAGAAATAAGGCTGGGAGGGGGAAGAAGGGATTATATAGCCCAGCAATAGCTTCCTCTGAGCCCATTCTCCAAAAGTTTCAGTGTCGAGGAAACAGCAAATAACACCATGATTCAGCGGAAAAGGTAATCGATATGTGCAAACTTTTTCATATGCTAGGGATACAGTGGTCAACAAGACAGACATATCCCTACCAGGTTGAAGGCTACTATCTAGTGATGATTCATCATAACATTATTTAGTGATATTTAATTCTATTAGTATTTTCAGTGTTGTAACACCTCTCTACACCTTTTTCCCTAACAACCTAAAATGTGTATCTAAGCTTCCACATCAGTCTTACCTCTGACCACAAAGTCTCAGAGAGCAAAAAGTTTCAGATTCTTGACACATACGTATTCCCTTTGTTGACAAAAGTATTTCTTTTCTATGCAACATCGACATCAGCACTGGCCGGAGCAACTTGCAGAATTGCTAGATTGTTTAAGATTTCTTCTGGCCCCTCTAGGTTTTATTCATGAAATTCCTGCAGTGGAAAACAATACTAGCAGACCACACTGTAGAGATGTAGAGGCAAAGAAACAACCAGTTCTGAAGTCTGTTTGCACCATCACAGCCACTAGGAAATGCTTTCTGGGTGGAGCCTTCTGATACTATCAGCCCAATGCTGCCATCTTGTGACCTTCTACAGAAAGGTGACCCGAGCTTACAGATTTGAAGATTTTTGTTTTCAAGGTACCATGTGAATATATTGCTGGGGGGGAAAAGCCATTACATTTCTTTGTCATGTCCTCCATCAATTTTTAATCTAGGTAGAAACTACTTTGGAGAATTTTGAAAGTAGAATAGAAAAAATTCTACTCAGAGAAGCATAGTAGTTTAGATCTTAGATGTCACCTTGTAAAGAAATGGCCAGTTTTTTTATAAGTCAAGTTCATCGAAATGCTAAAATCTTGATGTAGCACTCTCTTAATTCACTAAATATCAGATTACGTGTTTTTCATACGGTAACTTTGCATCCTGAAATTCTCCTTTTTCTTGAAGTGGAATCATTCCTAAGGAAAGAGCTCATATGATACTCAGCAGAAACCAACATGCATTTGTTTGAAGTGCTTTCCCTGGCTTGTTTTTCTTGAGGGCTTCAACTGTACATGCATATTTAGAGTTCTGATGTCTTCCCTTGAGCAAAGAAAAATCCTTCCAAGTTCCTGTTAAACACCCATAGTACTATGTCACTTTCTTGCTTCCTCTTTGAATCCAGTTGTAAAACTTAACCCTCATCACTAAAAAAGCACAAAACCTTTGACACTCACACAAAAATCTACCCTGGAGAAGCATTTTAGTTGTCCTCAGCATAGTTTTGGTCATTGTAGCCAATGCATAGCCAGTGCCATAGCACAGTGAAGTGGAGGCCCTGGTGCTGGGAATAGGGGAGGGGGACCCTCAGAAACTGACCCCAAAATAGGAATATGCAAGAGCAGTACCTGGCAGAGCCCAGAGTAAAGCGTTAAAAAAGATACACACAGATAAATGACTTCTTCTCTAGCCCTCTGAAAGAGAATTTCTACAGTATGTTTGTACAGATTCACCATTATTACAGTGTTGTTGTGGCAGGCTGCTTTCATCGAGCATCTCCTCTGGGTGAAGCTGGGTGCTCAGCAAGGGGATCCAATGGTGAACAAGACAGTTCCTGCCTCAGGGAGCTCCCAGACTTGCCGCAGCAACAGACGATGACTGATGGCGAGACTGTGATGCACACCACTGTAGGTGCAGGTTAGCTCAGGTGCCGAGAGAGCTTCTGAGCCAGTGTCAGGGGAGCAAGGAAGGTTTCCTGGTGTAACCCAACACCCTCCCTTTACTGGGGAGAAAATCAGGTTTTGTATTTAACGGTTTACCCACCATCTCCAAGTTAGAAGATGGCAGTGCTAGGATCAAAAATCAGGTCTGGTGATCCCAGAAGAACTAACAGTGGCTCAGAGGAGCATGGCTTACTCCGGGCATGCAAGAGGCCTGGTGAGGCTGTGTGGATTGGTGAGGTGGTTGTTCACACCTTCGTCTAGGTTTCTGTGAATCCCTCCGTCTTCACCTCCCCCTCATCCTCCCACTCTTGGAGTTTCAGTTCTGTGTCATTCTCCTTATTCAAAGTAACAGAGCGTCGTACCCAAGGTGGACACATAGTGAAGGTTTTCAGATTATGATGTGGTAGATGAAGAAGCGGAGAAAAAAAAGAAGAAACTTTAAGGAAGGGAAATATTGATATTTGTTATTTTAATGTTTCATGCTGGAGTGTATTCATTTCCTGGGGCTGCTGTAACGAAGAACCAAAAACCAAGTGACTTCAACCAATAGAAATTTGTTGTTTCACAGTTGTGAAGGCTAGAAATCAAGGTTTCAACAGGGCCATGCCCTCTCCAGGGTCAGATCCTCCCTTACTCCTTCCAGCTGCTGGTGGTGGCCAACAGTCCTTGGCATTCCTTGGCTCGCAGCGGCATCACTCCGATCTCGGCTTCTGTCGTCACTTGTGTGTCTGTCTTCACATTCCTGTTCTTAGGAGGATCCCAGCCATATTGGATTGGGGCTCACCCTAATGACCTCATCTGAACTTTATTACTCTGAAAATATCCCATTTCTTTTTTTTTTTTTTTTTTTTGAGACAGAGTCTCACTCTTTTTGCCCGGGCTAGAGTGAATGCCATGGCGTCAGCCTAGCTCACAGCAACCTCAAACTCCTGGGCTCAAGCGATCCTCCTGCCTCAGCCTCCCAAGTAGCTGGGACTACAGGCATGCGCCACCATGCCCGGCTAATTTTTTCTATGTATTTTTAGTTGTCCGATTAATTTCTTTCTATTTTTAGTAGAGACGGGATCTCGCTCTTGCTCAGGCTGGTTTCGAATTCCTGAGCTCAAACAATCTGCCCACCTTGGCCTCCCAGAGAGCTAGGATCACAGGCGTGAGCCACCGCGCCTGGCCTGAAAATATCCCATTTCTAATTAAGGTCACATTCTGAGGTAGGGGGGTAGAATTTCAACATATTTTGGGGGACACAATTTTGGGGACACAATTCAAACAATAGCATGAATTATTTCAAACATAATATGTATGAAAACATATTTATATGTAGAAAGTCTAGAATAATATAATATTCTACAATATAATATAATATAGGCAGCTCCTATGTACTCATCTCCCATTGAATCATCAATGCTCTGCCAATCTCTTTTCATCTGCACCCCCATCCACTTCCCCTCCCCTCCTATATTATTTTGAAGCAAATCCCAGACCTCATATTCTTTCATCCATAAATATCTGATGCATCTCTAAAGATAAAGATTCTTTGTTTTAACATGACCACAATAACATTATCACGCCTTAAAATGTGGATCAATAATATCCAGTGTTCAAATTTTTAATTGTCTCATAAACTGCCTCCAATTTTTAACAGTTTGTTTGAATTGGGATCCAAATAAGGTCCTCAGAGTCATTGATATGACTACTAATGGAGGTGGGTCAACAATCTCAGCATCTTTTCCTCCCTCTGGTTGGTTGAACACTGGATAGCTTCACTCACTGAAACTGAGTGTGGGAATAGGGGTTTGGGGGTTGCTGACCTTCTCTGAGTGACAAGAATTTGAAGTAGACAGAGGGAGACCTTGTGGATGGAGAGGAGTGAAGAAGGGAGACAGAAGAGGGAGGTGAAGAGAGGACTCAGGAGGAAGGTTGTGGATCCAGGGGCCACGAGGTGTGGTGAGGGGACCCTGGGGAGAGGTGGAGGTGGCTCCAACAGTGATGGAGAGGGGCTGGCTGGCTGACAGGCTTTTAAGAACAAGGAGGTCAAATAAGCAATTTTACATGCCCTACATATCAGCCACCCAGGAATATTCTATTTCCAAACATGCTAAGTGTTGTCAAATCTACAAGCTGTTCCTTCCACTAAAAATACTTTCCCCCACTCTCATTCCAGCCCATCATCCTGGAGAACTCCTACTCATTCTTCAAAACCCATATATCCACACCTCCATGAATGCCCCTCCCTGACTCCTCCCCCACAAAGTTGGTTTACTCCTTTATCTACCACCCCGTAGGGCTTTGAATATATCTCTACTATAGTGCTCCTCAAGTTGTGCTGTCATTATCTACATTCATGTTTGAGTCCCCCACTAAACTGTGGGCTCTTTGAGGGGAGGGGCAATGTTGGTTCATCTTTATAGCTTGAATCCCTAGCAGAGTGCCTGGCACACAGAAAGCATTCAATAAATGCTTACTGAATGAAGAAAAATTAGAGTAGGCGGAAGAGAAGACGAAAAGGGAAGGGAACGCAAAGATGAGATCAAAAGAAGAAAAGAAAGAAGAAAGGGAAGCAGGAAAATAAGATATACACAAGGCAAACAACTAACTTTGGCAAGACAGAATAGGCCAGTTTGATGTCTAGGTTGCAAAACCAAGGTCAAATTAGGCCTTCAGTAATGTTTCCTTGGTCAGTGCAGCATTTTTAAAATTTTAGTTTAGTGATCACAATTTAAGAATCATATTTAAAAATCCAGATTTCTAGCTTCTTAAACAAAAATAGAACTATCTAACCTAGCCTGGGCCTAGCCTCCTCTGTGGTAACTAAACATACTTTATCAAAACATACTTTTGTCAGATTGCCACTGTCTGCACCACTCCCTATTGTCGCCCCAGCATGGAGACTGAGTGTCACTGGCCACTTACCATTGTGTTTGTGCTCTTGGTTCTCTCATAATTGGCCTACCTCACTCATTTACTTCACCTGCCTGCCTCTTGTAAACAATAGAGATTGTTAACTTTGTCCCAGGTAATTTTCTCCATCCAGATGGTCTCTGACTATAAAAAATGATGGTAATAATTATTCTAGAGCTACACTGTCCAATAAAACTTTCTGAGATGATAGAAATGTTCTATAATCTGCACTGTCCAATATGGTAACCACTAGCTCCATGTGACTATTGAGAGTACTTGAAATGTGGCTAGTGTTAATAAGGAATTGTATTTATAATATTATTTAATTTCAATTAATTTTAATGGACACATATGGTTATTGGTTACATATAGAGATGCATTTCTAGGGCATTGCTTCTCAAGCAAAGAAATACCTGGAAATCTTGTTAAAACACAGATTACAATTTAGCAACCCCAGAATGAGGCCCAAGATGCTGCAGGTCTGATAAGTTCCCAGCTGATGCCAATGGCGCTGGGGTTTGGACCACACTTTTGGGAGCAAGGTTCTAGAACAGTTCTGCTCAAACTTCAGCATGCATAAGAATCCCCTGAAGAGGCTGTCAAAACAGATTCCTGGGCCTTATCCCTCACAGATTCCAATTCAGTAGGTCTGGGGTGGCTTCCAAAAATTTGCATTTGTAACAAGCTCCTGGGTGGTGCTGGAGAACCATTCTAGAAAATGGGAACGTGCTGGGGGAAAAAAATGGTTTTAATCACTCTAATTTTCTTTCCCAGATGCTGCTTGTTTTAGCCCATTTGTGCTGCTGTAACAAAATACCAGGAATACTGGGTAATTGACTAGCAACAGAAATTTATTTTTCACAGTTCTGGAGGCTGAGAAGTCCAAAATCACAGGTTTGGTGTCGTGTGAGGGGCCAGTCTTCATTTTTGACATGGTGCCTTGTTGCTGCATCCTTCAAAGGGAAGGAACACTGTGTCCTTACAGGGCCTAGGGAGCAGAATGGCAAGAAAGGGAGAACTCTCCCTGAACCTCTTTTATAAGGACATTTACCTATTGATGAGGGTAGAGTCCTAATGGCTTAATCACTTCCCAAAAGGCCCCCCCACCTCTTAATCTCACCACAATGGGGATTAAATTTCAACATGAATTTTGGAGGAGCACCACATTCAAACTATAGCACTACTGTTAATAATGTCTGTGCTGTCTCCATTTTATAGATGAGGAAACTGAGACACAGGGAGGTTAATGAACTTCCTGCTGGTCACACTGCTGGTAAGCGCGCTATCTCCAGAGCTACCCTCTTCGCCAACACACTTTACACCATGAACAATGTGTGTTCTGCCAGTGTAGTGACCTTGTTGTGATACATTGTCTCCCGAGTCCTTGAATTTAGACCTGAAGAGAACTTTTTAAATCAACCAGTCTGGATTTGATCCACAATTTTCGTGGTTTCATTTTACGTTTTAAGGGAGGAAACAGACTCAGAGAAGAGACTTGCCTGTGGCCACACAGCTACAACCTTCACATCATATGATTGACAGCTTCTATTTCTAACATTTTCCGTGCCACATTTCTAGTGTGAACACTGACAGAATTTCAAAAACTGAGCATTTTTAGCTAGCTAGCTGCTACTAGTGAAGACACACCACACCTCTCTCCCTTCTACACACACACGCACACACACACACATATACACACACAAACACACACACACACACACACACACACATTCGGAGTCTTTTGTCCTTCATCTGCCCAGGTGTTCCTTTTTGGAAGCTCGGGGAGGGAAGGTGTTTGGATGGGGCCAAGGTGAGAGAAGAGGAGGATGTGTCAGAGAGAGCTGTGTCTGTGCTCCCCGTCAGGCCAGGCAGCCAGGATCTGTCACCACATGGTTAGGGGGTGATTCCCAGACCCTGAGAAACTGTGCAAGAGAAGAATACTGGTGAGACGGCAGCTGCAGAGAGAAGAGCCACCATTCTTCCGGCAGACAGGTGCTCAGCGCCCCGCAGCAGGGGCAGGGGGCGCTCCAAGTAGCCTCCTGGGCTGGAGGTGAGGACGAGAGAGCTGGGGCAGAGACAAGGCAGTGGCTGCAAGTCATAGACCCGTTTGGGAGCCCAGGCGGAGTGCACCTGGGGCCATGGGGTCCCCTAGAAATAACTGGTGGCATGGAAGAGAGAGAGCTATCAAGGCATTAACCATTTCACCTACAACCTGTATTTGTTTAAATCACTGTGGTCCTCAAACTTAGCTACACATTAGAATTACCTAAAGTTGTAAAATTCCTATCCAGAAACAATAAAATCAAAATCTCTGGGATGGGTGGGGGTGGTATTGAGATACAGGAAAAACCAAAGCGTTTTTCCTATCCTCTTATGCAGAATGCTTCACTTCTGGTCACCAAAATGTGTGAGGATTTCTCCCCACCAGCAACCAATCAATTCTCCAGCAGATTCTGCAGCAAGGAGTTCTCTAATTCAATTTAACTGTGACGCTACCTGGAGATAGCGTGAGATCCCACAAGGCGGATGGCTCAGTCCACAAGACTGTCTCCCACTGCAGATGCCAGTCGCAAATCTCTGGTTGTGGCCTCTGGGTCTGACAGATGGTCTATAAATCCGGGGTCCTGACCTTCCCCTCAGGTTGATTAATTTACTAGAGAGGCTCATAGAAATCAAGGAAATCCTTTACTTGTGTTTACCTATTTATTATAAAGGATATCACAAAGGATATGATTGTGGACCTAAAGAAAGAAATTGAGGCAAAATTAACATAGTTTATTTTTCTTTGTTTTCTCAAGATAATCTTCCAGACCAGATGGAAGAGAAGCATGGGAGCATGTGGGACGGGGTGAGGAGCTTCCATGCCCTCTCTAGGAACAGCCACCCTCCAGGAAGCTCCACGTGTTCAGCTATCCAGAAGCCCCTCCCTGAACCCTGTCCAGTTGAGTTTTTATGAAGGCTTCATTAGGTAGGTGTCATTGATTACATCATGGGCCACCGGTAATCAACTTAACCTTCAGCCCCTCTCCTGAGGAGTAGGGCTGAAAAGTCCCAACTCTCCAATAACCAGCCCCCCATCCTGAAGCTGTCTAGGGGCCCCCAGCCACCAGTCATCTCATTCACGTACAAAACAATCACTCCAGAGATCCCAAGGGTTTTAGGAGCTGTATGGGAAGAAACAGTACAAAGATCGAAAGTATATTTCACAATATCACAGGTGAGAACCAGGGTTTTCCTGTTCCCCAGGTGAATCTAAAGTTAAGAACCAATGGTTTACCAAAAAAAAAAGTTTTCTATTCTATTGTGGTTTTTAGAATGTAACAAAAGCTACAAATTCCTCAAGAAAATGAGGTTAGTTGTGAGGTTCAAACAAGATACATGAGGAAATGCTTTGGAAACTATTAAAAGTAATAGTTACAATTAGCATTATTATTAGACCCTATTTTAGAGCCTCCACTAATAGTCTAATGAGCTGGAAAGTATTTAATATTGAAACTTCACCATTGTCTTTAGAAGTGTGATGCTATCAAAAATGACATCAAACTCAGCTGAATGTGAAAAGATAATTGAGGTGTTTGGGGCTGGTATATATAGATGTACTTTGTAATCTTTTCCTTTCTTTGTCTGCCCTTTCAGTTAAAAGAACAGTAAGAAAGAAAGAGTTATTAGAAGGGAATGATGGCGAAGACACATCCTCTTTCTCTGCCTTCCCCGTCCTCAATAACCCTTAACGTCTACATTTGGCCTGCACACTCCTTGCCAGTTCCCACACTGTCCTGGCTTCCGCCCAAGGTCCTAAACTGGCCAACTCTGGGCCTGGTCCTTGGCAGGCTCCTGTGTTCCACAAAGGGGAGATCCTTTTATTCAGCCACAGGTAGAAGAAACTAGATCGGAAAGCTAAAGTCATTTGCCCCTAAGTCCCACAATAAGTTAGAGCCAGAGAAAGAGCCAGGTCTCCACAAACCTAACTTAAATTCTACAATTAATATAAGGAATAATCAAAGCAAAAACATTGAAAGAAACAGAAGAGCCCCACTGGAAAGAGAAAGGACGAGAATAAGCTGCCTCATGCAAAATGTGTTCCCACAATGAGGGTGAGGTGACACAGAGAGCAGAGAAGTAATAATACTGAAGACAAGGCCATACTGATCATATCACAAAACCTGAAATTAAAGGGAATTGAAGCCTGGCATTGTGAGACATTTCATCATTTTCTCAGTAATTGCATCAGTTTTATAATTTCTTCCATCACTGACTCCCCAGTAGTCCTGGCATCTGCTGTCTGTGATGTGGAGGTGGCGGGTAATGGTGTTTGCCTCCAGGAAATTAAAGACCCCTCTCAATAACTGCATTAGTCATCGACACTTGCTGCTGTGATTGATCTTGTAACCACCATCAGATCTAAACAAAAAAAGGATATGAAAATTCATAAGCAAGAAAACAACCTTATCTTCTCCTTATCCCACTCTCTGATATATAAGAAATATCTACAAAGTCTTTTTTGCATTTCTAATTTGCTCATCAAGGGGGATATTTTTGACAGGCTAGGAATGTGTCCATTGGGTACTGAAAATTATTTAGCTTCATAGGAAATTGTGAATTCTGCCTAGGTTTTCCAGGGTTGCCCTTTACTTAAAAGAGCAAAAATATTTCAGAATTGTATTCAGGACACCCAGAAGGCAAGTAGCCATAGCACTAAAAAAAAGTCCTGTTCTCCTCCTCTCTCTGTGGAAGGTACCAGAAGAAATGTGTACTCTGGTTTGATTATTGCTTTATATCTTGGGCACTCCCCGGTACTAGGGGTTAGGGAAGGTGATGTATAAACTGTTCCAAAGGACAGTGCTTCAGATTGAGCCACTCAACAAAGTCTAGCCTAGACCGAAAAAACTAAAGGCAAGAATCCTAATGAACAAGAACTTTTTCCTGGGTTTTTCATTCCAATGTCCCTAAGATCTCTGAAACCTGCCAAATTGCATCTGTTGTTTGCTTAAGAATATGATAATCAAGGGCTGGGCGCGGTGGCTCACGCCTGTAATCCTAGCTCTCTGGGAGGCCGAGGTGGGCGGATGGTTCTGAGCTCAGGAGTTCGAGACCAGCCTGAGCAAGAGCGAGACCCCGTCTCTACCAAAAAAATAGAAAGAAATTAATTGGACAGCTAAAAATATATATAGGAAAAATTAGCCGGGCATGGTGGCGCGTGCCTGTAGTCCCAGCTACTTGGGAGGCTGAGGCAGTAGGATTGCTTGAGCCCAGGAGTTTGAGGTTGCTGTGAGCTAGGATGACGCCACGGCACTCTAGCCCGGGCAACACAGTGAGACTCTGTCTCAAAAAATAAATAAATAAATAAAGTAGCAGTCCTGTACTAAAATGAAAAATCTCCAAGATATATTAACTGAGTAGATGGAAGGTATATGGCAGTAAATATAGTATACTACCATTTGTGTAAAGAACAGAAGCACGTACATGTGTGTAAATACACAGGATATCTAAGGAAATAGTATGTATATGCAAGAAATAGTGCCTCTAGGGGAGGCAGGAGGGGGGAGGAGGGGACGGGCATATGCACAAACAATGAGTGAGATGCATACCTCCGGGGGAATGGACACACTTGAAGCTCGGACTTGTGGGGGAGGGAGGGTAAGGGCATCATACGTAACCTAATCATCTGTACCCCCATAACATGCTGAAATAAAGAAAAAAAAAATAGTGCCTCTGAGACACAACTGGAGAAAAGAAGTTAAGGGAGGTCACAATTCTGTTAATTAATGCAAAACTTAACACATAACAATATACTAAGAATAGTAACTAATACACATAGTGCTTACTAGTCATGTTCTAAGCACATTTTATATTTAAACTAATTGAATATACTCCTTTTAAACTGTAGATATTCACATACCTGTCTTACTTCACTAGAATATCAACTCCTTGAGAGGATAAACATAAGTCTTCTATGTCCTACCCAAATGCTAGTACAATATTCATCACGTAATAAATGTTCTCAAGAAATATGTGCCTCATTCATTCATTCAGTATTTAATATAAAAGAAACTAATTATCTTCACCATTTAGAGCTGATTTAGAAGCTTGATAATCTTTAAGTAAAATTATCTTTTCATAATCAGTTTGCTATGGCATGAAGTTGAGCGACAACACAAAAGTAAGTGGCTTTGAAAGTGTGCCATTATATGCATGAACAGCCCATTGTGGTTGTGCTGAACACACTAGGGAATTGAGCCAAATTACTGAAGAAAAACCGAGTTTTCCTCTTATTTTCCATTCAAAGGACTGCATTATCAGAGCACAGTTTCCTCCCTTTTTAAACTTTGAGTTCAGGGAAGTGTTTAAGTATAAAAGATCTGGTACTAAGTTCAATTGGATCAAGTATATAAAGTGCTTAATGTAAGCTTGACCCATCATAAACCCCCATTAAAGTGAAGCTGTTTCTCATTTCTAATTTGGAGGCCTCAGGCATTATGGGAGGGAAAAGTAAACAAGAGCTAGTGCTCAATCTTGTCAACAATTGAGAAAGGAGTCGGTAACAAAAATAGGGTAGAACATGGTACTGGAGTCTTTCTCCTGTGACAAGTCATTAAAAGTCATCAGTGCTATAAATCAGTCTTGGGGAAAAAAGGAAAAATAAATAAAACCCTGAAGAAATCTTGTAAAACCATATCATTTCCTCAAATAAATCATAGCCTTTTGAATTCACAATTATTATAAGTAGAAATATCTATTCAAATTATTTTAAAAATACAGTTGAATTATAAATTCATTTGTGAACTTTGGGAAAATTATTTATTTCACTCTACGTGGTTTACACAAGTAATTTCACATTTCATTTTAAGTCAGGAGTCAGAAAACATTTTTTGTACATCCAGCACTAATAGAGATCACAGTCTATCAATGCAATATTTAAACACACCGTGCAGAGATTGATTTTTAAATGGATTTTTATAAATAGCAATAACAGGAAAAAGCATATAATACAATCTACTCTGGATCTAAGAGTAATCTATTCAAATATTGAAAGAAACCAGTCTTCTGAATATTTTCTCATTTGAAAAACATGAGAACTGGTTCAAGGATGGAAGAATCAATCGGTACTCAGCAATTCACAAACATGACATATAAACATGACATTATTAAGATATGAACAAAGACTGTATGTTGGCAGCGCAGGGGACACTCTTGCTCTCCCTTTTTTATGGAGCAGGGACATTTCATATTTCATAGTTTCTGAACTTCCTCAGGAGTTCTGAAGGAGCATCCCCAGACCAGCGGAAACGAAGGTGCCAACAGTTCACATCTGAAAAACCTTTAAAAGAGAGAAAAGAAATATTTAAAATCAGAGGTAGGAAAATAAAAGTCAGCCTTATTATAGTCAAACAGCTTGGGGATAAGATTTCACTGCACCAAGTAAAATGTAAGATATGAATTATTAATACCCTACAGAAACTGATTCATTTAAGCAGACTTTGGAATTCTTATGAACAGAAAT
>NW_012135747.1:2746441-2750432 GCF_000956105.1 Propithecus coquereli | reverse complement strand
AAGTTATTTACTCCTCAAAAAAAATGTTACAAGGTAGATACTAATATTTTGACCATTTATTGCCACTGAACTGCACACTTAAAAATAGTAAAGATTGACCAGGCACAATTGCTCACACCTATAATCCCAGCACTTTGGGAGGCCAAGGCAGGAGGATCTGTTTAAGTAAACCCTGTCTAAATAAATAAATTAAAAAGAAAAGAAAACTCAGACACAGAGAGGTTAACCAGCTTGCCCAAGGTGACACAACTCACCAAATGAAAGCTGGGATCTGGCTCAGGTCTGCACTCTTAACCACTGGGTAACAGAGGCATGTGCACAGTATAATCCCCCTGTTTTCTTTTTTTGGGGGGTGGGGGTGGGGGACAGTGTCTCGCTCTGTTGCCCAGGCTGGAATGCAGTGGCCTCATCATAACTCACTCACAGCAACCTCAAAGTCCTCGGTTCCTTGATCCTCCTGCCTCAGCCTCCTGAGTAGCTGGGACTACAGGCATGCGCCACCGCGCCCAGCTAATTTTTCTATTTTTAGTAGACATAGGGTCTTGGTCTTGCTCAGGCTGGTCTCAAACTCTTGGCCTCAAGCAATCTTCCTGCGTAGGCCACCCAAAGTGCTAGGATTACAGGCATGAACCACCTCACCCACCAACATTCTTTGTTTTTAAAGCGCTCATAAGTTTACCTACACATTTATACACTTGCATTAGCATAGAGAACAGTGTGGAAGGAAACACACCTGAGCATTTGCATTGGTTACGTCAGGAAGGAGAAGCAGAGAAGGACGGGAGACTGAGGTAGACACTGAATTATTGTCTATATATGATTCTTTGAATATTTTAACAACAAACCCATATTACTTGTGGGTTGTTTTTCAAAATCTAAATAACTATTTTGTAAAAAGAAAGAAAGAAAATTTCATAGAATCCTATAAAAGGAGTTCAAGTGGGGCCTCGGCATCATGCTCGAGTCTCTGAAGTGTCCTTCACCCACCCCCAGTTCAGGTAAACTCGGACTTGGTCTGAACCTGACTGAAACAGAAAGACTAAGGGAACCCCCAAGGGTTCAGGGAGCACAGAACTGAACATTCCAGGGCTGAAAGGAGAAACATTTGCGTGTTTGCCCATGTTTGCGTGGGGGTGGGGGTGTTGTTTATACTCGTGTGGTTGCTTCAAACATTGTTTTTCTAAAATTTGGCTTCTGCTTTGATCAGTTTGTTATATTATAACCATGTCCGATTACCAGGCTGATGCAATCTAAGTGCAGACTCCACAGAGATCTCGTGGGTAACCAGCAGAGACACCTTAATCAAACTCTAAGAATCTTCCTTTCCAGCAAGAAAAGAGCATGTAAACTTCTTCCCAGAGATTTAAAGTGACTATTTCCAGAAAGACTATAATCCACCACAAGCTATCTAATTATCTTCTTTTTTTATACAAGTGTTCAATGGAACCTTCTGCTTAAAGGCTAAATAAATCCTAACGGGGCGCTATGTCACAACCCTGAGTATCAACAAATAAGAATTTGGAGGACAGTTACAGTGAGTGTATATAACACACCTGAACTAAATTAACACAGCTGGATGGCTAGATAGATGGGCAGAGAGACAAGGAAACGTTAACAGCTATCATTTACCCAGGGCCTGCCATAGGGGAATCACTGCACTAAGAATTTTGTATAGATCTCCCCACAATCTTCATGGTGACTCTATGAGAAGGTGTTATTTTTTATTTTTTTATTTTTTTCAGAGACAGAGTCTCTCTGTGTTGCCCAGGCTGGAGTTCAGTGGCTATTCACAGGCATGATCATAGCATACGATAGCTCCGAGCCTAAAGCAATCCACCCACCTCAGCCCCTCAAGTAGCTGGGACTGTAGGTACGCACCGCAGTGCCCTGCTGAGAAGGTACTAATACAATCCCTATTTTATAGATGAGGAAGCTGAAGTCTAGAGAAGTCAAGTAACTTTTTCCAAGTAATAAAGATAATACGTACCCCAGCCAGGACGTGAACTCAGGTAGTGTAGCTTGGGAGCCAGTGGTTGAACTTCTATATTACCCTATTTCGATGGATCTATAAATGATTCAGAATGTCTACAGAGCTACTTACAGATAAGATATCATCTCAGGATAGCGCAATGGCTCAGAACACAAACTCTGAAGCCAAACTGTCTTGGTTCAGGCCCGTTCCCTGCCATATTCAAGCTGTATACCCTTGAGCAAATTATTCAGCCTCCCTGGGCTTCAGTTTTCTCATCTATAAAATGAGAATAATATTGATACCAACCTCACAAGCTCATAGTGAGGATTAAATGAATTAATATATGTAAAATTAATATTAAATGAGACAATAAATGTAAAGTAATACATGTAAAGAGTGTTTCTGTGCATAGCAAACATTCAATACATGTTAGCTAGTATTATTTCAGTAAAGCAAAAGACACTCTGAGAAATGTCTCGAGGTTTCCCTTGCAAGGAATATATGCATCTTCTAGTTTCTGTGTCAATGCTAAGTATTAATAAGTATCTTTTAAGATGATAAACCAGTCCTTAAATTTGGCACTACTGTGCAGATTGGAAAAGGTTCAGAATAAATGCAATATAAACCAAGCTCTTTAATTTCAGAACTTTCCATTCTGCAAAGTTGTATGACGTGACTTACTTGAAGAATCTGGATTTTGTGGGGAGACCGACTTCTCCAGGGGCTCTTCTTTTTGCTCCATTTTCTCTGTGGTTGAAGTCAGTTCCTCTTTCTTTATTTCTCTTTGCTCGTTCCATTCCTTATTTTCAATCTTGTTAGTATGGGTCTGCTCAGTTTCTTCCAGCATCAGGTCTTTTTTACTTTTGACAGCCCAGTGCATTGACTAAATTAATTAAAAGCAGAGATATAAATATTAAATCAATATCATGTAGTTTTCTATATTTAAAGTTCAATGCATGGCAACATCTGACCTACTATTGTAATACTGATTAACAGAATGTTATATTTGACTATTAATCAGATATTCATCAATTAATCCAGATATTAATCCAATATTAATAGTAACTTTTTGCCACACATGCCTTTGTACCTTTTTCATTTTGTGTCCTGTATATATATTTTCTACTAAAAATTTAAAAATTAGATAGATGGATAGATGAATAAATGGATAGAAGAATTAACAGATGAATACAGAATGAGAAAGAGAGATAGTGAGTTTGCTGTGTCAAGAATATTCCAAATAGAATAATTAGCCTTAGCATCAACCAAAATAAAGAACACAATTGCTGCTCAAACTTTATCTGAATATTGTGGGGCACTATTCCTGAAGTACTAAGAGTGACACACTACCTCTGTTACCCACAAGCCTAAGACTAAAAGGCAACATAGCCTTCTACACACCCTAAAACCATAACTATATTCAAGCTCTCTGCCCTAATCCCATCAAAGAAGTCACTTATTCCCACCTTTAACCTATCTCTTCCCAACTATAAAGAGGCATCAACCTGAATCCTCTTTCCTAAATATAACCAGTCCACAGGCCAATCAACCCACTCACCCCAAGATCCAAGAACCACCCCATAAATCAATCGTTGCTACCATTCAATGTAATCAGCTCTCAAACTAACAGGGGAAAAAAAGAAACTGAAGAAAATGTACCAAAGCGTTAACTATGGTTATGCCTACATGGCAGGACTATAAAGTTATTTTTTCTTTTCTTTTCTTTTTTTTTTTATCTTCCAAATTTCCTATGAGAAGATTATATATGTACAGTTAGAAAAAATGGATTTTAAAAATTAGATGTAGTTACGATTGCAAAAATATATAAGGAGGGAGCTTCTGGGTGCCAGCAATATGTGTGCTGGGGGGAATGGTTATAGAGTAAATACTTCACAACAATTTATTTAATCGTAAATGTAGATGTTATGCATTTCTCTGTAGCTTTTATTGCAAAATAAAAATGTTAATTTTAGGCCGGCTGCGGTGGCTCACGCCTATAATCCTAGCACTCTGGGAGGC
>NW_012135747.1:2733226-2735146 GCF_000956105.1 Propithecus coquereli | reverse complement strand
GATGTGTTCAAGGGTTTAACGATAAAGATGTTTACGATGATACCATTTATAAATGTTTTTTAAAAATCAATAAACAATCTAAATCTTCAGCAAAAGAAGATTGGTTAAAAGGTTTTAATATAGTCATTAACAGTTTTTTAATATTTACAATCATGGAAAAATGCTCATAGCATATTACTAGGTGACAGGAAACAGTTTATACAGTATGATCTCATTCCTAAATTCATTATTTACGTATTTATGTGAAAATTTTTAAAAGTCAAAAAGGAAGTATTTTATTCCTTTCATTTGACCATATTTTCTCACATTCCTATAGTTAGTGTCATTTTTGGAGTTTTAAAAAGATGTTTGGTTTCTAGTTTCTAGTTTGGTTTCCCCAAGAAATAGACACCCAGACAAGAATGCGAAACAAAGTGGCTAATTTAGGAGGTGATCCCAGGAGGCCCTGGTAGGGGAATGAGAAAGGGAATCAAATCTACGAAAAGTACATTATCAAACAAGTTACCACCATGAGTGACTGGAGCTTGATCGCACTGGGGAACCCTGGGAGACAATATAAAAATCTCTTAGAGTTATCCCATTTGAGGGGTGAAGGAGCTGGGAAATTTAGCCTCACATTCCCATTCATTATTGTCTGATGACTGCATTCAAAGGGCGTTTATTCCCTGGCACGTACTGCCCGCTCATTTGCTGCCAAGCAAGCTCCATTGCCAGAGAAAGCCCTCTGGCAGTCCCAGTATTTCTGGTAGAGGCCATAGGGTTGGCAATGCCTAGGAAGGTACGTGCCCAAGGGTTATGGCAGCACACCAACAGCATCTGCTACATTTGAGTTTGCTTTTTTTTAACTCTAGGATGTTACACAAAACTATTTGGTTCTAGAATTGTATCTATCAGAAGTCATATTTGTTGCATACTTAAACAAAAAGAAAGTAAAAGATAGATTGTCTTGCACACCAGTTTTCAGATGCTGTGCTCCATACTTTACTGGTTGCCATGAAGAGTCAGAATGTGATAGGGACTATTTAGTGGCTCTTCACCACAAAAGAGACATCAAAGACAAACTCCAAAGTGAATATCAAGCACTGTTTGAGGAAATTAACAAACACACTGAAAAGTAATATATAAGACGCCACTCAGGGCTTGGTAAAGTTGACATGAATAATATGTCTTAAATGCTGGACGTTATAAAAGTTTACACTGCAGTAAAATGAAGTTATAAATTATCATGCAACTGCACTTTGATATGTCAAACTCCAGCTTTAAGGCACCACTAAGAAGAGCCAATAATCTCTTAAACAGCATTAAGAAAATACTGGTAAATAATTCAACTACAGCTTCTCAGAACAATGATCCTACCCCCAACCCCTCCATTTCATTCTTAAACCACAGTAAGAGCACATACTTCATAACATGAGGACATCAAAAGTGGCATCACAATTTGTTCTGAGTTAATTTTGTGTGAAAACTGATTATATGAATTGGAGTTATCTTGTCATACCCAACTAGATTAGTGTCGAGAAACCCAGGGGAGGAAAAGCAAAGCACTCGGGACATGAGCACCTGCCCGGAATTACATCTCAAGCCAGCTGCCAAAATGACTGCTATAACCTTAAGGCCAGTTTTACCTAATCGCTGCTGAAATGAACTGGAACTGCTAGGCCTCTAAGGCCAGCTTTACCTGCTGCTGTCACTCACGAGTCAGAGCTTGCCGGCTCCCAAAAACTTCACTAGTGCCAGTAAGTTTTCTTTTAAAACAATACATAGCACTTTTCTTTCTAATAAAACCCCAACCTTCTCTTTGTTCTTTGGACATACCAAAGACCATCCCTATCTGTGTATATACCCTAAACTGCAATTCTGTTTTTATATATTTTCCAAATAAAATGTTTTGCATAAAGATTCATCTCTATATTTTTATTT
>NW_012135747.1:2704922-2727116 GCF_000956105.1 Propithecus coquereli | reverse complement strand
GTCTCAAAAAAAATAAAAATTAAAAAAAAAATGTTAATTTTAAAAAGAGGCAATGGCCTTAGCTGGTGCAGAAAATAATCTGGCTTTTATTTGGTTGGTTTGGGTTTGTTGTTGCTTTGGTTTGGGTTTTAAGCATATGCATAGAAGAGGTGAGGCTAGCCAGTGGCTTCGTCTGTGGAGAAGGACATTATGAAGATTAATGAAAACCAGAGAGTAAGAAATTCAAGAATTCAGGGCCCACAGAGCCAAAAATGTGAACTGTAAATGTCACAAGTCGGCTAGGTGGCCTGTACATGATGCATTCATCTCTGTGCCTCGGTACTTCTCTCTTGAAATCAAAGTGCCCAAGTCTGCCTTAGATAGGTGGTGAGGATTAATGACTTATCCATAGTAAGTGTGTTGAAAGCCCTCTGTGAAAAGATATTCTGAAATAGTCTTACTCATCTATCTCCTTTATGAGTAAATCAGAATAAAGTATTTTTTCATCAGACTCCTATATCTGCCAATCCCAATTAAAGAAATACACAGAGGAAAAATCCAAACTGTATCTAACCCCATATACAGGTGCTTCTCATGCTTTGTAGTTCAAAGGACTAATATAAGAGTGATTCTAAGCAGCCTGGTTTGCTGGGACACAGATAGCCTGCAAATCACTCATTTCCGTGTTCACAGAGCACAGCTCCACTGGGGTATTAGTTGCACAGTACATTGTATAACATCAAGTGAACTAGTCTATTATGGAGCGACTCATTTCAATAGAATCAGCATCAATAAAAAATATCAAGTGATAGCAATTGTTAGAGACTAAGAGGGAAGACTAGGAAGGGGAGAGTCTATACAGCAAAATAATGAACTACACAAGACAGAAAATCTTTATATACACGGAGAGAACCAACACCAAACAGACAGCAAGTCTAGGTGCAAAGGCCACCAATCTTCCAGTCTGTGAAACCAATATGTTGTTATTCTGCCTTCACAATTAACTTGTTTACCAGATTTCCTTAATGGGTCTTTTTTTTTTCCTAGAAAGTCTTTTTCTTACATTCTAGACTTTAGTCAACACTAGGAGATAAAAAAATTTTGTTTTACACGCCAGTAAACATTGGAACAAATAGAAAAAAAAAAAAATCAGCTGACTCAGATAAGCCACAGATCAGCTGAATAATTATACAAAATTGACTGGTTATTATTATCCTGCATCACTGTGAGTGAATTTTTTATCTGTCCGGTGATTTCTGACCCGCTTTTGGATAACATCCAACCAGGACAGACTGCCTTTTGAACGGGCAGAAGGTGCTGAATTGCAGACTGTCTCCCATCTCTCTCTGGCTAAGGAAACTGGCTGCACTGGCTTAGTAGGAAGCTTTCCCGGTAGGTAGTCCGTGGCCAGTTGGATTCACCTCAAGGATACCTCGCCCAGCTGGGAACCCAGAAACCATCAGCAGACAAACAGGCTCACACGGGGGTGACTCGAAAACCACTCCCAGAAGCAATCAATTTGTCAAACAATCCTAATACCAAAAATGTGTTTCTATTAATCATTTATAAAATTTGTAGCAATTGATGCAGCATGGGACAGTTTAAACAGCTTATGAGAATTTATCTCAGGGCTTCATTTTGATAGTGGCTTTGCTGCAACTATTTTCCCACAGCCATCCGTAAGCCATTCTACCCTATATTTTGGAGCTAGAAGGAGAGCCATCCATACCTTGGATCCTTTTCGATAAAATTGTTTAGCATGACAAACATAAATTTACCTGAGATTCTTCAAGCTAGAAAGGTCTCTCTTTTTGGGATCCCAGGATCCCAGAGGCTTGGATTACTGAGACCCTCATTCCATATCCCTTTTTTTAAACCAACATTATGTGTCCAAATTTAAATTTCCAACATATTCATTGACCTGGGTGAACTCTTAAAATACTTTTACTAATTAAACTATCGGTAGGAATTTCTAGAAAAGGAAAAGAAAAATAAATAGCTACTGAAGTGACAGAGACTTGGTGTGGATAAAAAAAATTCAGTTCAGTTCCGTCACTCACAGATAATAGAAATGTGGCACCCCTGAAGCTCTACCTCATGTGAGAAATTCTCCCAAAGGAGATTCACACATTATGATTCTGAGTGTGATGCTACAATAGCGCACTGTGTTTTATCCTGCCTTCTAGATATGGGGACTAATATTGCTCCCAACTAATGATTTTCCTTCCAGAGGGATTATATTAATTAAATAAAAAGCAGAAACACAATGTTGATGATGTGAAGGAAAAGGTATTTTACAAGATTTAACAATCCATAAATGTGTTGGGTATGCAAACATTCAGGTGCGTTTTAGATAAATGTCACCTGAAATTCAATCCTAAAGTTATAACCATTTTATTATCAGAATGGTATGTGTAATACAGTAGTCCACCTTTATCCATGGGGAATATGTTCCAAGACCCCCAGTGGATGCCTGAAACTGTGGATAGTAATGAACCCTATATATACTATGTTTTCTCCTACACATACACACCTATGACAAAGTTTAATTTATAAATTAAGCACAGTAAGAGATCAACAACTGATAATGAAATAGAACAATTATAACCATATATTATAATAAAAGTTATGTGAATGTTCTCTCTCTCTCTCTCTCTCTCTGTCTCTCCCAAATATCTTATTGTACTGTATTCACCTATTTTTGGACCAGCATTGACCACAGGTAACTGAAACCAGGAAAGCGAAACCATGGGAAAGAGGAGGCTACTATACACCTAACCCAAATACCGTAATGGTGATGTTTATCTACAAAAGTACAATGATCTCTTAGGTGACGAATAATGCTAGATATGATCATTGCTATTAATTTCTCTAGTGTGGTGAATGCAAAAGAATGAACTAATGAAATACACACACAGAGAAAGCAACAATTAAAATGTTACAGAGAGGGGAGAGGCTCTCACATACAGAAGCTACTATGAGGAGTAGAACAGAAAGGAATGACAGGAAAGTTATAGAAAGTCTATGAAATGAGGTACAGAACAGGCAATGCTTGTTATATGGGATTCAAAGTTCACTGAGGAAGAGAAACAAAAAGATGTCGAAAACAACGTTTAGCCCAAACAAAGAAGACTGTGTGAGAAAAAAATATCACTGCTGATTTAAAGCAGAGAGATGTGTATCTCATCATTTTTGTACTGCTAATAAAAATAAGTAAGAAACCAAATACCACCCCAGCGTACTGCTTATTTTTGCTGACAAGACAAATGATGCAGTCAGTAAGATCTAAAATGTAATTATTGTTAAGACTTCAAATAGTTCATAGCTAAGCTAAATTCAAAGCAGAAATGATGCATTTGGAGACAGGAAATTAGTCTTTAATGGAAATATGCTGTCTATATAAATTAAAGCAGGGATTTGGAGAAAAGTTTTTGAAAAACCCACAGCTAATTGGATATTAGCTATTAAAATTTAAGTGACACAGTTGAGTGGATCATCAAGACAAATAAACCATAAATCAGAAAGCATTAGAATAGCAAGAGTCACTAATTTGGTTGCAGTTACACTGTGTCACACCTAGGAGACTGGGAAATATGGTTATGCAGACTTGGTAGAACAATGTTTATTTAGCCAGTGTCAACAAGGAATTTTGAATTTACTGCAAAGAAAATGAAAAAAAATCTTATTTTTGAATATGTAAAGTTAAGTCACTATTTCCTTTGGAAGATTCCCTCTAATAATTTTGTGAATGTATACAATATGCATATAGTTAGTCTCTCATAAATAATTATCCCACCTTAAAGAAATCGGTATGAATGTACAGTTCTTTCCAAAATGAAATGAAGAGAATTTATACTTTATGCAGAGTGGCTTTAACCATACACTGTGGAAGTTTTGCATTGCTCTTCCCAATTATTTCAAAGACCCTCCCTCAGTATCACAAGCCTTTTTTCAACTATGAAGCAGGAAATCTATTATAAATGTAATCCTGAAGGGCTGTAATTTAAGAGATGTGAATCACTGTATAGACTAATTCTAACAACTGTTACTGAAAACTTGCCTATAAGGTAATTTCTATATTCTGAGTTTTATGTCATAGAAAAGTGTTACAATGGAAAGAATCTAGGTAATAAATCATGCCCAGGCATGTAGAAACCTTTAAAATGACATTTTCTCGGCCTCTTGTTACAGCAGGGGGTCCGCTGGTCGTCTGTGGCAAACGTATCTTGCTCTTACTCTATAAACCTATCTTGCTCTTCCTCAATAAACCTCATTCTCGTGCTTAAAAAATAAAATTACATTTTCCCTACAATATAAAAAGGTCAACATTGGGGCCAGGCACAGTGGCTCATGCCTATAATCACAGCACTTTGGAAGGCCGAGGCAGGAGGATTGCTTGAGGCCAGGAATTCAAGACCAGCCTGGGCAACATAACAAGACTCCATCTCTACAAAAAAGTTAAATAATTAGCCAGGCATGGTGGCACGTGCCTGCAGTCCCAGCCACTCTCGAGAAGTTGAAGGAGAGGGATCACTTGAGCCCAGGAGTGCAAGGTTACAGTGAGCTATGATCATGCCACTGTACTCCAGCCTGGGCAACAGAGCAAGACCCTGTCTCTTAAGAAAAATAAAATAAAATAAAATAAAGGTCAATGTTGAACAAAATAAATATGTAACAGTAACTATAGTGATTATTTTGATGTTCTGACTTCTTAATGGCATGAAGGAAGATAACACAATGGTTTAAAAAGTCTAACAGTTCTTTCCCCAGAATGCATAATAGGCTTAATTTATAACTTGCTTTGGTGAATGAGATGCAGATTTTTTAATGATAATTATAAGCCTTGAAAAGAGAATAAGCCAATATGAACTATTAATAAAAAGATGGAGGAGATACATCTGTAATGGCTCAAAATTTAGCAGTATACGAGCAATTTGAGAAGCACATTTATTAGAACTCATAAAACAGTGACAGTGGGGAGTGTATATACGAAAATAAACAGCCAAAGAGACTGAAAAATGTAGTCACTGGCTCTCCGGCACAAATTCGTTGCCTCTACTCTGGTAAATTCCCCTTCATAGGATTTTGTAGATAATGAGTTATATGCAGATTCCACAAACTTCTTGGTCTTCTCCCTCCTACTGTCTATGGACTCTTTATGTAAGTATAATACATGGACAGTCTGAGCTTCACAAATTCACATCATCCCCAGAGAGAAACCCACCGTTTTCACCGAGTCACTCAAAGCTTCCCACTGCTGGAATGGCATCGACACCTGGCTCCTTCGCCAGTGGTCATAGCGGGCTCGACTCTCTTCATTGGTTAGAATCTCCTTTGCCTTCTGCAGTTTCTGAAAAGTCTCCACTGGAAAACAAATCAAGAGATGAGCAACTTCTCTGTTAGAAGGATTATTCTAAACTCCAAAACTATCAAACAGATCTCACTAGAACCATGACTCTGCCACTTACCAGCTATGTGACCTTGGGCCAATTTACCTCGTTAAAGCTTTTATAAAGTGTATCCTAAGGACAAGTGAGATCATGGATTTCCATGTGCCTGGCACACAGTTTATCCACTCCCTTCATTGTGCCAGTGATGTGTCAGGTACTATTCCAGATGCTGATGTCACAGACGTGAACGATAGACATTAGCAGGAGAGACACATTTATAAACATTGGAAAAATACAGTTCTGTCGACTAGGAAGAAAACTACCTGTTCTAGTGCTAGTTGTGAGGGAGGGTAGTGACCAGGCAAGAGGTACAGTGAAAATGAAGACTCTACGGCAGGAAGGAGCATAGTGAATTTGAGAAAGTAGAAATTGCCAATGTGGCTGGAGGACACAGGGCCAGGGAAGAACAATGAGGGACCGGGCTGTAGAGTAAGTGAGAGCCCATTCATTCAAGGCCTTGCTTAGATATCACCCTAAAGATTCTAGTCTGCTTTTTGTCATAGGAGGCTTTAAGTATAGTAAATAACATTGTTTGTGTTCAACAAACTGTAGCTTTGTCACTGATCTATTTGGCCAGATGGCATACAATAGAAACTTTTCATGGTCCTGTTGGAAACACTTCCAAATTCTCTTCTGCCCCTCAGTGAAGTTAAAACTTTCTGTAAAGCAGGATACAAGATCAATATACAAAAATCAGTTGTGTTTCTATTCATTAGCAATAAACAATCCGAAAATGAAGTTTAGAAAACAATTCCATTTTATAAGAGCATCAGAAAGAATAAAATACTTAGAAAAATTTTTAACAAAAAAAGTGCAATACGCACACTAATACTACATAATTATTGTTGAAAGAAATTAAAGAAGATTTAAATAAATGGAAAGACAGTTCTTGTCCGTGGATTAGAAAACCTCACATTGTAGGCTGGGCGCAGTGGTTCATGCCTGTAATCCTGGCACTCTGGGAGGCCGAGGCGGGAGGATCATTTGAGCTCAGGAGTTCAAGACCAGCCTGAGCAAGAGCGAGATCCCGTCTCTACTAAAAATAGAAAGAAATTAGCCAAAACAACTAAAAATAGAAAAAATTAGCTGGGCATGGTGGCGCATGCCTGTAGTCCCAGCTACCCGGGAGGCTGAGGCAGGAGGATCACTTGAGCCCAGGAGTTTGAGGTTGCTGTGAGCTAGGCTGATGTCATGACACTCTAGCCCAGGTAACAGAGTGAGACTCTGTCTCAAAAAAAAAGAAAAGAAAAAAAGAAAACCTCATATTGCTAAAATAGTAATACTCCCCAAATGTGTAAAGAAATACACATTGAACATAATCTCTATCAAAATGTTAGTTGCCTTCTTTTGCAGAAATTGACAAGCTATTTCTAAAATATATATGCAAAAGCCAACAAATGTTGGCTACAATGTGGAGAAATTGGAACTCTTACACATGGACAGGTGGGAATGTAAAAATGTTGTAGCCACTTTGAAAAATAGTTTGACCTTTCCTCAAAATGTTAAACAGAGTTAGCATATGACCTAACTATTAATATTTCAATCCTAGGTATATACCCATGAGAACTGAAAACATATGTCCACACAAAAACCTGTATGTGATAGCAGCATTATTCACAATAGCTAAAAAGTAGAAACAACACAAATGTCCATCAACTGTGAATGGATAAACAAAATGTGGTATTAATATATCCACATAAAGGAATTATCATTCAGCCATAAAAAGGAAATGAAATATTAATACATGCTACAACATGGATGAGCCTTGAAAACATTATGCTAAATGAAAGAAGCCAGTCACAAAGGCTACATATTGTATGATTCCATTTATATGAAATATCCAGAATAGGCAAATCTATAGAGACAGAAAGTGAATTAGTGGTTGCCAGGGGCTGGGTAGGCAGGAATGGGAAGTGACTGCTAATGAGTATGAGTTTTCTTCTTATGGTGATGAAATGTTCTGAAATTAGATAGTAGTGATAGTTGCACAACACTGTGAATATACTAAAAACCACTGAAGTTACACTTTAACAGGTGAATTTTATAGTACGTGAATTGTATCTGATTAATGCTCTTGTTTAAAAAAAACTATCCCTAGAGGTGATGAAAACTTTGTATCCTAATTGTGGTGATAGCTAACAAATCTATACAGATGTTAAAATTCATAGAACTACGTACCAAAAGAGTTAGTTTTACTGTATGACAATTTTAGAAATAAAGTTATTCTAAAACTATACTAAAAACCACATAGAAGATAACTGCTGAAAGGTCTAAGATAGAATTATAAATAGAAAATACTGCCATAACAATAGTTATCATTTATAAGCACAGATCACGTTTCTCTTTTACAACAAATTTATGAGGTGAGTATTATTATTATTACCCCCATTTTACAGGATCTAAGGCTAGAGAGGTTAATGTCACTAGCCCAAAGTCCCAAAGCTTCGAGTGCTGGAGTCACGATCCAAACCCAAGCCTGCGAGCCTCCCAACCTGTGCTTTCCAGGCTACACTTGACCACCTTCCTGCCCCCTTCCGTTTTCCTGCAAGCATGTTGTCCTCTAATCCCCACTTCCTCCTCCAGCATTCATCAATCCAGGTCTTGCCCTTGAGGTGCTCAGAGTATAGTAAGGGGGCAGACATAGAAACAAATCATTTCAATACATTGTGATAAAGAGAACTATTGAGGCAAGGCTGGTTTTCTTGGGGAATCAGGACACATTTCATTAGTTTTCAACACAACTGACTCTTCTCTTTCTCTCAAACCATTAGTAAATCCTCTTGGCTCTACCTTCCAAAGATACCCAGGATCTGATCTTTTGTCACCATCTCCATTGCCACCACCCCAGTCCAAGTTGCCATCCTCTTTTGACTGAATTATTATAGTAGTTCCTTCACTGATGTCCCTGCCTTTGCCCTTAGTCTATTTTCTACATAGCAGAGTGATCTTTTTAAAAATAAGTCATGTAAATATCACTTCTCTGCTTAAAACTTCCAGAGACTTCCCATTTCCCTTAGAATAAAATCCAAAATTCTTAACCATGACTACTAGGCCTGACCTCTATCCCTTTCTTCCTTCTCTGATCTCATGTCTTTTCTACTTTTCCACCATCTCCCCTGGCCCCAGCCATAGCGATTGCTGCTCAAGCACACCAAGCACACTCTGCCTTGGCACTCGCTGTCCCTGCCAGGAACCCTTTTATCCCAGGCACCACGTAGCTCACTTCCTCCAGATGCCAGCTCAGGTGCCGCCATATTGGTGGGACCTACTTCATCAGTCCCACTGCTTTATCTCCTTGCCCTACTTTACTTTTCTTCACAGTACTTACTCCCTGACATTACATAGTTAATTGCTTATAATTTATGACCTCTACCAGAATATAAATTTCATAAGGGCAAAGCTTATCCAATTTGTTCTCTGCTTCATCCCTTCCACTGCAGCAGCGCAGTAGGTGCTCAAAAAGTATTCACTGAATGAATGAATGAATGAATGCTTCCTATTCTGAGTGAATATAAAGATATTATTACAGTGCTATTCCCTGAGCTCCAAGCACCAAAGAAATGGAACATGTCCTCAAAACATTTCATGAATTAGGAACATTTTAATAATATCATTGGGAAATACAATTAAGATTACCCTCATAGCACTTAAAAATACCTCATGGGAAGTAACCAGGATCCTCTGAAACAGAAAGCGTTAAGGTATAAGGCATATGTACTGTCAGTACTTACAGTTCCTCCACACCAATTGTGAAAATCCTGAAATACTTCCAGACTCTAGTGGTCAAGAGCTGGTGCTCCCGAGCGCTGTCCCCCAAACATCTCTACTTCAAGTGTTCCCCCAGCATCCAGGGATACTGCCTGATGCAGCAGGATACCTCCAGGACCCTTCTCAAAAGCTGGACAGTACAGGTACCTTATAAACCATAAACTATTTTAATATCACCCCTGGAGGTGGTAGCAATTAATGGATTAAAGGGAAGACCATAAAGATGGGAATATTGAAAGCTACAGGAAAACAAATAAAAGCATCCTGCCATAGCAGTTTGATCCAGTGAGCAATCCTTCCTGTTGCTGACGACAATGTAAATGTCCCATTGTATAAATAAGACGTCACTTTTTCCAATGAGACTAAAAAGCTTATTAAATTATCACCATGGATGCACATGCCAGCTACTACTAATGCAGCAGTTGTAAAGATTTATATTTTTATCTATGAGTCACCTTCGCTTCGCACATTACTGTTGGCCTCACTTTCCAGAATTTCCAGAAGGAAAGAAACTTAGAATTATGCTGATATCAATCCCTCAACAACAGTTGATAAGCAGAAAGAAAAAGAGACCTTATCTTTCCTGTACTGTGGACTTTTTTTTTGTTCCATCCTCTTCACCACGTTTAATAAAAATGAGTTTGGGTTTATATTTGTTTTTTAATGGATTATCAAATGAATCACACAAGATAAACATTTACCAGTTCTGGGAAAAGAGATCTCATTTTGTAAGCTTATATGAGCAAATGATACTGGAACTCTTGAGAGATATTCTGATTTAACTCCTGGATCTACCTTGAAAATACAAAGGTTATTTTAAATTCATATTTCACAATAGAATGTATATTATTATAGCCGCATTTTAAGTATATGCCATTTACAATTACTTGAGAAATATTAATAATAACAATAATGTGATGTCCAAACATGCTTTGAAAAAAATATGTAGGAAAACACACCAACTGTTAATAGTGATTCTCTTCAATGTACACTATTTGGGTGATGGGTACACTGAAAACCTATACATCACCACTATACAATTTATCCATGTAACCAAAAAACAACTTGTACCCCTACATCTATTGAAATAAAAAAAAAAAATAGTGGTTCTCTGGCAGGGAGAGATAAAAGCAGACTTTCCCTTTCAACATTATTTATTACTGCTATATTATTTTTATTCTAAGGGAAAAAAGCAATAAAGAGATTTTAAATTAGGAAAACACTGAGCCATTAAAAGATATCAGTTAACAAAGAAATTTGTTCTTCAAATATACCCTTCTTCAAATATCCAAATGTCTTTGAAGTTTGCACATCAGTAACAAAAATATCATGTCTCAGGTCCTTAATTTAGTCTGAAACCTCCTTTCTTTGTAGTCAAAGAGAAGTTAATAATGTGTTGATCTGCAACAGTTACTGTCACACACACACGGGCTGGCAGGAGAACCAGCCTGGAGCTTCTAGGCTCTTCTAGGTTCAGTGACACAATTTCTGTAGCACAACCAGTACTGCCTACATCACTTACACGTGGAAAGGGGAAAGGATTTCTAACGGCCTTAGAATTAGATTTGTTTATGAATAAAATAAAGATCTTTAATGGTTACTTAACAAAAGAAAACTATCCCATTTTGTTAAATTTTTATCTCTGGCTACCATATAAATACAAGGAAAGAAGGTCCACTAAATCATAATTGCCAACATCCACTGAGCACTTCCCACATGGAGGATACCTCATTTAATCTTCACAGCAGACACGTGAAGCAATATATTAGTCTATCCATTTCACCTATGAGAATACTGAGGCTCTGAGAGGTTGTCCAAGGTCAACTCACTTACAAATAGGAGATGGGAACAATCCAGACAGACAAGACTGTGTTCATATCCACTATTCCATCATGCCAACAAATCAGTAATTTCCATGGCAACAGCTGAGACTACATTTAGTGGACCAGAAAGGTATATACACATTTCATTTCTCCTACCTGCAGTTCCTCTACAGGATAGCCTTTCACCCTAATGAGATACATTTTAAAATCTGTCCATTATATTCTGAATTTCTGTCAAGTTAAAATTCAGTATTTGGTTGAATTTTTTTTAAGTTTTAAAGTATTTTTATCAATAACTTTAATCTTTCTCCAAGTGTGTAAATAACCACTTAAATTTTCAGAAAGTCATATTAATTAAAGCTGAGTAAATGGATGGATGCTTACATGGATTAAAAAAATCTCTAGCCAAAGGTTGAATCATACATCAACTGCACGCCCGACAAGGGAAGATATTGATGTTCATGTACCTTTTCATTTTAAACAATATTTACCCAGTCCAATGTTTCTCTGAACAAGAAGCCTTGAGGCAGCCCATACACGAAAACCCCCATCGCTATGGCAACTAGAAATGGCAATGACTGCACAGTGATTCATCACGTATCGTGAATAAAAATTGTTTGTCAGGGACAGAGAAACAACTCGGAGTCATGCTTCACTGGAAAGAAAGTCAGTTAAAGAATAACCAGGGATACTGGTTGTTTTTAAGTGTTTATCAAATTTTTATAATTTTATACAGGGACATCTATCTTAATATTAACTCCAGTTCAGAGAGGTAGTTAGTATGTATCGTAAAGAAATGCCCATGCATTCATTCATTCATTCACTCATTCAAGAAATTATGCAGAGTAGGTGTCCTCTGCAGCAGGAACTGTGTTAAGTACGGGGCATTCCACTGTGAACAAGGCAAGCAGGGGGTCTACCTCACTGAGCTTCCAGTCTGACTAATAAGCAAACAGGCAATAAGGAGAAGGTGTGATACACAGTCTGCTGCCTGATGTACATGATGCTCTGAGTAGCTGGGGCACACGGGACTTCTTGGAGGAAGTGATGCTAAGCTGAGACCTGACCCAGAAGCATAACCAGCCAAGCAAAGCAGGTGGGGTGGCATGCAGGGCTCAAGGATGTTCCAGGCAGAGGAAGCAGCAGGCATAGAGGGCTGGACAGTGGAAAGAACAGAGCATATTAAAGATCCAGCATAGTTCTGAGTGGTGAAACATGGAGTTACAGGCATGGTGGAAAACAGAAAAAGAGGATGGAGAATTAAGAGGGTACACAGCGTGAAGGGGTTTATGCCTCAGGGCCCGACAATGGCAAAGGATGAACTCCTGCTGTGTGTGCAGTGTAGGTGAATATTACAGACATAATGCAAAGCAAAAGAAGCCACATACACCGTATAATTCTATGTATATGGAATTCAAAACTAGGCAAAACTAATCAATGATGATACAGATCCAAAACTGGGAGAGGGTGCTGACTTTGAACAGGGCATGAAAAGGGATTTCTGGGGTACTGATAATGTTCTACTCTTCTTCTGAGCAGTGGTTAAACTAGTCATACATATGCACAAATTTATCAAGCTTACACTTATGATTTATTCATGTTATCTTAAATAAATTAATAAGAAGAGAAAAAATCAAATGAGCAAAAGTAATAGTAAGATATCTAACAAAAGATGACTTCATACATTAGAAAATTATTCATTTATATAGACAGGGATCAGTGATTTCTAGAGAAAATTAATAAAGTCCTTTAAGACAAGGAAAAAATGTCTAAAAGAAGAGTTTGGGTTTGCGCAACGTGGAGTTATAGATAGGTCTTAGTATGATATTTTCATTACAGAAAAAATCACATACACATACATACTATACACATATAGTAAACATAATCATCAAATTTAAGATATAATATTTACCTATCCTGAGGATAAAATCAGAGTAGGAAAACACAAGAGTTTTCCATTACACTGGTAAAATTTTAAACTGGGTGTTACATACATCCTCACCTGTTATAGTATTCTTTATTGCTTATTGCTTTTTGTACATATTAAATATTTTTTCCATAATTAAAAAGATCTGAAATGAGAAGCAATTAAAGGAATGCTGTAGGGATGCAGGCATGAAATGACTGGGGGCCTACCTACACTAGTGGCAGTGAGGACACAGGGAAGAGGACATAGCAGAGAGAGATGTGGAAGGTAAATCAACAGCACTGGGTAATCGACCAGATGTGGACATGAGGGAGAGGAAGAAGACACAGTCTCTGCTTGATCAAGTGAATGGATGCTGGTGTCATTCATTGAGATGGGGAAACAGAGAAAAATAAGCAAGATTTTAGAGGTGTGAGAGGAGAATAATGAGTCTAGTTTTTAAAAGGGTGACTTTGCAATGTTTCCAAATGGAGATTTCCAAGAAGCAGTCAAAACTATAGTCTGAAGATGAGGAGCAAGAACTGGGTTAAGGATAGTTTGGGGAGCCATCAACAATGAACTTGTTCAGGCTCTTCAATCTGCTCTGAATGGGAAAAATAAAACAAAACAGTGAGCTGGTGATTAAAGCCTCAGACTTGGACAAGGCTCCAGAGAGAAAGTGAAGGGGTGAGCTGAGAAGAAATCTTAGGAGGGAACCTTAGGGCAGCAGAGAAGGAGTCACAAAGGAGACTGAGAAAGAGCAGCCATAAGAGGCTGGAGGAAACCACGAGTGTATATTATCCTGAGAGCTAAGAGAAAAGAATGTTTCAAGAAGGAAGATACAGTGGACAATGCCAAATTTTGAAGCAAGCTCAGGGGAGTTAAGGACTAAAAAGTAACCATTGTATTTGGCAACCAAGAAGTTCCTGGCCATTCCTGAGAAAGGGTGGGGGAGGAAGTCACAGTGAGAAAAATGGAAAACTGGGGAGAAGGGAAGTAGAGACATCAACTGTGAATCTCTTTTTCAGGAAGTTTGGCTCAGAAGAGAGGGAGAAAGATAGGGAGAGAGAGGAGGGAGACGAGTTGCAGAATGAATGTTGATTTGTTAGTATTTTTCCAAGCTTGGACAGACATAAGCATATTTAAATGATAGTAAAGAAACAAAAGTATGAATATATGGATATATTCACGTCCAGAGAAAGGAAGAAATCACAGCAAGGTTCTCATCAAGACAACTGCCTGATAACAAACACACTTAAGTTAACACTCCAAAGCTGGTGAAATAAAGAATGAACTGGATAAATTTTAAACCACAAAGCAGCATGTTATAGCAGAAAGAAAAACGCATGTTAAACGACCACTATTAGAAGAGACCTTGCACGTTCTTCTCCCCTCCTATCATCCAATAGTGCAAAAACAGCCTTTGCCATTGAAAGAAAGAATAACTTTGAGCATAATCGACAGAAGAAAATTAAGTTGCTGTTCAAAAGCTTTTCAGTTCTATTTGCTATTCATTTTCTTGAGAAAGAGCCATTATTAAATTCTTACCAGCTTTGGAGCTTTCAGGATGCTTGTCAGGGTGACATTCCAGAGCTCTGATCTTAAATTCTGCCAGGATCTGTTCAACCTAAAACAAAAATCAGTGTTTAAAATAAGGAATCTAATTTAAATAGCATGAAGAAAGAAGATGGGCAACAGTCCTGCCTGAAACAGACATGATCAACTCAACTTTTTATTTTGATCCTTATACTTCTATTTTGACTTTTTACTCTAAGAAATCATTTCCTAAATAACCAAATTCAGAAAGCATCCATTAAAAACTCCTATTGATATAGTAGTCTGATGACAATTTAACCTGCTACTTTACTTAAATGATGGCCCAAGACACTTATGAGCTCAATATATACTTACACATTTTTTTTTTAAGAGACAGAATCTCGGTTTGTTGTCCTGGCTAGAATGCAGCAGCATGTTCACAGCTCACTGCAACCCTGAACTCCTGGGCTCAAAACAATCCTCCTGCCTCAGCCTTCCAAGTAACTGGGGGGACTATAGGTGCATACCATCGTGCCTGGCTAATTTTATTTTTGTAGAGATGAGGGTCTCACTATGTTGCCCAGGCTGATCTTAAACTCCTGGCCTCGAGCAATCCTCCTACCTTGGCCTCCCCAACTGTTGGGATTATAGGCATGAGCTACCTCACCCAGCCTCAATATATTTAAATCCCCAATATGGTCAGATAGGTTTCTCCTAAGAATATATAAAATATGTGTTCACATATCTGAATTCTTCCAAGATGCTTAACCACCATTCATTATTCAGGGATGACTATCCCTGAATTATAAGTTAAAATTTATATATCTTCCATGATAAAATTCCTTCTTCCTGGCTTTTGACCCTTTAATTTTTTATTAAAGAATTTCACAATTAAAAGAAAAAGGACATAATCAAAACCTGATAATTTTGTTACCAATTAAGAGCTTTGTTAGAGATTTTGACAGGGAAAACAGAAACTCCAGCCCAAACTGAAATGAGGTTTGAGGGCCATCCATGATTTGATACAATTTCATTTACCCACGTAATCCCTCTTACTATGAATTAAGACTTGGTTTTATTAATCATAACTGCAGTGACAGTAGCAGGAGACAACAGTGGTTATGTGACTCTGGAACCTGATTGGTTGGTTTTAAATCCCACTTCTTCCACAAGACTTTAGGCACATTACATAAATTCCACGTGTCTAGGGTTTCCTTATCTTTACATCAGATGAATAATATAAGTAGAGCACTTAACACAAAGCCTGGTCATAGTAAGAACTCAATAATGGTAGCTATAATTAAATACCGGTGGTTAAGTAACTTGTCTGAAATCATTCAGCTAGTTACTAAAAACGCTGAATTTTTTGTTAACTAAGCAGTTAGGCTTTAAATCCTTTAATCTTAACCACTGTTTTAAATAATACTTTAGGTTTAGGAAACTAACATGGGGTTCCATATTTACTAACCACCAATAAGTGAAAGAAAATTACCTCGTGTTTGAGAAATTAATTCTCAAGCAACTCAGTTCAATATTGTCATAAGATTCATATTCTTCCAAGCTCCATGCCATCCTTAGTCAAATCTCATAAAAAATGTCTTCACTTTTACAATCAAAGTCAGACTGTATTAGGTAGGCATATGTATAAAGCCCAGACTAGTACTCTATTCCTTTCCTTGGTAAGCTTCTATTGAGAATTTCTTGGAATAACAGGAAGAGACAGACTTCCTGTTAAGAACTGTAATAAATTGTGTTTTTCCTCTTCCTATGTGCTAACCCTTTAACCATCAGTCACCTTTACTCACTTATATAACAAATATAATTGAGAATTAGACTTGATTTTGAATTTTAAAATATTAAGTATTCTCGGGCACGGTGGCTCACGCCTGTAATCCTAGCTCTCTGGGAGGCTGAGGCGGGCGGATTGTTTGAGCTCAGGAGTTCGAAACCAGCCTGAGCAACAGCGAGACCCCATCTCTACTAAAATTAGAAAGAAATTAATTGGACAACTAAAAATATATAGAAAAAATTAGCCGGGCATGGTGGCGCATGCCTGTAGTCCCAGCTACTCAGGAGGCTGAGGCAGGAGGATCACTTGAGCCCAGGAGTTTGAGGTTTCTGTGAGCTAGGATGACGCCACGGCACTCTAGCCCGGGCAACACAGTGAGCCTCTGTCTCAAAAAAAATAAATAAATAAATAAATAAGTATTCTATGGAGTGCAGTAATAAGCATTTTTAATTAATAAGTACTTTATAAATACTCACAAACTCTCCTTGAAAAAATTTCTATCAATACAGAATAAAAACTAAAAGCGCTTTAGCCCCCTTCCCCAAGATCATAGGTTATATCCTTCAAAACACACTTTTAACACATATTTATGTTCATATATGTTAGAGTTTTTAAATAACACAAATGGATAAAATTATACCTATTTATTACAGGTAGAAAGAAAGTTTTGGGTTTTTATTGTTGCTGTTGTTTTATTTTTTAATCCATATCCCACTAAAAAACATTCTGGTATTGGTCCATGGAAGCAAGTGTGTCAAAATGGTTAATTATCAGTAATGCTAACATGTGTGATTGGTTTTTTCTTCTTTATATTTTCTGGGTTTTTTTTCCAATTTCATATTTTTTTTTAAATTAAGAATAGTCCATATGTCTTTCATTATTTTTCATAGTTTTAACTATCACAAAGTTTATCACACACCCCCTGTACAGCTGGTTCTGGGTAAACTGGTAACACGGGTTAGTTTGTCTTGGACACATTCTATTTATCTCCTGGCCTCCCCACTCCATGTGCTTGGGGCCAAGTACAGACCACAGGCAGCTGAGGCCCTCCACATCAAAGTCCATTGAACCCTGCCTTCCTGACCCAATGTCCAGTCATCTGGAAAACTGCCTATCTTGCTGGCCAGTAAACATACAAAATGTTCAGCTTTACTTGTAATCAAATAAATCAAAATATCCAAAGAATGAGTTATTAAACCAGTGTTACTGAGGGTGCATAGAAATGAACATTAATGCTCTCCTGGTGAGGATGTAAATAGGTGTAAACTTTCTGGAAAGCAACTGGAATATATACATATGAAAAACCTCTAATTTGTTTCTTACTCTTTGATCCAACAATTCCAATTCTAGGAATTTGTCTAAGGAGATAATTAGAGGTGGGAAAAGAATTTAGCTATAAGAAAGTTCAATAAATAAAATAAAAATTTAAAACAAAAACCTATGTGTTCAATAATGGAATATTTGTTAAAGTTAATTGTAATATACCTATAAGCTGGAATACTTAACAGTCATTAAAAAATCATCCTATAGAAGACTTTTAATAACCTGAGAAAGTTAATATATTTCTATGAGAAAAAGTAAGATATTATGTGCAATATAAATTCATAGTGTTTTATCTCAAAAAGAATTATGTAAATATGTATGTATGTAATAATGATAATGATAATAATTATTATCATAACTAAGATTTATTGAGACTTACTATGTGGCAGGCACTATTCTAAACACTTTACATATAGTGTCTCATTTAATTCCCACAACAACTCTATGACATACTATGGATACCTTTATTATGCTCATTTTGCAGATTAGGAAACCAAGACATAGAAAAATTAAGTAATTTTCCCAAGGTCACACAAGTAGAAAGTAGCAGACCCAGGAACTGAATTCACACAGTCTGACTCCAAACATATATAAAAAAAATATATAAATACAGACATATATGCATGTACTTATTTATATACATACATAGATACAGCATATATGCATAGATAATTAACATGCATATGTCTTACTCCAAATATTAAACATTTAGGTTAACAGTTTTCTTTGTACTTTCTTTGTATTCCACATTTCCTTACTGAGTATATTTTAACTTTAGAACTTAAATTTTAAAACTTAAAAACTTATCTTTTCCATATCCTGTTAGCACAATATTTTGGTCCATGCAAGGAAATACTCTAGTATGCAATGAAGACTAATCTGATTCCCATTTGGATGAATCTTCTCCAGATTTTCCTAGCCACACAAACACCCTATGTCTCTCCCTCCATGCATCTAAATTATGATCATTTAATAAGACCATTTATTAAGACCATTTCAAGTCTCATCTCTTCCCTGAACTCTTTTCAGATATTCTTCCTTTAATTCCTATTGTACTTATAGAAAGCACCACACAACACAGTACTTAATTGTTTTCATTGTTTCCTCTGTATTAGCTTTGGCTTGTCAATTGGATACCAAGTTCTTTATACACTAGCACCATGTATCACCTTTATGTTTTGTTTTGTTTTGCTTTTTTTCCCACCCCACTCCCCATCACTTCTAGTATTAGCCCAGTGGTCAGTGTTCAATAAATACTTGATTACAGACTGACTGTTCTTCTTCAAATAATATTACTGTAGTGTAAGAGGAGCTTTCTGAAAATTGTGGTTTATTCATTATAAGAGTGAACTTATTCTAGTGATTGAAATTCATATGCTGCAGAAAAAAAGAAGACACATTTTAAAAACCGAGTTAATTAGTATCCATCATTTCGATTCACTAAGTTTGAAAACTGGATGTTTCCCACAACACTCTAAATATTAGCAATATCCCTCAAATAAATGAGGGATCCTCCTATAGCATTCTAATCAAATGATAATTAATTAAAATATGAGCCATAGAAACCATTTGAGCCACAAAATAAATAATGGGAGTATTTGGGTTATAACCCCTAAAATACAATAACTTTCTATTAATCAATAGTGATAAAAATAAACTAAATAAACAAATAAATGTGAGACAAGAGAGAGCTTTTCTTCACAGAATTCCAACTAATAAATAAATGAGGAAAACAGAAAATTACCATTAGGCAAACACCTTAGTAGTAACTATTACAGGCGAGATCCACCAAAGGATGCAAAACTCAGTGGGTGAAAGTTTGAGAAGAAACAGTATAGTTCAAAATATCTTCCCCAAGATATCTGTTAATCACAAAAATAAAAATAATAATCCTACTGCGGAAAACCTTGGCAGAAGAACCTGACAGACACCACCTTAACCAAGTCATCAAGGTCAATAAGACATATCAACATCACAGACCCCCAATATGATACACTGAGAAAGGCACAACATCACTTCTGTGATATTCTTCCCCAAAATGCATAACCTCAATCTAACCATTAGAAAATATCAGACAATGCCAAACTCAGGAACATTCTACAAAATAATTGACCGGTACTCTTCAAAGTGTCCAGGTCACAAAAGACAAAGAAGGTAGAAGGGTCAGATTGGAGGAGACAACGGCAACACAACAACAAAGCAAGGGATCCTGGCTTGGATCCTAGAACAAAAAAAGGGCATTAGTAAGAAAAATGATGAAATTAGATAAGACCTATAATTTTGATCAGGGATTGACCGACTCTGGCCCACAGGCCAAATCTGGCCTACTGCCTGTTCTTATTAAAGTTTTATTGGAAGACACATTCACTTACATATCATCTGTGGCCACTTTCTACAATGGCAGAGCTGAGTAGTGGTGACAAAGACCCTAAGGCCAACAAAGCCTAAAATATTTCCTATGTCATGGCCAGCACCAGGACACCGAGGTTAAAGAAGGATCTCTCTCCCTCTCTCAAAAGATCTGTACTTGCACAACCCTGAGAGTTAGGGCCTCCTTAAAATTTGCATCCTAAGCACCTGCGTGCCTCAGCCAAGTACTGACTCTGTCTATCTGGGCCTTTACTAAAAAATGTTTGCGGGCCCCTGGTTGAGTTACCAATGTTAATTTTTTGGTTTTGATCATTGTACTTCCAACAGGTATGATGTTAACATAAAGGCAAGCTGGATTAAGGGTATATAGGAAGTCTTGGGTTATTATTTTTGCAGCTTTTCTGTAATACAAAAATTATTTCGAAATAAAACATCTTTAAAAGAAAGCAAACTCTAGGATAGGATAAATTTACAAAGTTCCAAGTGCACAGTATCACTGTGAGTCCAAAACAACATCCACAACAATAACAACTTACCACTCTGTGCCAGGCAATGTTCAAAGCACTTTCTATATTGTGTCTTATTTAATCTCCACAACAACTCTCAGGTGAGTACTATTTATTCCCATTTGCAAATTAGGAAACCAAGGCATAGAAAACTTAAGTAATTTCATTAAGGCCACCGGCTCATAAGTGGCAGAGTCAAGATGTGAACCCAGTCTGAAGGCAATCAGAGGGTTAAGGAAAAAAAATATGTTTCCATTTATCAGGTTTGTGCTCAATTTTCAAGACCATGAAGTCTTGAAGTCATGAAGTCTTCTTATCATGACTACTGAAATAGTGACCAAATATTAAAAAACAAACACAATCCACACCAGTGAGGATGCGTTACACCCCTAGCGTGTAGTGTATGCCTCAGTAAGGACTTTAGAGGGTTTTAGAGCATGTGTCTTCTGTGTAAAATCCAATATAAGGAGAAAAGGCTGGCTGACTTCAGATCTAACTTTGGTAAATTTTTTTTTCAATGGGGGATATGTTGTTTTCTATACAACAATGTGGAAATCCTTCCATAATTTATGTAAAGTAGGAAAATAGTCTCATTGTTTATTATCATGATTGTAGTTTCAATTTGTGAGGGATGATTTTTAAAAGTCTCAGAAGAAAAAAGTTTCAAAATTACTGCTCTTAAACTACCAGAAAGTATGTAACTTTACTTTGAATTTAATCAACTTCCAGTATGAGCTTTAAATTATAAGAACTATATACCAAAGCAAAACTATTATGTGGGTGTCTCAATTCAATTGTTGTAAGTAAAATCAAAATATCAAATTGCTTTGAAATTATAATTGCTAAATTGCTTTTGAGTATGAAGAGTTCTGGTTAATTTTAGAGTATCAAATCAAGGAATATTTGAAGTAAAGGAAATTCATCCATTACAAATAAAGGAAATGTCATAAAAATATTTTTCAATGGGAAACATATCTTTAAGAAAAAGAGAGAAGATGATACATATAAAAGAAGTGACAAAACCGTGATAGTCATTTCATTAAAAATAAGTGATTGTTATCTCGATATGTTATGCCATTAACAGATCAGTAAAATACATCCAGAAAAAGGAATATTGAGACTGAGAAGTATGACTATACCTGGTAACCATAAAATGAAACTGTTATACATAAACAATGCGATCATTTTTTGTGAGTCAATCCAAATGAATCCTCCTTCTTTGTAGACTGAAAAGTAAAGGCATAACTTCAAAAGATTGACTAAATGGGTCAAAAGATTTATTTTGGGGATTTAATGACCTTTATAACCTAGTGCATATTTTTAAAAATTCAAATTAACCTTATCAAATTTAATTATGTTCTGTTAATTTTAAATTATTCCTTCAAAAATTATTTGGTAGTAGTATAATCTGAAGTGTGAATAACATATATGGTAAAAATGGTAATAAGCTTTCTCAATTGCTATCAGCAAATTACCACCAACATAAACAAGAGTAAGATATTATTCTTGAAAGGAAATATGCAACTAAAAAAGCATTATAAGCTGTTCTCTGTGTGTGTGTGTATGTGTGTGTGTGTGTGTTTTAACTTTAAGGTATCTAAGATAACTTCCTCACAGTGTAGCAAAAATAGAGATTTTAATCCTTTGTGTCCAATATGGCATCCTATCCTCAAAACAAAACTGAGTACATTTTATAACTAAATTCCTGCCTTTATGAAACAAGAATAAATATAAAAACATTTTG
>NW_012135747.1:2700678-2704757 GCF_000956105.1 Propithecus coquereli | reverse complement strand
TATTGAAAAATTGGAAATAAAATATTTAACAATAACAGAATAATTCAACTGTGGTAATATAATAAAATGAAATATTTTGCAACCATTAAAATATGTATGAAGAAAGTTTAATAGCATGGAGAAATCCTTGTTATAATATTAATGGGTAAGAAGCAGGAATCAACAAGTATATATAATATACCCAAACATGTCTTCAAAAAAATATACATAGGAAAGAGACTGGAGATTGATATGCCAAAATATTAATAGTGTTATCCTTGGGAGATAAAATTATAAATGATTTTTCCATAATTTATAAAAACCTCTACAACTTTTACAATTCTTTGTGAGGGGACTTTAAAAACATTATTTCATTATAGATCCAGTGAACAACCACAGAGTTTTCCCACGTTTTGTTTCAGAAGCAACCCTTTCAAGAAGTAATTTCTGTCACACAATTTGAAATAGTAACATAAAAAGTGCTTCTTCCTTTATAATTTAACTGCTCACATAAAAGTATGTTTTAATAAAATATTTTAAAATCCTTAACTTACTAAAAAATCATCTTTCAATTATAGTATGAATTACCACAATAAAGATATAACTTATGTATATTATGAAACACTGCCATCAGAAATCATGATAAAATTTTACATATTTATTTTTAGTATACTGATTGTGAAGCAGAATGCATGGCCATGTGCCAGAATATACATATTTAATCAGAAGAATCCATAAAGTTACCATGAGACACTATTCAAGTAAAGACTCAATATACATTTAAATTCTTAACTTTTCTCTGAGCCGAAAGTGCTTTAAAATAATACAAGATTAGGTCTTTAGTTCGATGTGACAAAAAGTTTTATTTAAGTTAAAACCTTAAATAAAAACTTGAAATTCTGTTGTGAAAAAGAATGGCATTATCCACTGTCTTACCGAAGATAGTTCATCACATCCCAGTAACTTGTAGTAATCTTCAGTATCTTCCGACCTGTAATTCAGTATTGCATCCATTTAGATGACTGAATCAGGTTTTCTTCCCTCGGAAACAAGAGGCACGATGAGCTTCAAATTAACAGGTAAAAAAAAACCCTTTAAATCTGAGCTGCAGCAGCACGTTCCGAACGGCAAAAACTAGCCTTAAGACTGGCCACAGTCAATACACCAGATGTCATCCTAGATCTTTGTAAACGCTGCCTCTCATTGGCTGTTTGCAGAAGTGAAAAGAACAGACTACGTGCCTAGCATTGCAGTGCTGCCTGGGATCTGTAGTTTGAGTTTAGCTGATGCAGGTGAACCATTTGCAATGTGGATTAATAAAGACTGTCTGTTTTTACAAACTCTCCACATTAGCCATCTCTTATATATTTTTGTCTTTATCCTGTTTTTTAAAAGACAGAAGAAAATGTGAAGCAATGGGGTAAAATCTTAGGATGTGTTAAATGTGAGGAGTGAGTGCTTTTCTGAGCGTTTAAGATATTTCACAATTTTTAAAATAGTTTAAGAGTAGAAGGAAATACACTACGAGAGCAAATTTTCATTTGTGTGATAATTTATCCATTCAATAAATATTTATTGAGGACCAATTTTGTGCTCAGCACGATTGCAGGGAAAATCGTGGTCAACAACACAAGGTCTCAATTCTTATGGTGCTCACATTCTGATGGAAGAAGGCAGACAAGACACATGCAAAGAAACAGGATCATTCAAAATAGTGACTTGTGCTTCACAGGAATAAAATAGGACAATGAGAAGGAGAACTGTATGATAACCTGGGTTGGATCCCTGTGCCATTTCTCCTAGGTTGGCTCTTTAGACTCAGGAATGTGTCTCGTCTAGGGTGGGTTGAAGCAATCTTCGTTTCAGTTCATTTTGGCCCTAAGAAACACAGCTTAGGTCTGGGATTTAGAGAAGAAGGTGAGTGGTCAGAGACACAAAACTTTAACTGCTTTAACACTTTAAACGCCCCTATAAATTATTGCCTTGGGAAAAAATACTTTTTCTTCTAGCCCAACTATATGCATCTTTTTAAAGGTTTATTCCTGAAGAGAAGCAAGAAAAAGCACTGAAGCACCATTTTTGCTAATTCTTTATTTTACATGCTGTCTTGCTAAAAGTTCTGTATGGAATTTTTAAATAAAGTAAAATTAATTTTGTTTTGGAAATTTCACCACATCCTTTGAAGTATTTGGAGGTCGACTTGGATATTACACAATCTCGATTGGAATCACTGATGAATGCTCTTTAAATGATATAAAATTGCCACTATGGAAAGCCATGTGGCGGTTCCTCAAAAAAATAAACATAGAACTACCACATGATCCAGCAATTTAAAAAAGAATTGAAAGCAGTGACTCAAAAAGATATTTATATACCCATATTCATAGCAGCACTTTTCACAATAGCCAAAAAGTGGAGGCAACTTTAGTGTCCATCAATGGGTGAATAAATAAAATGTAGTATATTCTTATTATACAATGAAATGTTATTCATCTTAGGTGGGAGGATTGCTTGAGCCCAGGAGTTTGAGATCAGCCTGAGCAACATAGTGCGACCCCCTCTCTACAAAAAAAAAAAAAAATATTTTACATAAGCCAGGTGTGGTGGCCCCCACCTGTAGTCCTAGCTACCCAGGAGGCTGAGGCAGGAGGATCACTTGAGGCCAAGCATTTGAGGTTGCAGTGAGCTATGCTCACACCACTGCATTCTAGCCGGGCAACAGAGCAATACTCTTCCTGAAAAGAAAAGAAAACGAAAGGAAAAGTAAGGAAAGGAAAGGAAAGGGAAGGGAAGGAAGGGAAATGTTATCCAGCCTTAAAAAAGATGGTAATTCTAACACATGCTACGATATGGATGTACCTGGAAGACATTATGTTAAGTAAAATAAGCCAGTCACAAAAAGACAAATACCGTATGATTCCATTTATATAAGGTACCAAGAGTGATCAAATTCATAGAGACAGGAAGTACAATAGAGGTTAGCAGGGACTAGAGGAAGGGGTGAATAGGGAGTAATTTGTTTAAAAAGGTGCAGTGTCAGTAGAGGAAGAGGAAAAAAGTTCTGGAGATTGATAGTGGTGATGGCTGCATAACAACATAAATGTACTTAATGCCACTGAACTGTACACTTAAAAATGGTTAAAATGGTAAATTGGATAGTATGTATATTTTACCACCACAAAAACAAAATGATATGAAGTCCCTTAAAGACCATACAACCCTGACCAGAAAAAAAAGTGTTCCTCTTTTACTCTCTGATATTATTTGGGTATGTGTCCCCTCCAAATCTCATGTTGAAATTTTATCTCCAATGTTGGAGGTGGGGTTGAGTGGGAGGTGTTTGGGTCATCGGCAGATGATTCATGAATGGCTTGGTGCGCTCCTGGCAGTAATGAGTGAGTTCTCATTCTATTAATGGGCACACCCTCCTCTCTCTCTTGTTCCCTCTCTTGCCATGTGACATGCCTGCTCTGCCTTTGCCTTATGCCATTAGTGAAGGCTTCCTGAAGCTCTCATCAGAAGCAAAGTCTGGTGCTATGCTTCTTGTACACCCTGCAGAACCATGAGCCAAATAAACCTCTTTTCTTTATAAATTACCTTTTATAGCAATGCAAAATGGATGAAGATGCTCTCCACCCTGAGAACAGTCAGCACAATTTTTTTTTTTTTTTTGAGACAGAGTCCTGCTCTGTCACCCTGGGTAGAGTGCAGTGGCATCATCATAGCTCACAGCAACCTCAAACTCCTAGGCTCAAGCGATCCTCCTGCCTTGGCCTCCCCAGTAGCTGGGACTACAGGTGTACACCACCACACCCAGCTAATTTTTTCTATTTTTTGTAGAGACAGGGTCTCACTCTTGCTCAGGCTGGTCTTGAACTCCTGAGCTCAAGTGATTCTCCTGCCTCCGCCTTCCAGAGTGCTGGGATTACAGGTGTGCACCAACTGCTGCGCCTCGCCTCAGGTTTTATTAAAGGCAACTCACAGGGTTTTTTTCCTAAACCACCATGTTCTCCACATTGTACATGTTAAAGTTAGTAAACAATGCTGCACACACAACAAATGCTGGCAGTAGAAGAAATTGGCATATCAAAAGTCATAGA
>NW_012135747.1:2688872-2698708 GCF_000956105.1 Propithecus coquereli | reverse complement strand
ACCAAAAAAGACTGGTATTGAACAGAAGACCTGGGCCAGAATGTCAAGACCTGGGCCAGAATGTGGATAGCCTTGATGATCAGATGGAGGATACCGAGCAAGTACAGAGGCAACAGGGAAATGTTGTAGGTTCTTGAGCACGTGAACGTGTTAAAAATGGAGCTTTAAGATTAATCTGGAAGCTGTGTGCATTTGGAGGAAGGAAAAACTGGGAAACAATGACAAATAGAGTTGAAAATTGGGCCCACTTTGATTTTAAATTTTATTATTTTGTTTTTTGAAAGAGCACTACATGCACAGAGTACAAGATTTTAAAGGTACGGAAGGGTAGGCATGAAAGGTAAGTGTCCCTCCCACACTTGGTCTTCCAGCCACCAGTTCCCTTCCTAGAGGCAACCACTGGTATCAGTTCGCAGAGTCATTCTATGCATTTACAGATATACACAGCATATATATTTATTCTTGGATCTCCATAGAAATGGCACCATATTGTACACACATGTCTTTGTTTGGGCTACTATAACAAATACTTTAGACAGGGTCATTTATAAGTAATACAAATTTATTTCTTATAGTTCTGGAGGCTGGGAAGTCTAAGATCAAGGTGCCAGCAGATTCAGTATCTAGTAAGTGTTCATTCTCTGCTTCACAAGTGAAGCCTTATTGACATATCCTTACGTGATAAAAGGGGCAAGGCAGCTCCCTTTGACTTTTTTTTTTTTTTTTAGACAGGGTCTTGTTCTGTCACTTGGGCTAGAGTACAGCAGTGTTATCATAGCCCCCTGCAACCTCGAACTCCTGGGCTCAAGCGATCCTCCTGCCTCAGCCTCCTGAGTAGCTGCGACTACAGGCACATGCCCACACTCAGCTAATTTTTCTATTTTTTTGTAGAGACAGGGTCTCACTGGTGCTTAGGCTGGTCTCAAACTCCTGGCCTCAAGCAATCCTCTCACCTTTGCCTCCCAAAGTGCTATGATTACAGGCATGAGCATTCTCTTTAACCTTTTATAATAGCACTAATTCCATTCATGAGGCCACAACCCTCTTGACTTAATCACTTCCCAAAATGTTCGGCCTCTCGATTCCACCACAATGAGGATTAGATTTCAACATAAATTTTGGAGGGACACATTCAGACATTCAGACAACAGCAACGCTCTTCTGAATTTTGCTCTTTTCTCCTTTTCACTTAATAGTCTCATTCTTTTAAAAGCTTCATATAGCATTCCACCCTGGTAGTACCATACTTTATTTAACCAGTCTCTTTTTTTTTAAGTAGGTATTGGTTAGAAAAGTTTTTATTATTTATTTTAATAAATATTAACAACCTTTTTTGAATATTATTCGAAAAAAGCAATAATACAAGATAAGCAGTTGTTTTGAGGAAAGTCAGAGTTCCACTTAATTATATCTATTCTTTTCCCCAAAACTAACCTTCAAACCTGTTGCAGCATCTCATAGTACAGTATATTTTTAATGTTCATTGGGTTTTCTCCCTAGCTATAAAGGTAACAAAAAATCATGATAGGACCATTAGCTAATCTTTTGGAGAAATTATAAATGATAAAGCTAGAGCCACTTCTTATACCAAAATAAATTACAGAAAATGACATAACTCAGAAGCCATAGGAAAAAACTAATAAGCATGATTATATAAAAATTAAGGACTTTTGTGTGGCCAAGAAATACAAAAGCAAAATCAGAAGGCAAATAATGTACAAAGGAAGAAACTTCATGATTCTCATAACAAAAGACTAACTTCGTTAATTTACAAGAGCAGATAAATCAATAAGAAAAAGATGAACAACCCAATAGAAACAATAGAACAGCCCAATAGAAAACCCAAGAATATGACCACTTTCAGAAATATAAATGTCCAATAAACATACAAATATGAGTGCAACCTCATTACTAATTATGAAACTACAAATAAAAGGAAGATAAAGTTAGATTTATCTCAGATTAGCAAAACGTCTGAAGTTTGATAATACCCATGCTAGAAAGCAGAAGTGAGGAAGAAAACACTTTCATATATTGTTGGCTGAGTGTAAATTGTTACAATTTGGCAATTTGTTGGTACTTACCACTTTTATAAAGCATATATATCCTTGACTGGGCAAATTGTCGCCACAAATTTAGCCTGTGGATATGCACCAAAATGTATTCAAGATGATCATTGCAGCACTGTTTACAACAACAAAAAAAATTGGAAACAACCAAAATATTTATCAATGGGGTGGAAAAGGGCAGTGTATGAATAAATTATGGTATTCATAATTTATATTGTATACAGCCATTGAAAAGAGTAAGATAGCTCTTCACGTGCAAGAATGGAAAGATCTCTAACATTTACAACAAATGAAAAAAAGAAGGTTGAGAACAGCGTTATGGTATTATCTCCTTTGTGTACCTTTTAACAACATGTACTTTTGCACTTATAATTTTTTCTGGAGGTATCCATCTTTAAAAAGCAGGTAACAGTATTTTTTTAGAGGCATAAATTGAGTAGGTACAGAAAGGAGGCTTTTTATTTCAGTTTATACTTTCTGAACTGTTTGTGTGAAGTCAATGTAGTCATCTCGACTTTTTTTTTCAGTATTTTAAAAGAGCAAATAACTGTTTTATTTACATGTGTTCACTGAAGAAAACCAAACAGATACATAAAACCATATGTATATAATAGAAATCACGTAGAACTTTTTAGCAGAGTTAAAGCCCCTTGGACCTCAGGACGCACAGTCAGACTCCCAGCCAGGCTGGGGCGCCAGACTAATAACCCGGTTTCCTCCCGCCTGGCGGCGCCGCTCGCCCCAGAACTACAACTCCCACAAGGCATTGCGGGAACGGCGCTAAAGGGGCAACCGGAGACGCGCCAATTCCTATCGGTCTCCAGGGACCCGACCCTCAGGAAGTGCTATTTTTACATCAAATGCCATCGTCTGGAAGTGGGAAGAGAAAAACGACTAAAATTCAGTTCAGATGAAAAGGAGAAAGTCCAGAAGACAAGAGGCTACAAGCGCCGGAAGCTGCTAGCGAGGACAGAACTTAGCCAGCCCGTAGGTGGCTCTGCGGGCCCCCATAAGTCGCGCGCACACGTGCCCTTCTCTGACTTCTCGTTTTCTTTCCAATCTCGCGCCAAAGTTCTGTCTTCTAAAACGAAATCGGCGCTTTTCCCTTGCGTTTCCTCCAAATTCGAGTTTCCAAGGGTCAAAGCCGTAGTTCCGGAAACTGTAACCATTCGTCTTGATTTCCCACAACACGGGCTCACGCTCAAACTCAGGCTGGGGTGCTGGACAGCAGGCTTGCGCTCTGACAGAAGAGTTTAGGTTCCAACTTAGCTCCTGGCTCTCAAGGCCGGCTCTTCAGAATCTACTGATCCGTGCCAGCTTAAGATCCAGTAGAAAGAAAACAGAGCCTGCCAGAACCTTAACCTCCCTGTGTTTCAGTCCCTCCATTTGTAGAATAGCTAAATAAAATCCCTCCCTGGCTGACAGAGCAAGACAGCGTCCTGACACAAGCTGTGTCAAAAGGAGTTTTTCTGTTGAGTCAGACGTTGATTAAGATTTGTAAAGGAATCTTCAAAGGCTGTTGAAATGTTGTGAAGCTATAATCGGGTGCAGTGACAAATGCTATTAATCCCATTATTAAGAATAATAAGCATGCAGGATGTTGCTGGTGGGGAAGGTTGTTCATGGGTGGAGGTGTCAACAGAAAAGAAGCCAAACTCTGTAAAATAATTTAAAGAGGTTTATTCTGGAGCCAAATTTGAGGACTGTGGCCCAGAGCCACGCCCAAGAAGCCTTGAGCAAGTGGACTCCTGCGGCTGGGTTACAGTTTGGTTTATACATTTCAGGGAAGGAGGAATTACAGGTAAAGTCATAAATCAATACATGAAAGGCATACATTGGTTTGGCCTAAAAAGGCAGGACATTTTAAAGCAGGGGCTTACAAGTCCTGGGTGGGTTTAGGGATTCTTTAGTTGACAATTGGGTGAAAGAGTAAAGCTTTGTCTAAAAGACCGGGCATTAGAGGAAAGAATGCTTAAAATAAGAGTCTTCTATCTTTCATGTGATGCTATGCCAGAATCAGGTTGGGAAGTAAACCACATTTTATTGGGTTAACAAAACCTGTTTAGTGATGTTTTATCATTTGTAGGTGTGACTCACCAGGCCCCCTTAAAAAGGAATTTTTGGGCAAAAGAAAAGATCAGAGTTCAAGCCTCAAAAGGAAGCTTAAACCACCTGTCAAAAGACACCGTTACAACAAATTTAAAGATCTTAATTGGCTTTTATTTGGAATTCTAAAATCAGACACCTCATTCTATAAAACAGAATGAGCGTTCTGATGAGCTGAGCAGGAGGTTGGCTTTATAATAAAGACAGAAAAGGGCTGAACAAAGCAGAAACAGAAAAGGAAAGGCAGGTTGGTTGTTTCAAAGTTACTTTCCTTGTAAAGATTAAAGCAGAGGGGACTTCCTTATCATGCTGGCTAAAACTGGCTTGTTTGGGGATTTGCTACTGTCTCTCTCTCTCTCTCCCCCCTAATTTCTTGGAAGATAGGATAAACAACTTAATTTTGCCTTGGTGATGTGGACCACTTCAGCATGAGCAACTGCATTTTGGTTTGGGTTTTTGGACCTAGTGCAGGAACTCGGTCCAAACCAATGACCTCCTATAAATTTTATTTAACACACCATTATTGAGCTCCTACTATGTGCCAGTGTGTTAAGCTAGGATTTGAACCTGCTACGTCTGACTCCAAAGCCCATGGTAGTAAAAAATTTATTAAAATGCTACATCAAATTATCTGGCCAGAATTTTGGCATATGAGAAAATGCACTGGACAAGGTGTCACGAGACCTGATTTCTAGTATCAGCTCTTCCCTGATTCCTCGCTGAGCCATGCTTCCTTGATTTGTGAAGAAGGATAATGGACAAGAGCAATGATTCTCAAACTTAAAATGTGCATACGAATCACCAGAGATCTGGTTAAGAGGCAACTTCTGCTTCAGGATGTCTGGTTGAGTTCTGAGATTCTACATTTCTAACAAGCATGCAGATGAGGTCCATGTTGATCCAGGGACCACACTGGAATAGCAAAGGACAGGACGACTGGCAGATCCTTATAAACTCTAACACTCACACTCAGTCATTCTTTCCCTCTAACCTTAGCACCTTTACTCTCAAGGAAGTATTAAAGGATTTGTCAAAAAGGAGAGTGATTGAAGTAAAGATTCACATCTGAAGCCAAACAAATAACTATTAACTTATGATAATAATGTCACTGGAAGGATACACAAGAAACTCATAAGAGTAGTTGCCTTCAGGGAGGGGGACTAGATGGCCCTAGCGTAGGAATGAGAGGCAAACTTTACTGGATTCTTTTATACCTTTTGAATTTTTACTATGTATAAACATTTTTTCTCTTTTTACATTTTTAATAATCACAGAAAACTACTTCCAGTAGTTGAGGCCAATAACTCACATGTGTGGTCTGATGAGGTGTGATGTAACATCCTCACAAGGAGGGGACAGTACACTCCATGTTCTTACTACAGCAAAACACGTCGCTCACATAGAAACTATGTAAGTGTTTGGAATCATTTCAAAGTTACATAACACTTGGCGACGACGTTTAATAGATATATACAAATGCCAGGACCCTTCTGCAGACCAATTATTAACAAAAGGGAGTCTCATGGTGGGGAACAAGCATGGGTATTTTCTTAAAGCTTTAAAATGATTCTAAAGTGCAGCAAGGTGTGACCTAGACCAAGGATGTTAATCTGATAGGAAATATTAATGGAATAAAAACAAGAATGTTTAATAAACACTTTTTCTGTCCCAGGCCTAGTCCTCTGTGGTAAATTCAGAGAATCTATTTGATTCAGTGACAAATTCACAGGTAATACAATTCTATAAGTGCTCAAGCTTGCCAAATGAATGTTTGCCAAAAGGAAGGGAAACATAGATTAATATTCATGAACAGATTGAGGGCTTAGCAAAAATTCCTTGAGAACATGGCACGTGCCTAATGCTGTGGGAGGTACAAAAGGAACCTATTTTAGCGGTTACTCCCATAAGGAACTTGCATTACAATTAAAGAGAGAAGACTGAACTTGTAATCCACAGGTCAAATCAGGCTTCCCACACAATGTTTCTTAAAAATATATGAATTAGGCTGGGTTCAGTGGCTCGCACTAATCCAAGCACTCTGGGAGGCTGAGGCAGGACAGTTGCTTGAGCTCAGGAGTTTGAGGTTGCTGTGAGTTAGGCTGACGCTATGGCACTCTCTAGCCTGGGTGACAGAGTGGGACTCTGTTTCAAAAAAAAAAAAAAAAGAATTAGTTGCCAACTTTTTTAAATTGAGAGATTTTACGTAAAATTCCAGGCTTCCACCTTCTCTTAAAATATTGGAAGATCTGACAACTTTGGGTCCGCTTGCCATTCCAAGTGGCAGCATTTGCCTGGAGCCAAGCTATGAATACCCTCCTTTTAAAATTTTTTTTTTTAGAGATGGGGTCTCATTCTATCACCCAGGCTGGAATGCAGTGGTGCGATCATAGATCACTGCAGCCTGGAACTCCTGGGCTCAGGTGATCCTCTTGCCTTGGCCTCCCAAGAAGCTAGGACTATAGGGTGGCTCCACCATCACACCCAGCTACCTACTGTAGATGGGGCCTGTGCTATTGATTTTGTCACAGTCCCCCAACTCCCTGTTTACTCTCTGATCCTGAGGCCAAGTGTCAGCTGCCAGGCATTATCACAATGCCACTTATATTTTCAAAATAGTGTTGACAGCAAAGTTAACTTTTCTAAGTAAATATTTCTTGATCCCTATTTTTATCTAATGTAGAAATACAAGAGATAGAGCAAGAAAGCCCCAGGTTTCAAGAAAATGGGAGAGGACATATTCCTTAAAAATATGAAGAATATATATGGATTCACATTCTGGCCCCTAGAGACAGGTGAATTTATGAACTATGATTTATACTTATTAAAATATATATTCAATATCCAAATAGAAACAATATATTCAAGTATAGTTTGCTGGTTAAATGTGTGTGGTCTAGAGTCAGACAGGATTCCAGTCCCAGTTGCCACTTACCAGCTGTGTGATCCTACTTAAAGGCCCTAGGTCTCAGATTGCCCTGTTTCATCTGTAGAAGGGGGATGACAATGGCTCTGTTACCGAGGCTCACGGGGCCAATTTGAGGATTGAACAAGATAACATGAATTAATATGGCATCTGCTACCCAATAACAGCTCCATAAATGTCAGCTGTAATTATCCTGGCCAGGAAGTGCTAAAGGATGAGTGAGGGTGGGGACAAAGTGAGTTGCTGGGGAAGCTATGCAAAAGGGGTGAGCTGACCAAGAAGGGAGCAGGAGGTAGCTTTGTCCAGGTGGAGAGAAGACGAGGCAGTACACGCTTGAGAAATTCTCAGAAGAGATGGTGAACAGGACCCAGGTATTTAAGCCATTCAGTTTCAAGACAATCACACTGGAGAGTTTTCCTGATGTTTTATTATAATTTTTAAAACTAAAGATCTTGCTGCCCCCTGCTTCAGAATAAATAGTAAGTGATTGTAGTGATTGTTATGCAATTTCGGAGTTTTTCCCACCCACAAGTTGGCAAAGATTACATGATTTCAAGAATTCAAACTTCTGGCCGGCGCAGTGGCTCACGCCTATAATCCTAGCACTCTGGGAGGCCGAGGCAGGTGGATTGCTCAAGGTCAGGAGTTTGAGACTAGCTTGAGCAAGAGCGAGACCCCGTCTCTACTAAAAATAGAAAGAAATTATCTGGACAACTAAAAATATATATATATAAAAAATTAGCCGGGCATGGTGGTTCATGCCTGTAGTCCCAGCTACTCGGGAGGCTGAGGCAGAAGGATCGCTTGAGCCCAGGAGTTTGAGGTTGCTGTGAGCTAGGCTGACACCACGGCACTCTAGCCTGGGCAACAGAGCCAGACTCTGTCTCAAAAAAAAAAAAAAAAGAAAAAGAAAAGAATTCAAACTTCTGTTGAGTGTTTCAGAGTTCTCTTAATATTAAAGATGTTTTAACTCTCACTATAGGATGCTTTCGCTTGGGCACAGTCACCAGCACTACCTCACTATCACCACTAGAGGGACTAGAACCAAAGGAATACTCAAGCTCCTAGGTACAGTTTAGTTTCCTTGATTCATGCTCAACACTATATTAAAATTTTTTTCTTTGAAGCATATTTCTATTTTATGCATTTTCAAATGCTTTAAAAATTCAAACCCTGCTAAAAGATAGAAAATGAAAGACTCCTACTGACCCTCATCTCTAGTTCCCACCCACAAAATAGCCACTATTAATGAGATTCATGTGTATCCTTCCAGATATTCTCAATTTATATACAAACATATGTTTATTTTTTATATAAACCCATGACGTGTTCTCGACTACCACTCTGACTTCCTCGTCTCCCACTCTCCACCTGCTATGCAGACTATGTTCCAGATCTTCAAATTTGCCAAGCTTGTTCCACCCTTGGATCTTTGCTTTATCTTCCTGGACAACTTTCTTTTCCCAGGTTTCCCTACTCAGGTATCAGCTCATGTGTCACTTCCTCCACTTGCCCTTTGTGACACCTGTCAAGTAACTATTCTCCAATCTAAGTCACCCTCCATCACTATGTCTGAGATTACCTTGTTCATTTACGTGCTTGCTTACTTATTCCACTACTAAAATGTCATCTCCAAGAGAGAAAGAGCCTAGGCTGCCTTGTTTACTTTCATATTCCTAGTGTCTAGAACACAAATTAGGAACTCAAAATTATCTATTAATTGAAAAAATGAATGAAAGATTGCTGCATTTACTATTCTGCAACTTGTATTTGTCACTTAATGTATCTTGTACAAGTTGTATTTTACTATATGCAGATAAACTTTATTCTTTTATTTCAGTCATATTCTTAACTTTTAAATTAACTTTATTTAGGTTAGACATTCACATGGCTCAAAAATAAAACAATACAAAAAGATATTCAGATCTTTCTCCACTCTTGGAGACTGACCCATTCTACTCTTTCTGGAACATATTTTCGTTTTGTATAGCTTCCTTCTTTACTTTCATTCTTTCTTTTATGTGATAAACTGTATAAAAAAAAAGATATTCAGTGAAAAAATCTCATATCCACTTCTATCTCCCATCTATCTAGTTCCCACTCAACCAAGTAACCATTCATATTAGTTATTGTATATGCTTTATGTAAATACATATGCATACATCCTTATTAGTATTTTCTTCCCTTTTTTTTTATGACCCAGAGCCATGCCCAAGAATCCTTGAGCAAGTGGACTCTTTTTTTGTTTTTTTTTTTTTTTTTGAGACAGAATCTCACTCTGTCACCCTGAGTAGAGTGAAGTGGCATCATCATACCTTACTACGACCTCCAACTCCTGGGCTCAAGTGCTACTCCTGCCTCAGCCTCTGGAATAGCTGGCACCATAATGCCTGCCTAATTGTTTCTATTTTTAGTAGAGATGGGGTCTTGCTCTTGCTCAGGCTGGTCTCAAACTCCTGAGATCAAGCAATCCTCCCTCCTCGGCCTCCCAGAGTACTAGGATTACAGGCATGAGCCACCACGCCCAGCCATTTTTTTCCTTTTTTGCACAAAATGGCGGACATTGTGTATACTGTTCTGCATCTTCATTCTTTTAACAGCTTCATGGTATTTATAATTTGTGAATTATTCACAAGTGGATTTACAATTTATTTTACTCAATTCTCTGTTGATGAACTTTTGGTTGTTTTCAGTTTTTATTATTGTAAACAATGTTGCAATAATCATTTTCATGCTTT
>NW_012135747.1:2674042-2675967 GCF_000956105.1 Propithecus coquereli | reverse complement strand
TGCTAAGCATGGGTGACCTCGGATGTTTAATTTGCAGATCAAGGGGCTCTCCTCAAAACAGTTAATTCAGCTACAGTACTTGGGCAGTGCAGATGTATTAGGTAGATAGAGAAGGATTCCAGGTCTCCTAGGGACAAAAGTGGGTGCCTTTCCTTGGTGCTGCAATTGCCCCACCTGGGAAGAAGAACAAGGGTGGGCCACAGGCGCCACCCCCACCTTGGTGCTGCCCCACCTTAATCCTGTCCCTAGCACTGCCATACCTAGGGGAGGAGGAAACATCCTAGTAATCTACCAATCAGAACTTAGCATGACAACTGCAAAAGAATTGAGAGGACTCTCTAGCCCATGGGCCAAGCAGCATAGGTACAATAGAGTCTAGAAGGTGACTTAGGACAACCTAAGGCTAATTATCATGTCATTAGCTTAAATCTACGTCGTGGTTCACCCCTCAAATGGGCTTTCAGAGAGGCTCATGGGAGATCTGCATGTGCAGTAAGACTCAGGTCATACAACTCCCAATTGTCCAAAGTGGTTCCGTGGTGATATTTGAACCATGAGGAGGTGGTCTGGACACTATGAAACAAGACCTAGACCATAACCAAGATCTCTTTTTGCTAACAAGTGGTCCCATTGTCATCTGTGGCATATGTATCTTGCTCTGTAAACCTATATCTTGTTCTTTCTCTATAATCCTATCCAGCTCCCCCTCAATAAATTTCACCCTGTGCTTGCCTTACTTTGGTGTGTCTGGTCATTCTTCAGCCATGAGCACACCAAGAACTGAGAACACAGAACGAGATTGCCAAACCCAACATATTTGCTGTTTGAGAATTTGAATTATAAGATGATGAAATCCAGTGATATAAGAGTATTAATAAATGTTCTTTTGAATGTGTGAATTTGGAAATAATGTACATTTCCTAAATTTAAAAATTCATCAACAATTATATGATTTCAAAGCTGAGGAGCTGAGTTTTTTGCAAATATTGTTGTCACTTCAGCTGCTAAACAGAAATTGTTTCATTGCAGTCCTTTGTCCAAATCAGTCTTGAAAAACATGTTTGAATTGATGAGATCTTCTGGAGCATAAGTGTTGCTTAAAACAAAACAGTCCTGTGTGTGAGTTTCCTATATAAGAATCTATTTCCCCATCTGGACTTTTTCTCTTCGCTCCTTCCCCCATATACACTCCAAAGAAACACGGAGCTTTTGTCAAGGTTCAACAAATCTATGTTGAATTTAGAGTACTTAGAGAGTAATGGTTTATTTCACATGGTATTTGCCTTTCTGAAGTAATGAGGTGGTATAAAATGGCCTACAGGAAATTAATATAATAGAAAATTAGAAAGTAGGAATTTGATTGCAATTATCCTTCCCTGTCCAGGCAGAGGGACCCTACTTCTGGCAGAGTCTCCCTGTGCCCACTGGGAGGCCAATGTCTACTGATCGTCCATTATCTGCCATGTCTAATGCTAAGGAAGGGGAAGACAGGAAGGGAATAAAGATAATAAGATACAGTCATTGACCCGGAGGAACGCATATTTTAGAGCCAAGGTCGTCAAACTGGAGAACAGGAAAACTTTCCAAGGGATATATAGACATGTAGAATTTTAGGAAATTCTATTTCCACACCTTCAACTTTCATGTGTACCCTCCCATAGCATGACTCAGGCTATCTTTCCCTATTTCCCCTTTGTAACAGCACTTGTCCTACTGTTCACAGAAAAGTCACTCCTAACCTCCATGCTGAATATGACTGCAGTGTGACAATGTCCCAAGTGTGAGAACATCTAAGATGCCAAACCAATCGGCAATTGGAAACAACGACCCCTTTAATGTTAATCGAGATGCCATAAATCCTCCTTAGAGCGTCCTACTTTTCCCAGACTTAAACATATTTCTGTTTAGGATGATTCACTGATTTA
>NW_012135747.1:2669822-2671802 GCF_000956105.1 Propithecus coquereli | reverse complement strand
GAACTTAAAATATGTAAGGAGGCAGCTTTAGGCTAAACTTAATTTAACAGTACTTTTTACCTCAATTAAAAAATAAAGGTCACTCTGACTGCAGAGTTACTTGAGTGAAGCATCTTGAGGGTTCAAACTACATAAAATTGAGGTTAAAAAAATGTTTTTAAAACTTGAGACCCAGAGAGATTAACTCAGAGTCTCTCGGGCCTCAGAGTAGCATTTAGTTCATTTAAAGCTTCTGTGCTCCCTGAGACAAAAAGAAGGGGAAGAGGCCAACTAATAAAGAAATATGATACCTTCTTCATAGTTCCTGTGGATTATATGCTCAAAATATTAATCACGCCCTAATATCATGTTTACCCTTGAGTACTTATGGCAGACTAAATCAGTTTGACTTATAAATAGAATATGCTAACTTAAATGCTATGAGCATTTCCCCAGCAGGTAAGAGGTGGGCTCACAGCTCTCTCCAAAAGTGCTCACTGAACATTGGAATAGGCTTAGCCACTTTAAAAAAAAATTTTTTTTTTAAGCTGTGTCACCTGGGCTAGAGTACAGTGGTGTCAACACAGCTCACTGCAACCTCATACTCCGGGGCTCTGGTGGGTGCTCCTGCCTCAGCCTCCAGAGTAGCCACCACTCCGGCTAGTTTTTTCTATTTTTGGTAGAGACAAGGTCTTGCTTTTGCTTAGGCTGGTCTTGAACTCCTGACCTCAAGCGATCCTCCCACATTAGCCTCCCAGAGTGCTAGGATTACATGCGTGAGCCACCTTATCTGGCTTGCTTTTGAATATTGATACCTGGATCCCACGCCTAGAGATTATCATGTCGTTAGTCTGAGATCCTGTCTCAGCATTGGAATTTTTAAGAGTTCCCCAGAAGATTTTAATAACTAGCAAGGTTGGAAACACTGCGGGCCCAGGTCCAACCACATTCCATTCTTTTGTCGTTACAAAGGCTCCCCTTCAAAGATTCATTGAGAGCATTTTTGTTGCCGTTGTCTTCTACTGCATTATTTAAAATAAACTTAAGATCCTACATTTAAATTTAGGTTACCTTCCCAATCTCCGGCTCACATGCAGGCCTGAGGCTCTGAGACTGAGAGGAGATCTGGTGCTCCGGATACAATCCTCCTGTGGCTCAGTGCCCCACACCCTTGGCAATGCCCCGGGTTTGCTTTTGAGTGTGTTTTCAGACTGACGCTCTTCCAGATCAGTTAAGGTTTTGTGTCTCCCATATCCAGCTCCCTTTGTTCTGAGAGAGAAAGAATAGATGAGGAAAGAACGAATCCCCTCTGCTGCCTTCTGTCTTTTTTTCTTTCCAAAATTTAGGTGGCTAGAAGAAACATCCTCCCGCTTTGTCCTGAAAGCTGGACTGGAGAGTAGGGAAAGTGAAAATCCCAGTTTGATGGAAGCAGAACTGAGCCATTATGTTCTAGCCTCAGGCAAGGCAAAGCTGCCTCCTTCCATCCTGTTTCGTTTATTTTTTTTTAATTTAAAAGGTATATTAATTTTTCATACACACACACGCATGCACACACACACACATGCGCACACACACACACACACACACACACACACACACTTCCCCCGAAAAAGTCTCCCTTGACATATTCAGGATTTTCTGAAACTCTCTTGATTTCCACCACATGTACTGTGTATACTGCAATACTGATTTGTTGCCCACCTTCCAAGTGCCCCCCATACTCTGCTAAGCATGGGTGACCTCGGATGTTTAATTTGCAGATCAAGGGGCTCTCCTCAAAACAGTTAATTCAGCTACAGTACTTGGGCAGTGCAGATGTATTAGGTAGATAGAGAAGGATTCCAGGTCTCCTAGGGACAAAAGTGGGTGCCTTTCCTTGGTGCTGCAATTGCCCCACCTGGGAAGAAGAACAAGGGTGGGCCACAGGCGCCACCCCCACCTTGGTGCTGCCCCACCTTAATCCTGTCCCTAGCACTGCCATACCTAGGGGAGGAGGAAACA
>NW_012135747.1:2667807-2669772 GCF_000956105.1 Propithecus coquereli | reverse complement strand
ATTGCATATAAATGGAATTACTTAATATGTGGTCTTTTGTGACTGGTCTCTTAGCGTAATGTTTTCATCCATGCAGCATGTATGTAGACTTCAATTCTTTTTCTGACCAAATATTCCATTGTATGGATATGACACATTTTTTTTTATCTGTACATCGGTTGATGGACATTTGTGCTGTCTCCACCACATTTTTTTGAAACAACATAGAGTAGGCAAGGACCTGAGAATTGTGCAGATGAGACTACCCTGAGCAAACATAATCTCCTTAATTACTATAACTGAGCAGTCAAATCTGATGGGTAAAATGTTAGACTAAGAAACGCAGCACTTAAAATATCAACCTTGCCACAGAAGATTCTCTGTGTAATCTTGATGTTTCTCTGCTCTGAGCCTTGTTTCCCAGACGGAAACTGACTTCTATCTATACATCGCCTAAGGAAAAATGAAATAGAGTCAAGCTTTGAACTGCTTGGAGAAATGCTTACCAACTCATATAAAACTACTGTGCTCTAGAGGGAAAAAGGAAAGGGAAGAAGCCAACTAATAAAAAAAACATAGTTCTACATAGTTCCTATGAAATATATACCCCAAATACCAATTATGCCCTGATGTCATATCTACTCTTGAATTCCTATCACAGACTAAATTAAACAGTTTGACCTATAAATAAATAATTTATCTTAATAAATAAGGTAACTTCAAATGCAATGAACATTTGCTTAGAAAGTAGCCTATATAGTATGATAAAATGAGGAACCACAGGCCATGATTGGTAGATTTCATAGAATCATATTCTCATAGTGTTTCTCAACACTGATATTCTGGATAATACAAGGTGTAGGACCATCTCATACATTGACATTTACATAGCACGTTTAACGTTCCTGGTGCCCCAAACCAATAAATGCCAGTAGTGGTCCCCAGTCATTGTGACAACAGAAAATGCCCGCATTTATTTCCAAATATTGAATAGGGGTGAGGCAATAGGGAAGAAATCTTCTAGTCTAAGTTTTGCATTTTATAGATGAGGAAACTGAGTTCCAGAGAAGCTGCACTGAGCCACATGTCCTTACCCTTTCCAAGTGTTCTTTCTATCCCTTTGTTGTTTACAGCATTTACTCTTCACTCTCACTATTGAAAGGTAAATGACCAGTTCTCCATTGGAATCCCACCCCTACCTTCCCACATCTTTTTTGCCTTTCTTCTCTATCCCTTTTTTCTTTCCATTTTGTGACACAGTAGGTTCAAGAGTTAAGCCATTGAATCCATTTATTTTAACAAATATTTATTGGACACCTAATATGTTTCAGGCTCTGGGCTAGGGGCTACGAATACAGTGGTGAACAAAACAGACATGGCCTCTACCCTCGTGATAAATGGGGAGAGACTGATAATTTTTAAGTAGACCAGAATAAACACACAGAAATATATAATTACTAATTGTGATAGTGGCAGAAGTGAAAAGAACCGAGGAAGAACCTAATTTAGAATTCAGAGCACCAGGGAATGCCTCTCAGAGGTGGTAGCATTTGAGATGATGGCTGAAATTAAGTATGAGTTAACAGGGGTTTATAGTGATGCAAAGGACCCAAGCAGGAAGGAGCCTAGGAAAGGAGACCCATGTCACTAGAACACCATCGTCACCAGAACACCATCGTCATGAGCACTGAAGTAGAGTGGGAGAAAATGCTGGAGAATTAAGACGTATTCAGGGCCTTGCTGGCCGTGGAGAGGAGTCTAGATTTTATTCCAAGAGTAATAGGGAACCATTAAAAGGTTTTCAGCAATGTACTAACATGATCCTATTTACATCTTTAAAAAGATCACTGTGAAAGTGTGTGTCGTATACGATTCCATCTCAGTGAAGTTCAATAACAGGCAAAACTGATCTATGATGATTAGAAGAGTGGTTGCCTATGGGCAGAGGGGTAAGAATTTTTTTTTTTTTTTTAGATAGAGTCTCAC
>NW_012135747.1:2663624-2665249 GCF_000956105.1 Propithecus coquereli | reverse complement strand
AACTCCTGAACTCAAGCGATGCTCCCTCCTCGGCCTCCCAGAGTGCTAGGATTACAGGAGTGAGGATCCCTTGAGCCCAGGAGTTTGAGATTGCTGTGAGCTAGGCTGATGCCATGGCACTCTAGCCCAGGCAAGAGAGTGAGACTCTGTCTCAAAAAAAAAGACTTTTTAAGATTTCCGGTACTGGCCAAGATGGAGTAAGTGCCACCCATAGCCTATCTTTCCCAATGATTACACCTAAAATGTCTAGACAAGATACAGAAAGCAAATACTTGAGGACTCTGAAAAATTAGTAGTAGTAGTAGTAGGCAGATTGGGGAGGAGGATTGAAGGCGAAGAAGGACACATACAGTGGTGTTTGCCATTGTCCCCCGCTATCTCCTGATTTTGACCCAAAGGCACCATAGCACATAATTGCACAGCTGGCACAGGTATCATTCCACAATGTCTACATATAGCAAAACATCACATTGTACATCATATTTTACCCCATAAACACACACAATTATTATTTTTCAATTAAAACTAAAAAATAAATTGTATTTTTGTAGTCTAGTAATGAACAATTACAATTTGAAGTGTTTAAAAAAGTACCACTTACAATAACACCCCAAAAGTGAAATATTTAGGTAGATATAAATCTAACAAAATATGTATAGGATCTGTATACCCAAACCTACAAAACCTTAATGAAAGAAATCAAAGAAGATCTAAGTAAATGGAAAAATGTACTATGTTGGAATATTGGAGGATTCAATATTGTTAAATTGTTGATTCTTTCCAAATTGCTCTATAGATTCAATGTAATCCTAGTCAAAATCCCAGGAGGATTTTTTAGATAGATATGGACATATGGACAGGCTGAATATAAAATTTTATATGGAAAAGCAAAAGGATTAGAATAGCCCCAACAATTTTGAGAAAGAATAACATTGAAAGATTGGCACTACCTGATTTCAAGATTTAGTATAAAGCTACACAATCAAGACAGCATAGTACTATATTGGTGAAAGGATGGACAGAATAGAGGAACAGAACAGAGCAGAATTCAAAAAAAGACCTATACAAATATGATCAATTGACTGGTTTTTTTTGCAGATCACAGAACTTTATTAAGATGGAATCATATAGAAACTACTTGCCTAAGTCAAAATCCATGAGGATCACATGAAGTTAACAGTTACACACATTAGAAATAAATGGCATATTTAAAAACCATAAGGAAATATATCCTGATGCCCAGGCAATGAAGGCTGGGGTGAATGTGTCTGTACCTTTATTTCAAGCTGTTAAAGAGTTTGTGGGCCATGCAGTGGCCTCTTGCATGCAAGAAGTCAAAGAGCTCCTCCGTGTAATCCTCTTCTGTCTGTGTTCGGGAGGATACATGCTCATCACAGAGCTGTAGCCTCTCCAGGGCCTTACACATTTCTCCAGCTGCTTGCACTGCTCTCTCACTGTTGTTAGGGGATCTGCTAATTCCTCCTCTTCTCTCTTCCTCCTCTGTGGGATCTCCAAATCCAGTTAGCATCTTTTGCTCATCCTCCAGTCTCGTGTCCGGCTGCCACTCTGGATTGAACATGAGCAGCAACAGTGGCACCTCTACGATCAATTGATCTTTGACAAAC
>NW_012135747.1:2662391-2663574 GCF_000956105.1 Propithecus coquereli | reverse complement strand
GATTACAGGTGAGGATTCATTTTTAATTAGCGGAATTATTTCATGATTTTTATTTAACTATCCCTAAAAATCAAATACCAGAGATGGATATGCATACATGCATTTGTTAGGTCCGGAGCCAAGAGAGACACGCAAAGCCTCAGGTGTAGTAAAATGCTATTAATTTTGAGCATCTGGGTGCAGATGAGTGGAGGCAAAAAAGCGTTCACCCCGAGGGAGGGGAAAGCCGAGGGTTTTTCCTCCGGAGTGAGTAACACCTGCAGATAGGGGAGGGTTGTCGCTTCGTCCTCATGGGGGGCGGGGGATAGGAATGCCCGCGTGGCTGCAGCTGCCTATAGCTGTCTGTGGTCAAAGTTAGTTGGACAACCTCAGACTCTCCAGACTCCTGCGGCTTTTGTTTCACTGGCTTTATTATATTTTTTAGGTTCCCACTCTAAGTAAACCTAACAACATTTGCTTGGGTATGCCACATCCTTATATAATACCTCTAGCTTTATAAATAACATAATTTTATCTATATTTTACATTGTATTATTATAACTTAAGTAACAACAGCCTTAGACTTAGGATCACTTACAATAAAAAACAGATTAATTTATGTTAGACCAAAGTTGATTTCATCTGATTTGGCTGCTTTTAGTAACCTATTTTAGATGACACATTCTCATAAAATGTTTTTTATAATAGTTCTCAAAGTACACATCAACATAATTTTTTGTTAAAAAATGAAGACTTTCTAATATAAAGCAAATCTAATTTTAATAATTCGATTGATAATGAAGACTAGCTCTGCTAGTTAGATTATGTAGTAGACATTTTCTATACTTATGCTGCTCAATACAGTAGCCACTAGCTACATCTGGCTGTTGAACACTTCAAGTGTGGCTAATGTAACTGAGGAATTGAATTTTTAACTTTAAATTTAAAAACCAAAGCAGTGTGAATTTTATTATATTGATTATATGTTGAAATGCTATTTTTACATATTGAGCCAAATGAAAAGCATTATTAAATTAATTTCTTTTTTTGTTTTTGGATACAGAGTCTTGCTTTGTCACCCTGCGTAGAGGGCAGTGGTGTCATTGTAGCTCACTTGCAACCTCAAACTCCTGGGCTCAAGCCATCCTCTTGCCTCAGCCTCCTGAGTAGCTGGGACGTGCCATGACACCCACCTAATTTTTCT
>NW_012135747.1:2657151-2659546 GCF_000956105.1 Propithecus coquereli | reverse complement strand
ATTAAAGAAAGTATTTGTGACCTCAGGTTAGGCAGAGTTCTTTGATATGATACCAACAATGAAATTCGTAAAAGAAAAAAATGATAAATTGATCTTCATCAATATTAAAAACTGTTCTGCAAAGGACATTGTCAAGAAAGTGAAAGATAAGCCACAGACTAGGAGAAACATTTGTAAGTCACCTGGCAAAAGACTTTAATCCAGACTATACAGAGAACTTACAAAACACAACAATATGAAAGCAAATAACCCAATATAAAGAAAAAGCTCGATAAATTTGTCTACATTAAAATTAATACTTCCATTCATTAAAAGACACTATTTAACTTACCCAGCTGCTATATATAGCAAATTACCATAGACTGGGTGGCTTAACAACAAGCATTTATTTCTCATAGTTTTGGAAGCTGGAAGTCTGAGATCAGGGTGCCCGCATGGTTGGGCTCTTGGTGAGTGCCCGCTCTTGGTTTACAGAAGGCTGTATTCTTGCTGTGTCCTCACATGGTGAAAATAGAAAAAGAGAGTTCACTGGGGTTGCTTTTAAAAGGGCACTAATGCCATTCATGGGGGCTCTACCCTCATGACCTAATCATCTCCCAAAGGCCTTCATTTCCTCATGCCATCACTTTGGGGGGTTAGGATTTCAGCATATGAATTTTGAGGGGACACAAACCTTCTGTCCATGACACCATTAAAGAAGTGGATCCATTAGGTGAAAGGCTATTAGGAAATTTAATGAAGTTATAATGGGTGGATCCAGCTGACGACCTGGACAACAGCTAGAGTACATTTTAGTACTGGTCATTGTCTTCTGTCTGCCCACAACTCCACTCTGTCACACTGATTGATCCAATTTCCCAAGCTTCCTTGTGTTTAACCACATGACTGATTTCTAGAAAGCTGAATGTGAGGTGAAGTAGTCTTGAGTGCCACTTCTAGGACTGGACCATAAAACCCTTCAATAGGTGTTACTTAATTTCCTCTGTCTGTCCAATGGCAGAGCTACAAGATAGAAGGAACAAGGATTTCTTGTTCACTTTTTGGAGGAAAGCTGCCCCAGAGAGCCATCAGACCAGGAACAACCATGTTAGATTGTTGTGTGAGCAAGAAATAAACTTTTGGCCGGACGTGGTGGCTCACGCCTGTAATCCTAACACTCTGGGAGGCCGAGGTGGGAGGATTGCTTGAGCTCAGGAGTTCGAGACCAGCCTGAGCAAGAGCAATACCCCGTCTCTACTACAAATAGAAAGAAATTGGCTGGACAACTAGAAAATATATAGAAAAAATTATCCGGGCACGGTGGCACATGCCTGTAGTCCCAGCAACTTGGAAGGCTGAGGCAGAAGGATTGCTTAAGCCCAGGAGTTTGAGGTTGCTGTGAGCTAGGTTGACACCACCGCACTCTAGCCCAGGCAACAGAACAAGATTCTGTCTCAAAAAAAAAAAAAAAAAGAAAGAAACTTTTATTGCATTTAGCCATTGAAATGCTTGGATTATTTACTACAGCAGTTAGTCTACCCTAACACAACTCTGACAGTGGTTTTTACTATGCACTTTTGGTACTCTAGAATAGATCTCCTCAGCAATGTCTTGGGTGAGACTGTGATGTAGATCAGGGGAGCCCTGCTTTTATGTGTTTAATATATGTAATGTATGATGTATGAATGCATGTATGTATGATGCACATGGTGAAGACTTCAAAAAGCACAAAAGATTTTTATAGTAAAAATAAATCTCCTTCATACCTTGTCCTTCTGTCTCCCATTTTCCCTTCTTAGGAGCAACTTCTCTTACCCACTTCTTGAATTTAATAGATAATCTATGTACATATAAGCATATGTACTGGTAACATATGTAACCAGTGCCTCATAATTAGCTTATTTCCAATATTTTGCTAGTGTAAACAATGGCACAACATCCCTGTATATACATCACACATATGAGAGTAGACCTACAAAATGGATTCCTAGAATTGGAATCACCAGATTAAAAGGTATATGCATTTTACATTTTGATGAATAGTGCCAAATTGCCTTCCATGGGGTTGCACCAATTTGCAATTCTATTATCACTATTTTTTTTTAAGAGTCCAGTGTCTTTTATTTTTTTCATCTCTTATGCCCTGAATTCATAGGGAATAGGTTCCAGCAGCTCGGGCTCCTTTCCATTGGTTCTCACCAAGTTTGCTTCTCTGGATGGAGCAGGCTGGCGCTTCAGTTGAACCCAGGTACCTTTCTCTTTGGCTTCCTTCTTTTTCTGATCATTTTCCTTCACACGTTTCAGGAAGCTATCTCAGCTCTTAGAGTGTTTAATATGCTCAATATGTACATTAATCCTCTTGGCAAGAATCTTGCCCTTAACTTGTTTGTTTACAACGATGCCAACAGCAGGCAGG
>NW_012135747.1:2653833-2654471 GCF_000956105.1 Propithecus coquereli | reverse complement strand
TTCATGTTGCCCAATAAACTTCATTTAATAATTCTTTTCCTATTTATAAATCTTCATTTAGATTCCTCATCCATTCTTTCATGCTTTTATCATTCATTCATTCATTCATCCAATAAACATATGTGTTAGTTACTGTACTAGAGAGCCAATAATACGGAGGTGAACTTGAACAAAATTCCTGCTGCAGTTGGAGGACACAGTCAATAAAATACATAAAGAAAAACAATAAGTTAATAAATAAAATAGGATAGTACTTTATAATGCACTGAATAAGGAGTAGGAGCACTCTTTCTAGGAATGGAGGCACAGGCAAAAGATAACAAACAAGTGGCAGGCATGTATATATTTATTTTAATTTAAAAAGTGCTCCAGAATTATTTTGTAAATATATAAACAAATAGGTATATATGGTCTCCCTTCCACACACACATCCCCCTTTTAATTTTTTCACAAATAACACTACATTATACACGTTGCACTGTGCAGCTTAGAGATCATTCCCTATGAAAACTTAGATTCATCATTTAAAAAAAGGGTTCTAAAATAAGAAAAGCTCAATTCAGAGCATACTAATACTAAAATAATTACAAGAAGGTCAAGGCCACATTTAGAGGGGATCTGAAAAACTAAATAAGGAC
>NW_012135747.1:2622792-2653498 GCF_000956105.1 Propithecus coquereli | reverse complement strand
GTGAGCCACTGCAACCGGCTGTTTTAGTTTTTTAAATACAATTTCTGCCTCTCATTTATCCTGCATGTATGCATACTGCATCTCAGGCCTTTCAGCACACCATCAATAATACTGATCACAAAGCAATTTTTGTAATTCATAAACACAAGTCAATGATATACAACAGATATAAACGAATGAATGAATAAATGAATGAATAAGGAATAGGATGTCCAGAAGCTTACAAACATCTTTTTATCAAAAAAGCTGGGAATTTTGTTGCGATACTAACTCTCAACATTTCATATATTATTACATATTCCACCAATGTAGCTGAGAATCAATTTATAAGATATTTTGTAGGCTACCATAGAGAAAGTGGGAAGAGAACAATACCAAATACGTCAGCCAGGAGGCGAGAGGTGCTTATGCAGTCAGGGATTGGGAAGAGTGCAGAAAGGAAGGAAGAACACAAGATCTGGTCATTCGTGGGTCAGAAAGCATTAATCCAAAGGAAGACTTCAACGATGATTTTAAGGCTTCTACTCCTAGAGATTATCACTTTCAGAAAAGAAAAGAAGCCGCCAGTCGTAAAATGAGATTTTTTTCACCTTAATTTGAGGTACAAAGACTTTCGAATGTAGATGGAACCTTAGAGATATATTTCCATTTTTTTTTAAAGGATGAAGAAACAGAGAGCTTAAATTGATTGCCTAAGGTCACCCAGGCAGGGCCCACGTTAAGATTAAGGAGTGGTGTACTGTGAACTTGTAGAGGGTCCTTTACGCAGACAGAAATGCTGCCCTCCAGGCAGATACCAGACCAAACAGTGGCTCTGTATCTACCATGTCGTATATGGGTCCTTAGTTAAGGCCAGATACGGAGTTGACAGGAGTCCCAGAATTTCAGGTAAAGTGGTAAGTGCAGAGGCTTCAAGTAGGTAAGGAACTTAGGTTTTTAAACTTCTAGGTACCCCTCACTTTACATCTGGTTATCTCATTTAATTTTAACCATAACCCTCCAAATTGTGTGTTATTATCATTTAAGAAGAGAAAATTTAAGACGAGAAACGATTAAATTGCCCAAGCTAGAAAGGCAGGACCCCAAATCTTAACCAAACCCAGATGTCATAGTGGTCAAGTTCTGTTCTTTCCGCGCTCTCCTCATACTGCCCAACTTAACCCAACACACCCATTCTACACATGAGAAAAGTGAGGCCCCGTGAATTCGCACGCATTTGGGGCCAAGCTGGGGCCAGAAAGTAGCCTGATCTCCAACCCCCCAAGTCAAAGGTCTTTCCAGGCACACACATGTTTTTAAGGCTTCATGAATCTATACCACGCTACAAATGGAGGGAAGGGAAAAAAGCTGTCGACTGCGGAGAGAAAAAATGAAGAGAAAAAGGAGCTAAAAAGGAGGTGTCAGAATGGCGTGAGGGTGGGAAGGGAGTTGTGTGTCCCTTTCCCTCGACTCCTACCCACTAACAAAACCAGAACCACTATCCAGCGTATCTCAGGAAGTTTAGCCTCCGCCAGCTTCGTTTCTTATCGTCTCTCAGGAACTGTTTTAACCCTTCCCTAAATCTAGACGAGGCTAAGGCAGGCAAGGTGTACACTGCAAGCAGAAGTGAAAACTCGAAGTGCGAAACAAAACTTGAGCCACCCGGGTGGTAAAGATTTGAGGTCGGTTTGCAAGAGAAGTTGAGAAACCGGCCGAGAGGAGAGTTTGGCTCCACCACACGCCGCCACAGAGGGGCGGGGCCGCGGGGAGCCAGGGCCGCGTTTCCTCCCGGACCAGGCGGAGGGAGACGCCCCGACCCCCACCCGCCACGTGACCTGCAGTGTTGTGGTTCGGCCCGCGTGGGTGGCGGGAGCGGCGGGAGCTGCAGGAAGGTGGGGGCAGCGAGGGGGCGGGTCACGTGACTGGGTTTAAATCTCCCGCAGTCGGAGCCGCGGGGGCGCCAGTGCCGCGCGCCGAGCGGGAGCAGAGGAGGCGAAGGAGGAGGGCCAGAGAGGCAGTTGAAAGATGGCGGACGAGGCGGCGCTCGCCCTTCAGCCCGGCGGCTCCCCCTCAGCGGCGGCCGAGAGGGAGGCCGCGTCGCCGCCCGCAGGGGAGCCGCTCCGCAAGAGGCCGCGGAGGGATGGTCCTGGCTTCGAACGGAGCCCGGGAGAGCCCGGTGGGGCGGGCCCCGAGCGAGAGCTGCCAGCGGCTGCGGGGGGCTGCCCGGCGGCGGCGGCGGTGCTGTGGCGGAAGGCGGAGGGGGCGGGCGGAGAGCGAGAGGCCCAGGCGACGGCGGCGGCGAGAGAAGGAGACAATGGGCCGGGCCTGCAGGGCCTATCCCGGGAGCCGCTGCCGGCCGACGACTTCTACGATGACGACGACGACGACGACGACGAGGGCGAGGAGGAGGAAGAGGCGGCAGCGGCGATTGGGTACCGAGGTGCGCAGGGCGCGGGCGGCCAAGACTGCGCATCCCCTCCTCCCTCTCTCGGGGCCCCTCCTGGCGTGGGGTCGGGGGTCTCTGGGACTGGCCGGGGGCTCAGGGCTGGATCCGCGGCGTCCTCCTCCCCTCCACGGCCCGCCGTTCGGCTGTGCGGGAGCTGCTTGCGGACTCATTCCCTTCCCTCCGTCTGCGGCCCGTCTGAGCGGCCTTGCGCTTTGCGCAGCCGCCAGGTTAAAAGGCTCTCGGAGTTGCATTAAAATAAGTTTTCTTTTCTCTTCTACTGTTTTATATTGCTTTCGTTAAAGTTTTTTTTTTTCCTTTTTTATTCTCACCCCCGCCCCCAGAACACACTTAAGTCTGCAACTTTTGGCTGTCCCGTTGATCGGCCTTTTGAGTTGCTTTTGCAAACTGACACCTGTGCAGTTTGCTTTTTTGGGGTGGGGGAGGTCTATATTTTTGAGCTTGAAGTTATAAATTTTATAAGGGCAAAGCTGTTATAAAGTCACAGCCTGCAAAATTTGAAGAACGTGTCTGTGTCTAAAGACATTATTACGCCTTCTGTGATGCAATTAATAGTGGGCATAGGAGAGTGTTAGTACTCTTAGAGTAGTTTCTGTGAATATTATTTTTTTTGCTAATCATGTTCTTAGCAGAACGGTAATGGTTTTTAGGTTAAGTATAATCTTTTTGTATATATGTAAGTCTTGAAACAAATTGACATTTTTGGTACACTGAAACAGATGTGTCATGTCCTCGAGGGTTTCATATTTTTTATCTAAGGAGTTTCTGTCCTGGGTAGGTGTGTATCTTTATCAATATTTGTGTCACATTCATTTAGTGGGCCATTTGGCCATCTGTAAAATAAAAAAAAAAGATCACAATAACTTCCACATTGGGGGCTGCATTATTAAAACAGCTCCTGATTTCAAGAAACACAGTTTAATACTGATTATTTACTTAGTAACTAATAATACCATTTAGTAGGGGAAATGAATAATGCAAAGGTGATTTAGTATGTCTAGTATTATATAAGAATTAAAAGTGGATGCTGCTGTGGTTTTATTTGAGTGACATTTTTGGGTAAGTTTCTATTTGACAGGCTTCAAGAACTCCATTATTTGTGATTGATAAAGTCAATCTAGATTACTACCTTTTCTGGTTTGATTTTTAAAAGTAGACTATTTCTAGATTTTGGATGAAACTTTTAGATTCTGGGAAGAGTTCCTAAAGATGAGGAAACTGCTTCTGAGAACATTGCAAGTTGACCTTGTAGGCATTCTTTTTTTTTTTTTTTTTTTTTTTTGAGAAAGAGTCTGCTCTGTTGCCCAGGCTGGTCTTGAACTCCTGATCTCAAGCGATCCTCCTGCCTCTGCCTCACAGAATGCTAGGGTTACAGGTGCTAGGTGAGCCTCCTTGCCTGGCCTATCCCATAGGCATTCTTTACACATGCATTATGAATGTTAAATGCTTTATTCAGTGAAAATGGTTGCATCATAACCTTTTACTGGTGTTTGTATATTTTAGATGCGGATTGTTTGAGTAGGCTTGACTTAATTTTGGTTTCTTTTGTGGGTAACCTTAGTTTTGGTTTCTTTTGCAGATAACCTTCTGTTTGGTGATGAAATTATCACTAATGGCTTTCATTCCTGTGAAAGTGACGAGGATGATAGAGCTTCACATGCAAGCTCTAGTGACTGGACGCCAAGGCCACGGATAGGTATGGCTCAGAGCTAACTGTGCAACTTTAGAGAGTAGATGCCCTTTTTTTTTTGTATTTTCTTTTATGCCAGCTTTTAATTCTCAGCCCCCTTAACCTATCGGTGAGGTGTTTTTAGGTATGTGGTAAGATTTAAGGTCAGTGTATTTTTATAAGGAAAGTCTAGTGCTTTGTCTTGCTTTTGTTTTTAAATGGCTCAGGCCCATGGGAGCTGACCTCTGCTATTTCTCAAACAGCCAGGTCCTTCTTACACCTCAGGTTCCTTTCACTTGTACCCTCTTTGTGGTGTGTTCTTCCTCCACTTAGTGTCTTCCTCACTTCCTATTTCTTAGGCTTATCACTTCTTAAGCTCTGTGTCTTGTGTGTGGTATTTGCTTGCTTTTGAGACAGGGTCTGGTCTTACTCTGTTGCCTGGGCTGGCATCCTGATAGCTCCCTGCAACCTCAAACTCTTGGGCTCAAGCAATCCTCCTGCCTTGGCCTCCCAAAGTCCTGGGATTACTGTTGTGAGCCACCACATCCAGCCTGTATCTTGTTTTTTTAATTGTCTTGTTTCCTTTGCAAGAATATAAGCTCATTGGGGGTAGGGGTTTTTGACTGACAAGTATATTACTGTTTTGTCAGTGCTAAAAAAGTGCCTGGCACATAATTTGTGCTCAGTAAATATTTGTTAAATACGTGAATGAAATGGGAAAGTATTTTGAAGTAGAGAACATTAGTAGATTTTTATACCAGAGGTATAACTATCTTGATAGTGGATCTTTTTCTTGGTTTTCACTCCTTCAAATGGCTTGACTATTTAAACATAGTGTTGATTATTATTAATAGTTCCTCTTTGGTGTCTATAGTATTATGTTTTTGGTTTTCTCAAGCTAGGAAACTGATCTGAGCAACTTGGGTAATAGAAAATTATTAATTCTCAAAACATCAAATTTGTAACCCATCTTGGGAGATCGGTTAAGATCAAAGTGAGGGTTATTACAGGAAAAATTTTACAAGAGCAGTTATGTATAGATTTTCATTTCTTTTTCCTCTCTGGTCTTAATAATAAATAGTGTGTCCTTTTGGGACTGGTAAGATGTTTTTACATTGATTTGGAGAACAGTTTTGTAAATACTTTTGTTATCAATTATGGTGTATGTTTCTAGAGTTTAACCAGAAACACTTAATTCTGGTATTAATTACTTTGGCTCTTTAAAATGTTATAGATTGCTTAATTCATAACTTCAGAAAATAAATGAGATTTTGAATTAAAGTGTGTTTGATCTAAGTCTTTTTCCCCTTAATATAGGTCCATATACTTTTGTTCAGCAACATCTTATGATTGGTACTGATCCTCGAACAATTCTTAAAGATTTACTACCAGAAACAATTCCTCCACCTGAATTGGATGATATGACACTGTGGCAGATTGTTATTAATATCCTTTCAGAACCGCCGAAAAGGAAAAAAAGAAAAGATATTAATACAATTGAAGATGCTGTGAAATTACTACAAGAGTGCAAAAAAATTATAGTTCTAACTGGAGCTGGGGTATGTAAGATGTATAAAACACTCATAAAAGAGGGAGGTGGTATATATTTTTCTTATGTCTTTTCCAAATAAGAAACGTTTTTCTGGTTTAGAAGAATTTATCCTTACATGATAATGGGTGGTTGGAAACTGCCAAAAGCTGAGTGCTGCAGCAGTTGCTAAATTATTAATAGTTTAGATTTTTAGAACCTCTCCAACAGCCTTAAAAAATGTTTGCTTCTGTTTATTTCTAGCACAGTGGGTAAGTGGAGTTAAGGGAAGAGTCTGACCTATATTATACTACATCTCCTAAAGAAGATGCAGGGAATTATAATTCTGCTTTTGTTAGGGTATGGTAGAGTCTGATGAAGAAATTGGATATTTGTTCCATCTTCATGGAGAAACCAGGGATCTAATTGGTATTCACAAGTGAAGAACTTAGCACTGGGAAGGTAACTGGTTCCTATCTTCCCTCCATTTTAAATTAAGATGATAAATTGTGGTGACTTGAAATTTTACATTTGATCCACCTTAGGGTTGCAGTTAGTTACCTAAGGCTATTGCGTAGTGTGTGTCAAATACAGAGTATGTTATATATTAGCAACCAGAGCAACTGCTGGAGTAAAATTCAGTCCTGTTTTCTGCCATTTTAAATTGTGAAAATGTGTTATGTAATCCAAATGATCATCAAGAATAGTTATGTATTGCTCACAGATGTGATTAGACAGGTTTGTTTTATTCTGAGGTCAAATTGGAGTCAACTCTGATAAAATTATGAAACAAAACAGTAACTTCTGAAATCCCTATTTGAAATGTCAGGGTTTATTTTTAGAAAAAGGATAGTATCTAACTCTATTCTTAAATAAATTAAGAATTGAAATATTATACAACATATTTTTTAATGAAAATAAATTTGGTATTCTTCAGGTAATAGAACGCTGACCATATGAAAGATTTCTTTGGAAATACTTGTCTGTCGGAAATTCCTGCCTGCTTTCTAGTTAAAATAATTGATTGAAATGGTTTACTTCCTTTCCGATCAGATTGCACTTGCTTTAATTTTTTGGTTAAATGCTTAAAGGTTTAAAATTAACCTAACTTAAAAATTCCTTATCTCCATTAAAAATTGGATATGTGGCAGATTTAATTATGTTAGTTTACTTGGGTGTTTTATTTCTGTTTGAAATTAGGGTATGGTAATATTTCTGCTCCCCGAAAGAAGTTTCAAATGAAAATCTTCCCTAATTGTATGGTGAGAGAGCTAGTTATCATAAAGGTTAAAGATTTAATTTTATGAATTATGCCATGCATATTTCAGGTATCTGTTTCATGTGGAATACCTGACTTCAGGTCAAGAGATGGTATTTATGCTCGCCTAGCAGTAGACTTCCCAGATCTTCCAGATCCTCAAGCGATGTTTGATATTGAATATTTCAGAAAAGATCCAAGACCGTTCTTCAAGTTTGCAAAGGTACTATGACCTCTTCCAGTTGTTTCTTTGGCCTCCTTTCGTGAAAAAGTGTTTTGTTCACGTATAACGCCTCTTAAGCTTACGATTCGTTGTCTAGTAAACTGGATGCTACTACTATGGTGGAGTAAGATCACTTATTACAGTTAGAATTCCCTTCCTCCCAGAGAGGACTATCATCTACTTTTCGTGTTAGGATTAAGCTTATTTTCAAAGAAGAGACGGTTTCATATTTTTTAAATTTGTACTTCTTTTATGGTCTTTATTTTGCCTGGGCTTTTTTTTTTTTTAGAGGTTTGTAGACCATATAAAAATAACATAACTCAATTTGTAGTATTTTTTTATGGGTTGTAAAGGTTATAACATCTGCTTACGTGTTTTGTAGTAGGCAGGTTTTAACACATTAGGATGTGCCTGAAAATCATTTGTGATTGGGGTGGAGAAGATTCTTAGGTTGCATTTTTGTCAGTAGATTCTAGAGGAGCCTTATTCTGCTCTGGAATGCACTGTCCAGGTCAGAAGCCATTAGCCACATGTAGCTGTTGAGTACTTGAAGTGTGTTGAGAGGTGCTGTAAATGTGGAAGACATATCAGATTTTAGACATCTAGTATGGAAAAAAATATAAAATATTTCATTAATTTTGTTTATCAGATATGAACAAATATTGATTACATGTGGAAATAATACTTTTGATACTGGGTTTAAATAAGATACATTTTGAAATTTTCACTTTTTAGATGTAGTTACTAGAAGATTTAAAATCACATGCATGGCTCACATTATATTAATATATCTATTGCATAGTTATGCTCTGGAGTATAAAGTTTAATAATGCATAATACCATGCTCAAGAGATTTTAGTCATTAGAAAACTTTTGCTTTTTTTCTGTAGTGTAGCCTTATGGAAAGAAATTATAAAATTATTGCTAAATTTGGAAGTGTATTTGAAAGGATCTTTTGTATTAGTGACTTTTTTAGTGAATCCAGAAATTAGTGAACCTAAGTTTTAAAGGGTGACCTCATCTACTTTCAAACCATGTGATGTATTTACATGACTATAGGAAAAGCTACTAATGCAGAATAAATTGTGTTAATGTAAGTTGGTGACTATCTTTAAAGAAATACAATTTTATTTCATCCAGGTGTGTGGTATATTAAATGGACATTAGAGTAAAATGGGAAAATTATATTAAAAATTCTTGGATATGATTTACTTACTAAACTGCAACTAAATTTGAAAAGTTTTCAGGAGAATTCAAGAGAATTTTGAGTCTTTCCAGCAATTAACTTGAAACTTTAAAAAGTTTTGAATTTTTTACTTCATATATCTGCAGTAATTATGGTCATCTCTATCTATCTGGCCTTTAGGGCAGACACCTGGTTCATACCTTGATTGAATAAATAAAGTTACTGGTTTTTTGCTAATTACAAAATTATGGATTTGTGAAGATAAGCTGTTTTAACCTACCAGTGCTATTTGATATTGCATGGTTTTGGAAGACCAACAAAATACCACTGAGTTAAGGTTTCTTGAATTGGAGCTAGGACACTGGCATTATAATAGCTCTAGTTAGCAGACATTGACACTTTTAGAAAACCAGCAAGTAACTAGAATTACTTTGATCTTCTGATTATAAAAGCTTGATTCATTAGTACGTTTATAAATGCTTATAGGATTTTTGCTGTAAATTCTATTTCAAGGAAATAAAACATGTTGCCAAAGCTAACTTTCTGTCAGCTTTTTTTCCACTATCCTATAAAGATCTACTTAAGTAGATACTAAATTGCCTAGTAAAGTTATAAGGTACAGTTAAATATCTAAAATTAAGAATTCTATTCTTTTGGTAGCAAATTTTTATGTATACACTTGGTAACTTGACACTTGGAAAAATGTGGTAACTGAGAATAGAAATAGCAAGTGAGAAGGATTAAATTTAGCTATCTAATATATAAAGTCCATGTGCATTTTTAGTTTACGTAACTTTAACGTGAGAATCTGCTTCTACAGATGCAGAAGCAATTCATAATTACCCTGATAAAGACAAATCCTAAGAACTTTTAAAATACATTTAATAGAAATCTAGATACTGCATAAGAGAAAATATGTGAATTTGAATATGTGAATGTGAATTATAATAAAAATGGCACAGCATTAATGTGTTATAGTGGTTGTTAACTGCTGTGTACAGGTTTTATAGTACCTGGGAAGAGAAAAGGTTAGAGAGGTCAGCATTTTTCACTTGTCTGTAATATTAAAAACACACATTTTTTATTAATAAACAAATTCAATCACTTATGAAGTGTACCATCTTCTAATCCTATTTATATGAATTTACTTTTGCTCGATGCTTTTCTCGGTTTTCACTTATGGTAAGAGCTAAATAAACCTTTATAGTTACTCATACATAATTCTCATTTATTTACTTACTTATTTGAGACAGGATCTTGCTCTGTCGTCCAGACTGGAGCGCGGTGGTGAGATCACAGCTCACTGCAACCTCTAACTCCCAGGCTCAAGTTATCCTTCCACCTCAGCCTCCTGAGTAGCTGGGACTCACAGCATGTAGAACCACACCTGGCTAATTTAAAAAAAAATTTTTTTGTAGAGATGGGGTCTTTCTGTGTTGCTCAGGCTTGTCTCAACCTTCTGGCCTCAAGCAATCCTCCCACCTCAGCCTCCTAAAGTTCTGGGGTTGCAGGTGTGAACCACCATGCCTGACCTTGTTCATTCTTCAATTCTCACATTAGGAACTGACTAAAAGAAAGCTTCTAGTTGCTAAAGTAGTACTTATTAATAACAGCTAGCAGAAACAATATGAGTTAATTGAGTCTAAAAATGAATAACTAGAAAAAGGCTTAAGGAGAAATAAGTAAGGACAAAGAATGTAGGATAGTACTCAAAAACGGAAGATGGGGAGGGTGTATAAACATTGTCATTACATTTTACTAGATTCCTAAATATTTCAAGAATAAAATACGCATATAATAACCTAAACTTTTCTACTAGTTGCTATAGTAGGCAGGCAGAAAAATGGTTTATGATTTTTGCTAGTTATGAGAGAAAACTTTTAAAATGAAGCCATGAAAACAGGCAGTATTATTGGTGAAATTTAGAAGGATAGGAAGAATTTCTACATTATGCCATTGGTTGTATATAATTATTGAGAAGAAACTTAGATTTCATTTATACTGGAAATTCCAAGTCATGGAGAGGCGTGTAAAAGACGTTAGTGAGTGTTAAAGCAGTCTCTTAAGCATGGCACTATTAACATTTTGAGCTGGGTAATTCTTTGCTGTGGGGAGCTTTCCTGTGCTTTGTAGGTTGTTTGGCAGTATCCCTGGCTTCTACCCACTAAGTGGCATTAGCACCCCTACCCCAGTCCTTAGAATTAGAAATGTCTTCAGACATTGCAGAATGCCCTTGCAAAATTGTTCACTGAGTACTGTATATTGCAGTATGCCTAGCTGTGGTACTACTTTGCATTCTTGTACACAAGAAGAATTAAGGCCCATTTTAAAGCTATATAGCCATGTTCGGAGCCATGTTCTTACTCTTTTACATAATAAGGCCTAAAATTGATAACGAGTTGTGGTGATGGTTCTCAGAAGCCTAAAATAAAGTCATTGATGCTGATAAAAATGAGAGATTGTATTTAGAGTCAATGAGGTGAAACTGAATTAGGATATATAAAATACTTCTTTTTTTAAAGGACTGTATTCAAAGAGAAGTTGCTATCCCATATTGAATACATTGATTATTCTTCCCCTAAAGTGATTAAAATCCAAGAAAATATGGAGGGAGAAATATGAACTGAATTCTTATGAACTTAAATCCAAAAATGTATCTTTATACTTATTCAAAAAATTACTGATAATGTGCAAACATACCAGATTTAGTTACAAAGCTCATTACCTAAAAAAAAAAAAATCAAAGAATGCAAGCAGAAAGGAAAAAAATAGTAGTCACAGTCCCATTTACTTGAAGATAATGTGTTAATAAGTTTTTTTACTGAATACTTTCTAATGGTCATATAATGTTCATTAAGTGGGGTACTGTAATACTCCCTCAAGTGTGCATTCTGAATGTGCAGTTATTCATTCGGATATATAAATAGTGTTGGTATGATTGTCCTTTTTTGGTATGTCTCCAGTGTTCTTAGGATAAATTTCTGAAAGCGAAATTGCTAGTTTCCTTTTTAAGGCTCCTGATACGTTTTGCCTTATTGTAACCTGGAAAGGTTTGAAATAAAATAGACTCCCATCAGAAGTACATGAGAAGGCTGATTTAGCATGCACTACCCCCGCCTCCCCGAAAACTGCAAAGACTGCAGAATACATTATTAGCATTAAAATATTTTTTAAGAGGCATGTATCTATATCTCTAGCTAGCTAGTTTAAAAAGAAATTCAGACAGTACACATGAAGTGTTAGCTTCTTCCTTCAGTTTTCCCTATCCCTAATCTGTCTCCGTAAAGGTTATCATGGTAAAGCTTTTTCTTGGGTTTCTTTCTGTGTAAAAAATCTGTTTGTGTTGGCGTGGGAGAGGGATGTTAGCTTAAGTTTTAAGTAAATACTTAAAAAATGATTACCAGCAGAATTAAACACCCTGTTTTCTATCTTGCTTTTTTTAACCACATAATAATCTTGGAAAAACTTTCATTATGGCACTTAGCAGATATACCTCATTTTTAAAAGAAGGCTGAATAATATTGTATTTTATAGTTGTACCACATGTATTTAATCCAGTCTCCTGTTAACAGGCATCTAGGGTTTTGTTTTTTTTAAAATCTAGGATTGTTTTTAAGACAATTTAAAAACTCGAATAGGTAAAATATTAGCATCTTATTAGTGTTTGGTTTTTATCAATGTGGATGACTACTTTTCACTACTGGCCATTTGTGTATCTTTAAATTGCCTCTGTTCTTAGCCATTTTTCCCTATTTCCACGCTTTTCATAGTGATTTGTGGGTGTATTATATACCCTTTTTTTAAAAAAAATTTACTTTAAAAAATTTTTTTCTATATTTTTTGTTTTTATGGATACGTAATAGTTGTACATACATTATATATTCTTGACAAGTGTTTTTGTTTTAGTCTTACTGGAATTCCAGCCTCCAATAAGCCCATGAAGGTGAGCAAAATGAGATGTATTTACTAGACTAGTTTTACTCAATTAGACTAGTTTGCAATACCTAATAGAAATGGTGCTTAGCCTAAAAGAAAGATAGAAAACTTGAGGCTGAGGGATCAAAAATTGAAAAGGCAAAAAGTATTGCATAGTGGTTAAGAGCTGGGCTTCATATCAGACCTGGGTTTGAATGATAGCTCTGCTGCTTACTGGCTCTTGTGACTAAAAATGGCAAGGTACTTCTGTGCTTTGGTTTTTTTTCATCTGCATAATAGGGGTATATATGCCTACAGTAGGATTAGTAAACTTTTTCTGTAAAGGGCCAGGTAGTAAATAAATACACGGCCTGCTTTTTGGAGTGCGTAGGGTCTCTGTCATATGTTCTTTATTTTCCTTTATTTATAACCCTTTAAAAATGTAAAACCCAGCTCTCTGCCTTGTCTACAGCATTATAATAAATAAAAGTTCCAGTGTTATGCTTTGTACATACTAAAAGTTCATTAAGTGGTAACTAATAGTTTTAACTAATTGAAATTCTCTTGTGTTAAGTTAATACAGAGATTGGCATACCATGGCCTCAGTCCAAATGCGGCCCACTGTCTATTGTACAGCCTGTGAGCTAAGAATTAATTGTATGTATTTACAGTGTCTACAGTATGATGTTTTGATATGCATATACATTATGGAATGGTTAAATAAAGCTAATTAACATTCATTACTTCACATATTTTTTTTGTGGTGAGAACATTTGAAATGTACTCTTAGCAATTTTCAAGTATACAATATGTCGTTAACTATAGTCAGCAATAGAGCTCCTGAACTTGCTGTCTGAGATTTTGTGTCCTTTGACTAACATATCCCCAATCCCACCGTTCCAGTTAAGAATTAATTTTTAAATGGCTGGGAAAAAAATCAAAAGAATAATATTTCATGGCATGTGAATATTATATGAATTTCTAATGGCAGTGTCCGTAAATACAAAGTTTCACTGGAGTACAGCCATGCTTATTCATTTGTATGTTGTCTATAGCTGCTTTTGCACTACAGTTTCAGAGCTCAGTAGTTGAGACAGAAAGACCATATGGCCTACAAAGCCTAAAATATTTATTATCTGGTGGCCCTGTGTAGAAAAATTGTGCTGACCCATGGGTTCCTAAGGGAACTCGACTTTTTTTTAAATACAGTTGAATTTGCCAGGTGACCAACTTTAATTTATTAGTTAATAATAAGTGTTGATTAATCAAGATATTGAGTAGTTTATTCAAGTATGGTTTTGTTGAATGAATGAAACAAGATAGGGATTATGAAGATTCTCCTTACCAGGATTGTTCTGTTTCACTTCTCTTTTTGACAGCATGGGGAATTTAGGTTCTAGTTTCTTACCAACTCTACTTACTGCCTCCCTTTCCTATATAGGAGGAGGTGGATATATTAGCAAATACTGACATCTGTAAAACCTTTTAATGTGTTGTTTTTTTTTTCCCTCCCTTTCTTCTTTGGTATGGGATCTCATTTTCCAGGCTGGAGTGCAGGTGCGATCATAGCACACTTTAGCTTTGAACTCTTGGGCTTAAGTGATCCTCCTGCCTCAGCCTCCTGACTAGCTGGGACTACAGGCACACACCACCTCGCCTGGCTTTTCAATTTTAAGAAGCTGCAAGTATACCCCTGCCTTTGACTGGAGTCATTTATTTGTATTGCTAGAAATTTGGGGAAGAAAGAAAGCATTAGCATCCCTGGAGGAAAGCCATTATTTCTGTAGGAAACTTCACTGTTGCGGATAGTTTTAAGCTTCAGTTTTGACCACATTGGTTGCCTGTGGCCAATTCCTGGATTATTTAAATGTTTCCAGACAGGGCTATGTGGAAGCAGGGTTTGTTTTTATAGTGTTGTGAGCCTTTTGTTCCAGCTCTGCTTCCACTCTTAATCTATAAGGATCCCTATGACAATAACAGAATGACCCAGCCTTCATGATTGGTTCCTTAAAAGGGCTTTAGGATGTTCACATCTGGGATGGCCTGTCTTGCTTAGAGCAGGGCTAGCATGTCACACTTCCAACATGGAAGAATTAATTTATATTCTGTTTGTAAATTGTATTCCCAGCCATGTGTTTTTTAGCAAACTGTTCATGTTAACAGCCTGACTTAGAGTGATTTCTATTAAAATAGTCCTTCCAGAGTAATTTTTTAAAAATTTCAGATTATATCCTTAAGTTTGAACACTACATTTAAATCTAATAGTTTAAATTTAAATGGTCTACTTCATACTTGACAGAAAATAGACAAAGTTAAGACTCAAATTCTTCAGATTCTCATAACATAAAATATAGGGTCATAAAACAAAAAAGTCCTTCATGAGGTATGTCCAACTACAGGCATTTATTTGTAACTTTAGGCACTAAACTACCTTGAATTGTTACACGTTGGGCATGAAGGGAAACTGGAGTGGGAAACTAAATCTAGTGTCCCATGCATCTTTGTGTTTCTTACCCTCCCCTTTAAAAAGGACTGAGAGTGGATGCGCAAGGCACACAGTTAAAGGAGGGTGGAGCCTTGGTACTTACTCTTGCTTCTTGACCCGGGAGTTAGTCATTCTTGTTCTGTGTTTGGCATGCTGTTATCACATTCCTTACTACTTTAGATCCTATTTTATCTGTTCCCTAGCATATTCTAATATTGGTAAAACACTCTAAAAGCTATTTCCAGAAGGAGCTTTAGGTAAGACACTATATACAAATGTACTGGAACAAAGCATCCTGGGAAGAAAACAGTGGTTGGTCTAGCACAACTCAATTTCCAAAACATAATGTGGCTTTTGATCTTCTATAAACATTGACTTTAATAAGCTTTTCCCATGCTGCTTTTCCCTATATGCACTGTTTCTTAAAATTGTGAAGAATTATTCCTGTAATTTATTTATGATAAACATTTGAATGTAAGGCAGAATTTTTGGATTTTTGTATAATAGATTTTTAGCAACATATGGGCATGTACATGATAGTTGTTATCATGGGATTAGCTTATTATTAAGTTTTACCCAGAAAGTATCCTGTTTGGGTGCTAGTTTTTTGTTTGAAATATTTAATAGGTAAAAAGTAAAGTCATCTCTAATCTCTTCATTAAACTTTTTTGTAAAATGTCAGAAGTGAAAGTTCCCCTACCTCTGTTTACAGCTTATTTATATCCTTCCTGACTTGATTGTTTATATGGACATGTCTATATACATGTGCATATAATTTCCATTTTTTCTTAGTAACAATAACAAGACAAACTATACACTCTGGTGACTAATTTGGCTTTTTTACGTATGTCATGAACCATTTTCCAAGTCAGTGCGTCTAGATCTCCCTCATTGTTTTTAATGGCTGCATACTCCACTATTATGGATGTACCATATTTATACAACCAGTTCCCTGTTGATGGACATGTGGTTGTGTCTAGTTTTTTTGCTAGCATTATGATAGGTTAGTGCCTGTAACGAATGGTAAGGAAGTTAAGTAGATGACACTACTACTACTTTAAAGAAAAAAGTAGAGAAGAAACTTCCTTCACCATAGTCACTTACTAAATGAAAATTTAATAAAAACACTGTCAAAAGTTGAGAGGACCAAAATTGATACTTTTTCTCTGATCTTTTTGCCATGTGTATATCTGAATTCTTTGTTTTTAAAGAAGAAACAACATTGAAGCATTATTTGGGGGGAAAAACACACACACAAAATCCAGCAACTCAGCATTCATGAGCAACTCTATACTATACCAGTATGTGCCTGTGCAGTGGAAGGAAAACAATTTTGGTAAGGAATTAAAACTTTAGCTTTGAACTTCCAACTTCCAGGTTGATATTTATAATGAATGATAAATCAAAAAAATTTTTTTTAATATTCTTATATTGACAGTGCCTTTTTTTAACAAGAAAATAGTCAGTGTACCTTTGATCTCTGTAATTTCAGTTTAAACTTTTCCCTTTTTTCCTGAATTTGCAGCCAATACAAATTAGAAATCCTAAGGTGTGTATTACTTTTATTAAAATTTCTATTAACATTTATTGGAGATGTTTATGGGGCCAACTTTATCCTTTTCTTCAAGGGGCCAAGTATGCTAATCGCTGAGTTTTATACATATAACAGCAACAGTCCTTTTGTAGGTGTGTGTTGCATCCATCTACATGCTTTAAAATGCTCATGTATTTCGATTCTTATACATGGGGGATTATTATTGGTAGTTTTTTGTTAACCTAAATGTACGCTATGTGTTATAGTTATTAATGTAAACTTTTTCTACCTTTTGCATTATATAGGAAATATATCCTGGACAATTCCAACCATCTCTCTGTCACAAATTCATAGCCTTGTCAGATAAGGAAGGAAAACTACTTCGCAACTATACTCAGAACATAGATACGCTGGAACAGGTTGCAGGAATCCAAAGGATAATTCAATGTCATGGTTAGTAAACTTCTGAATGGCTTTCAGTAATTTATTTATTTAGTTTTGTAGGAAACTAAATCAGGATTAGAAAGCAGACTGCTGTCCAGGAATGGAGATTAAGGATTACTATTTAATCATGTTATCTGATTAATTATAGATAACCTCAGGGGAAAGTAGGATGCAAAAATAATAAAACCAGAAGTATTGACCTTCACACTTAATTATATAAAACATAAGATTAATGTGCTTTTGGATTTCAGAAGACATTGAAGTTGCCTGCCATTCATATTTTAAATAATCTTTGCTGATTACAAAAGTTAATCCTGGCTATGTGTGAAGAAATGTGACATCTTTAGGAAACCAAAGGACATGGATAGTTGAGATGTACAGGATTCAGAAATTCAGAAGACTTTTAATCTAAAAGAACAAATATGAACAGGCCATTTGTTACATATATAAAGTGTTTCTAAAACACAGTTGTTAAGCTGGGCAAGATGGCTTGTGCTTGTAGTCCCAGCTACTCAGGAGACGGAGGCAGGAGGATTGCTTGAACCTAGGAGTTTGAGATCAGTTTGGGCAACACAGTGAGACCCTGTCTCTAAAAAAAAAGAAAGGAAAAGAAAAAATTTAAAAGTTAAAAAAAAAGCACAACCGTTGAACTAAGGTAATACAATTGGAACCTTCCAACTCTACAGATTTTTAGCCCTGGAGGAGTTTATTTGATTGAAAAAAGTAGCTTTAGAAGTTATCATTTATCAATGTCTCATTAATTGAGGAATTCTCTACATATTTATGTATATAAATATTTTAATTCTTTATCCCCTAGATTCTCCTGTAGAGTCTCTGAAAAACCTTAAAACTCTCTAACTTTTCTAGCATCAAACTTGATAACCTTTGTGTTATGTTCAAGAAATGGCAATATTCGTTTAATAAAACATTTATATATTGGTTGTTTTTAGGTTCCTTTGCAACAGCATCTTGCCTGATTTGTAAATACAAAGTTGACTGTGAAGCTGTACGAGGAGATATTTTTAATCAGGTAATCCATCACCCGTATTTTAGGAATTGTGCACATTTCTGATGTGCCTTCTTTTGCCTCCAAATCCTTTTTCCCCCCCAAAAGTAATTGTGTAGGACAGAAAGTGTTAGTATTGAGAATGCTGGTGAAATACACAACAACCTTTGAATACCTTAGAAAACATTGCTCTGTGTCTCTTAAAATGATGAAATTGGCTTCTTAGTATCTAAATTTAAAATAAAAAGCCAGGTCATAAGTGAGGTGTTGCTACATTAATTTTTCTCCTTCCTTTAAGCCCTTTTAGTGCCTGGCAGAGTCAGGAATCTTAAATTAGTTGTGGTAATCCTTTAAAACTTTAAAAAAATGATTGTAAGAATATTTCACACATGCTCACTGCTAAAAAATATAGGAAAATATGGCAGAAAATATTATCTAGAAATATGTCCTGTGTGTTTAGCTATATGTTTAGTTAATCATACAATGATGAGAGAAAAAGGTAGAATATTAAAATGGAGTCATTGTATTTTACAAACTTTTTTTTAAAGGATTGGGTCCCATTTTGTCAGTGTATAAACATTGTGGTTTTCCTCTTAATACATGATGGACTTTTGAATGTCAAGTGTACTTCTAGGTAGATATAACAACATAGTGTTTAATTGTATATTAATAAACTGTCTTTGACAGTTGACATATGGATTGTGTCCAGTTTTCCCTGCTGTTTATCCATATCCACAGCTTTTCTGTCTTCTTTGATAATTCTGAAACTGTATTCATAGAAGTGTAGAAACGTTGATTGTTTCTAACTTGTGCTTTCCCTTTGCTTCCCCATCTCAATCAAAATCTGGAACATGCAGATAGTTCCTAGATGTCCTAGGTGCCCAGCTGATGAACCACTTGCTATCATGAAACCAGAGATTGTCTTTTTTGGTGAAAATTTACCAGAACAGTTTCATAGAGCCATGAAATATGACAAAGACGAAGTTGATCTCCTTATTGTTATTGGGTCATCCCTGAAAGTAAGACCAGTAGCACTAATTCCAAGTAAGTTGGTGATGGTTTTTGGAGAACATTTCTGTATGTAGTGCTATGAGTGGTATTAGGTTATTAAGTATGAAATGTCTGATTTCCTTAAGTACTAAATTTGACGGTTGATATCTCTGACATTTCACTTTAACACTTTTTTTTTTTTTTTTTTTAATTGTGAAGGTACATCCTCAGTCTTTCAAAATGCACATTTTGGCTTGTGATTATCTGTCAAATTTTTTTTAGAGCAATTTTTGTGAAACGGATAAGTCAAAAATTCGTGTTACTTTTGAATCTGAGTTTTGTTGTGGAACCAATGCAGAGCAGACAGCTCAAAATATCAAGAAGTGTTTGGGAAGGATGTGGCTAATGAACATGCACAGCACGTTGATGGTTTCAGAAGTTCTGTTCTGGTGATAAAATGAGCCACATGGGTGACCTGAGACCAAGGTGGATAATGATGCACTGAAAGCTGTAGCAGAAGCGAATCCATCTCAACCCACATGTGAATTAGCAAGGTTGAGTGTTACCATTCCAACAATAGTGGACCATTTGAAACATATGGGCAAGGTAAAGAAGCTAGATAGATGGGTTCCACATGAACTAAATGAGCATCAGAAGAGAAATCATCTCAAGCTTGCCTTTCTTTGCTGTCACAACATAAAGGCGAACCATTTCTACGCTGTATTTTACACATGATGAAACATGGATTCTTTTTGATAATCTCAAGCGTTTGGCACAATGGTTGTATAAAAATGAAGTGCCAAAACACAATCCAAAACTGAATATTCATCCAAAAAAGCTAATGGTGTCTGTTTGGTGGTCCAGTGCCAGTATTATCAACTACAGCTTCATGAAACCAGGTTAATTGATTACAGTGGATGTCTGCTGGACAGTTGGACGAAATGATGAGGATGCTTGTAATTAAGCATCCAAGATTAGTCAACAGAGACAGGCCAATCCTCTTGCAAGACAGTGTTTAACCACATATGGCACAAACAATGCTGCTCAAACTACAGAGGCTGGACTTGGAAACTCACCAGACCTTGCACCAACTGACTGCCACTTCTTCTAGGCTTTGGACCACTTCTTGCAAGGAAAAACATCGAATTCTCAACAAGTTGTGGAAAATGCCATTCATGATTTCATTGCCACCTGCTCTCCAGGCTTCTTCGTGGCTGGCATAAACAAGCTACAGTTAAGATGGCAAAATTGTGTTGATAGTTTAGGTGCATATTTTGATTAATTGTACTGCTTCTTGTTTGCGATATAATAAATACACTTTTGATTCAAAATCAGACATTTTATATTTAATGACCTAATATACACCCCTTATGCTCTTACTGTATAAGAGGAGTGAAGAGCTAAACATTATTTTTAAATTTTTTAAATTTTTAATTTTTTTCAATAGAGATGAGGTCTCACTATGTTGCTTAAGATACACTCAAATTCCTGGGCTCGAGGGATCCTCCCACCTCAGGCTCCTCAGTAGCTGGGACTCCAGATGCATGCCACTGTGCATGGCTAAACTTTGTTTTTTAGGTTGTGTTCTTTATGAAGATTGGTGAATCCGACATTTTGTTGAGGGTGGAGGGTTATCAAAACATAAGTAATGTCAAATTTTAATTCTAATTTATATAAAAAGATGAAGGGAAACTGTTCAACTTAGACTTTTTAATGAGATGTGCTTTTAATGAGGCAGGGGTTAGCTTCAGTGAATTTATGAAATAGTCCTTAATCCATGTATTTTTTAATATGATTACAGTTATTGATCTTTCAAATTTAATTGATTTCAAATCCAGTAAGTTCAAATGTATAGGTTGATAAAGGTGTTACATACTCATATAAGGTGGGATTTGGGGGCTCAAAATTGTTGGTTCATTCTTGTAGTAACAACAACCAGCCATGTCATAATGGTGGTATGTGGATCTAGCTTACCCACAAGGGTGTGTATATAAAAATGCTCACATACAATTTACGTCCCTGTTATTCTCAGGAAAATTTCTTCATCGTATGTTTTCATACTACTTCCCCCACCCACCCCCTGCAAGCCCCTGAGGAATCAAAGGAGGAGATGAGAGAGCTCTTTCATTTGCATCAGATGTGTCCTTTCATAAGTGAGGGCAGGAGGAGAGGTGACAATATCAGATCCCTATCCAGAGAATTAAAGCCCTACGTCAGCATTCAGTAGGCAGCCAGAGTAAACAGTTTGAGGAAAGGTGGAGTCAGATTTTCCAATTCTGTATCTGTCTCATCCGGTGGCTTTAGCAGTTAACTCAGTCTTCCCTAATTAGCTGTGAAACTCTGTTAAAGTAGTATATAGGACAATTGGTAATTAAATGAAACATAAAAATATAATATGGAAGTTCCTTTATTTCTGAATTTTTTTTTCTTTTTAAAGCTAATTCAAAGGCATTTTCTGCCATAAAAGTTTTTTGTGGGATAGTATAATAGTGTGTCGGTGATAGGCAAGGATTATTTTTTTAAAATGTGAAACACAGGTTTATAATAGTATACAACAGATTTTTATCACTTTTCACCTTTATATCAGGAGCTACTTCAGTAGAATGAAAACTAACATACATGTGCCAAGAATTCTTCTACGCACTTGATGTATTAGTTAGTTCATCCTCACCACAACCTTATGGGAAAGTATCGTTATTATCTCCATTCCACAGACCAGGAAACTGAGGTACAGAGTGGAAAAATTCTGAGAAGATTGCTCAGAGGTAACCATGTGACAGGAATAGAACCTGACATTTTATAAAAGATGCTTAACTGTTCATCTGTTTACTAGATAGCTTAATGAAATGTATTGGCTTGGTTAAGTATTATAATGTGGAGGATTTCTTTTTTGGTATTTGGAGCTCAAGTCTTTGTTAGATTTTTACATGGTGTATTTGTTGTGGCTTTATTAGCTAGCTTCCCCTCCCTCTTTCTAACTCTTATTTTTCACCCTCTTTTTAGGTTCCATACCCCATGAAGTGCCTCAGATATTAATTAATAGAGAACCTTTGCCTCATCTGCATTTTGATGTAGAGCTTCTTGGAGACTGTGATGTCATAATTAATGAATTGTGTCATAGGTTAGGTGGTGAATATGCCAAACTTTGCTGTAACCCTGTAAAGCTTTCAGAAATTACTGAAAAACCTCCACGAACACAAAAAGAGTTGGCTCATTTGTCAGAGTTGCCACCCACACCTCTTCATATTTCAGAAGACTCAAGTTCACCAGAAAGAACTTCACCACCAGATACTTCAGTGATTGTTACAAGTTTAGACCAAGCAACTAAGAGTAATGTTGATGATTTAGATGTGTCCCAAACAAAAGGTTGTATGGAAGAAAAATCACAGGAAGTACAGACTTCTAGGAATATTGAAAGTTTTGCTGAACAGTTGGAAAATTCGGATTTGAAGAATGTTAGTTCAAATACTGGGAAGAAAAATGAAAGAACTTCAGTTGCTGAAACAGTGAGAAAGTGCTGGCCCAGTAGACTTGCAAAGGAACAGATCAGTAAGCGGCTTGATGGTAAGAAAGGCCTTTGAACCATTTTGAAAGTATAATAATTGTAACAAAATATTTTCAAGAAATTAGCAATTTTGGCAGGTTAGTGGATAGGGTAGCTTTATAGCTAAATGGAACAGTTGATTTTGTTTAGATGAATTGTAAAGTTCATAATTTAAGTTAGAGAAAGGTAAAGCAGGTAGTATCTTACATAATATGGGGAAGAAAGTGTTTAAATATTCTGTATGTTGTGCTTCTCTAGGGGATGGCAAGATAATTGAATCAAGAGTGGGTTGATACTGAGTGCTCTGCCATTGTCTGGGTGAGAGCTTTAGCTGGTAGAAATGATGACAGATTTGAGTGCTTACTGTGGGTCAGCTGCTTTATATACATTATCTGATTTTAATCTCATGAGGTGTAAGAACTAGTATTACTTCTCTGCTACAGATGGGAAAACTGAGGACCATAGTGGTTAAGTACCTCATGTAAGGTAACCACTAGGAAGTGGAAGAGCCAGATTAGATTCCAGGTCTATTCTCAGAGCCTGTCTTAACCACTGTTATGTGTTGTCTCAGAACTAGCAATCATCTTTGATTCCCCTCCACTGAGTGAGAATAACACCCACCCTGTTTTGACACATGCAAAGTCTTTGTCAATTAGTGTTAATTGACATAGGTGATACCATTTTCTACTTCTTTGGAAATTGATGTCTAAGTCCAAGCAGCACATATGGTGAAAAATCCCGATTTAATCAATGTTAAAAAAAAAAAAAAAAAAGCCACACATGCTTTTGCTTAGCTATAACAGTCTTGCACAACTTAGATGGTTAAGTCTCATTCCATTTACCATACTTCGTGAAAACTGACAAATTAAGTGTTACAATCATTTGCTGTAAGTAAATTTTAGTTCAGTTGAATAAGCCTTTGGGCCTTTTCCATACCAAGCAGTGTAGTAAATTCTGGAGACACTACGATTAACCAAATGTTTGTAATTTTTTTCTTCTTTTTTTAAGAGACAAAGTCTCACTCTGTCACCAAACGACCAACTAGCTCACTGCAACATCCACCTCCTGCACTCAAGCCATCTTCCTGCCTCAACCTCCCAAGTAGCTGGGATTACAGGCGCACACTATGCCTGGCTTTAATGTTTGCCTATAATTATAAAAATAAATGATAAATATTCACTAATATTTTTTAGTAGAGGTGCTGCTGAAACAGAACAAAGTACTTTATTATTTTGAACAAAAACACCACCCAAAAGATAGATTCTACTTTGAGATTAGATTATAGAAGGCTTCTAAAAAGCCTATCTTCTTAAAAAGTAGGGACTTGGAAAAGTCTTTCCAAAGAAAACTAGAAAAAGCATAGTAGAATGTTTATGTTTGCAAACGTGGCAGAAGTCAGAATTAGAAAAATTACTACTGGTTTAGTCGGGTGATGTAAGTCTCTACCATATGCAAGGTCTACCTATGCATTGAAGACGTGCACTGGGAATTTTCCTTGAGTATCTGTTGACAGATGTGTCAAACATGCAAAACACTTCGCTCCAGGAAACAGTATTAGATTTATTTTGAAGTTAGATCTGCATTGCCTCAGCTTCATCTTAGGCAGTTATTTAATCTCTCAGTTTCTTAATCTGTAAAAGGGGGACAAAATAGCACATACCTTTATAGAATTTTAAGAATCTAAAAAGATAACATGTAAAAAGTGTAAAATTGTAGCTGTTAAAACCAAATGACCACTAGACTTCCCTCATTTTAGGTAGCTGCAGTTATCACCTATTTCTACTTCTGTCTGTCAGGTCAAGGCTAAAAAGGAGGAAGTGGGAGCACAGATGAGGTCAACTTTTAATCTGTCTTGATGGTGCCAGGTAGAGGGCAAAAACATAGGTGTCGGGTACTTGAGCTGAGAAATAGATTATTCAGTTCTTTGGGGGAGGGGTCAGGGCAGAACGAAACGTTTTTTGGCAGCATGAGTCAAAACTACAGAAAGAAAAGTGCAGGACAACCATATGCTGGGACCCCTTAAGGGACTGAGTGAAGCAGGGCACCATGGTGTGGGCCTGTAGTCCCAGCTACTCTGGAGGCTAAGGCAGGAGGATCGCGTGAGCCCAGGAGTTTGAGTCCAGCCTGGGCAACATAGCGGGACCCCTGTCTCTTAAAAAAAAAAAAAAAGAAAAAAGACTGGGTGTGATTCAAAGAAGATAGCCCAATTAGAAGTGCCAGGTGGGGTCATCTGTTAGGCACTGGAATACAAGTACCTGACTCTGAGCTCCAACTATGCAAATTAATACTGGTGTCTTCGAAAACTGAAGAAGGGTATTGTGTATTCTCTTGTAAAAGAGAAGTGGTTTTCTTACTGTAATTTGTAGTGGTCTTGCGAAATCAATTCTGTGGGTTCAGATGGAATTGTCAAACAATAATGGGTTGTGTCAGAGTGAGAACTGGGTCATGATGCAGTGTAAAAAAGTATGAGAGACACATTGGAGTGAAACTTACATATGCTAAGTATTTGGAGTGACACACCATCTACCAATAAACAGATGTAAGTTAGGGGCTACTTGTGAATTCAAGGCTAAATAACCTTCCATCATTAATTTTTAGGGATCTTACTCTTTCACTTAAAAGCAAATTTGACCATGCTGGGATTGATTCAGTGTGCTGTAGACTTTAAGAGATGTATTAGTATTCATGGATTAAACTGACATTTCAGAGGAGTTCTTTAAAGTGTCTTAGAGGAGGAGTTCTTGACCTGGGTCCATGGCTTGAGGAGAGGAGGAGGCATTGTGGTCTCCCAGTTGTTGTTAAAGGACACTAATAGTAACAGCCTCTCTTAAGGATACATACAAAAGGCGGAGCTAGAACCTACACTAATTCCAGACTGCTCAATCAGACTGAGTTAGTCTTTGAAAACTGAAAATAACGTCTCTGTTTCCCTACTGTATTACAGGTAATCAGTATCTGTTTTTACCACCAAATCGTTATATTTTCCATGGCGCTGAGGTATATTCAGACTCTGAAGATGATGTCTTATCCTCTAGTTCTTGTGGCAGTAATAGTGATAGTGGAACATGCCAGAGTCCAAGTTTAGAAGAACCCATTGAGGATGAAAGTGAAATTGAAGAATTCTACAATGGCTTAGAAGATGAGCCTGGTGTTCCAGAGAGAGCTGGAGGAACTGGACTGGGGGCTGATGGAGGTGATCCAGAGGCAGTTAATGAAGCTGTATCTGTGAAACAGGAAGTAATAGACATGAACTATCCGTCAAACAAATCATAGTGTAATAATTGTCCAGGTACAGGAATTGTTCTACCAGCATTAGGAACTTTAGCATGTCAAAATGAATGTTTACTTGTGAACTCAATAGAGCAAGAAAACCAGAAAGGTGTAATATTTATAGACTGGTAAAATCGATTGTTTTTTCATGAATAATTTTTAACTTCATTATTTCTGTACTTGTACAAACTCAACACTAACTTTTTTTTAAAAGAAAGGTACTAAGTATCTTTAATCAGCTGTTGGTCAAGACTTTAACTTTCTTTTAAAGGTTCATTTGTATGATACATTCATATGTGTATATATATTTTTTGGTTTTTGCCTAGTGAGTTTCAACATTTTAAAGTTTTCAAAAAGCCATTGGAATGTTAAATTAATGTAAAGGGAACAGCTTATCTAGACCAAAGAATGGTATTTTCACTTTTCTTTGTAACATTGAATGGTTTCAAGTCCTCAAAATCTCTGTTCTGCTAAACTTTTGATTCTTTAGCACAATTACTTATTTTTAAACACTGGCATTTTTCCAAAACTTGTGGCAGCTAACTTTTCTAAAATTCAAATGACATGCAACATGAGTAGAAGGAAGTCAACAATATGTGGGAGAGCACTTAGTTGTCTTTACTTTTTAAAGTGAGACTTGGTGCTAAGAGGTTCAGGATTATTGTATTTATTGTTCAAATGAAGATGGCTTTTGTACTTCCTGCAGACATGTAGTAATGTCTATATTGGCTCATAAAATTTTAATCTGAGAAACAAACAAATGCTTTGGAAATGTTTCAGTTGCTTTAGAAACAATAGTGCCTGCCTGGATCCCCTTAGTTTGAAAATATTTGCCATTGCTGTTTAAATACCTATCACTGTGGTGAAGCTTGCATTGATCCTTTTCCACAAGTATTAAACTGCCAAGATGTGAATATGCAAAGCCTTTTGGAATCTATAATAATGGTACTTCTACTGGGGAGAGTGTAATATTTTGGACTGCTGTTTTTCCATTAATGAGGAGAGCAACAGGCCCCTGATTACAGTTCCAAAGTAATAAGATGTTAATTATAACTCAGCCAGAAAGTACATGTCTCCTATTGGGAGGATTTGGTGTAGTAAATACTAAACTGCTAGCCTAGTATTATGGAGATGAACATGATGTAATTTGCAATAGCAGAATAGTTAATGAATGAAACTATTTCTTATAACTTATGTTTATTTTGAAAGTTTAGCCTGCCTTAAAACTAGAGATCAACTTTCTCAGCTATGAAAGCTGCTTCTAGCCTTTCAAAAAAGTTCATACTTTGTAAAATTGCACAGTAAGCATTTATTTGCCAGGCCTTTTTTGAACATTATTCTCAAATTATAAAGTATTCCTATGTTGCTTTAATATTTATTACAATAAAAAGGGTTTGAAGTATAGCTGTTCTTTAGGCATAAAATACCCAGCTAGGACCATTACTGCCAGACAGAAAAAAAATCATTGAATGGCCATTTCCCTACCTAAAAGATGTCTCAATCTGAATTTATTTGGCTACACTAAAGAATGCAGTATATTTAGTTTTCCATTTGCATGATGTGTTTGTGCTATAGATGATATTTTAAATTGAAAAATTTGTTTTAAATTATTTTTACAGTGAAGACTGTTTTCAGCTTTTTATATTGTACATAGTCTTTTATGTAATCTACTGGCATATGTTTTGTAGACTGTTTAATGACTGGATATCTTCCTCCAACTTTTGAAATACAAAACCAGTGTTTTATACTTGTACACTGTTTTAAAGTCTATTAAAATTGTCATTTGACTTTTTTTCTGTTAACTTACATTGTTTTAAGGCATAACATTTTTATATCTTGGAGAATTTGTACAGCTTTGGGGACTATATTAGATGCTTTCTTCTGACCCTACATTTCTTCATTCAATATAAAACATTAGTTTAACCAGACCAGTACTTGCAGACAAACACTGATGGTGCTGATTGTAGCAGATGATGCATCACCAGTGTTTCAGAACTAATACTTCAACCATTCTAGACCAGAGGCCTTAGCAGGTAAAATGTAGGAAAAAGCAGGAAGGCAGAGCCTAAGAAGCACTTGACAAAGTCATATGACAAAGGACCAGGACTTTGGTATTCAAAATACAATAGGAATGGTGGAAATGCAGTGAATTTAAGAATCCGTGTGTTATAAAAGCCAGATTAACTGAAAATCTGTTTCCTGGGTCCTAAGTCTTGTAAGTCCTGCAGACCACATTTGGTATCAACTTTTTGAGGCTGATCTGAGAACCTACTTAGGCCATTAAAATTTTTGAGAGATTAAAGTACTATTGAAGAGGTCAGCAGTGTGCCCCTTACAATGTGTATGTTAATGAATACAGCCTTAGCTGGTGGTTTCCTGTTCCTAGTTCTGTCTTCCCAGCAACTTTCTAGGTGGATTTACTTAAAAAAAAAAAAACAAACAAAACTCTTGCTCTGGTATAGTCTGTGAATACACTAGAGAAATTACCTGTAAAATCCCATCCTTAAAAGTTATGAAATGAAGGAACATTGACATTATTCTCTATATGCACAAATTGGAAGTCAGGTAGTTCACACTCTCAAAAGAGGTATGTTCATTTAAGTGGTGAAACTGTGTACTTGGCAAGACTTAATTAAAGCCCTGTACTCAATACTATCCCTAAACCCTTTGGTTAGTGCAACACACACTGTATTTCACAGATTGTAATAGTACGTGATCTTTTTCTTTGTGGTACATAAAATGATGATGCACTTTCAGTCAATGGTGTTTCACATTATGTCTTATTTGAAAGAAGTCTCAGCTCCTGTACCTAGGAGTGTGTGTACACCAAAATCCCTCCCCGCTAGAAATGAACAAAGATCTAAATAAACCATTATTAAGCCTTCAGCTCAAGCTGGGATACTAATAGAAATATGGAGAAAAGAGTTTAATGACCTCTCCCCACTTTTGGAGTAGCTGTCAAATGGGACTGTTCAAAATCACCTGAAAACTTTTTTAAAAATATATATAGCTCGAGCCTCACCTCTTAAAAACGCAGATTTATTGGTGTAAGGTGGGGCTTATGCATAGTATTAAAAAGCACCCCCAGGTGACTGAAAAGTATAGCCTGATTTGAGAAACAGGGTTAACATTCGCTTCCTGGGGCTCGGCCTAAAGAGGAGGTAGTTGTATTAAGCAGGCTCTGTGCCCAATTTACCTCTAGAAGAAGTATTTCACCAATTAGGAAGTTTGGGCTCATTAGCAAACACTGCAAGAGCAGGGAGCTATCAAAATAGGCTGAATTCTTTTTAGGAAAGGAGAACAAAACTACCACAGGAGTTTGGGATGTCGAAAGTGTGGAAGAGGCTGAAGTGGGGGAGGAGAACAGAGACATCTATTCTTGCTCTGATTTCAGAGAGCCTACCGTACGCTCTTCAGGGGAAGACTGCCCTGTGCATATTACACTTCGATTTAAGACTTTTGTTAAACTAAACACAGTAAAATCTGTAAGGCCAGCCAAAAATCTGTTAGTAAAAATTGACCCTAACAAATGGTCCTTACGAGTGGGTCCTATGATAAGGCTAATACTGGGAGTCCAATTTAGGTCTCAGTTTTAAATACTGCATTCTGGTTTTATTTCCAATTGAAAGGAATGTCTTGGTTCTACTGCCTTATAAATTAGCCTGAACAATGGTTATTGGCTAAGATTGCTACTATAAATTAAGACAAGGGAGCTGCAAACACACTACGTATTTGTCTCTTACAAATAGATGAGTGGAGGCCAAATATTTTCATAATTAGCCAACTCAGTAATCCTAGTCCCTACAATTTAGCAAACTCAATATTTGCCTACTCTGATCTGCAAGGCTCAAGAGATTTTCCTTTTTTTAAAAAAACAAATGGCACTTTGAAAAATCTTCAGTGGTATTTTATGAATCCCCTTGCTGTGAATGCTACTCTATTACAGTCTGCAGTAACTGAGGGCGGAAAAGAGTATCAGTTACCCAAATTAAACCTTGTACGGTGTGCTCCCAGATGAGATGCTATGCCCTTGTTAAAATATGTTTGCTGAACTCTGTATTAATCCAAAGTGCCTGCTATTTCACAGTCAGCTTCATGGCATACAAGGTTCTAATGAAAAAAAGCATCTGGCACAAGTTTTTGATTTGAATAACCACTACCCTCAAGGAATGGATGCACAGGGAAATGGTACAGTATCAGGTAAATGGAAGAATTCTCATTGCTACTTTGAGGAAAATTACCTTAGGTGAGAATATTATTCTAGTGCTTCTGTCTTTGAAACAGACCAATAGCTCACCAGTTTTTCTTAAGTTAAACTGCTGAAAAGTACAGGTCCACAATCTCTTATCCAAACCTTTGAGCTTATTTGCATTTTGGAATTACAGATTCGAAAGAATTTTTTAAAGCATATTATGTAGTGCAGCCACCAATAGGGGTCATAGTCCTATTTAGTGAATACCATAAAATACCCTCAACAATTCAGATCAGGTTTTGCTGCAAACTGAGATTTTTTTTGTAGGTTTTATTTTTATTTTTTTTTGTATTTTGGAATTGTACATGAGAGATTGTGGACCTCTATAAATTTCTATGGGAACAAGCAATCCAAAATTTAAGAGATCTTCCCTAAGATATGCCCCTTTTTGAAAAATTTCGAATCTTATATGAGAACCACTGAAAGTTTAAATATTAAACCAATCTTTATTATTTAAACAGTTTTCACGGCATTTTTTAAAATAAATTTTAAAAATAAATATTTGCATTAAAGCAGAAAGTCACATGTATTGCATCAACTCACTTTTACAGTTTAATGACACGAGATAACTAAGCATCAGCACCATAAAACTGTTAAGATTTGTTTCTTAAAATTCAAAGAAATAGTTCTATGCACTGAAAATTCTGACTAAATACTAACCTGCAGCATCAATAGTTTTGAAAGCTATAACCCAGTGATTGGTTCTCATAGTAGCCAATGTTTCTGTTACTGGCAACTGCAGACACAAAGTTCTTCCATTACTAAATGTTAATTAGCTTTCTGATAAACAACTCCCCCCATCTATCAGCATCTCAGGATTCACAAAAGAGGAAAGAACTTAAAATTATTTGGTATAATTCCTATCTGTAATTTAGGTCTGCACAAAGATATTTATTCTAGCAAAAAGCAAAGACTGTTTCCACCATGCTTTTTTTTTTTTTTTTTGCTTTTTATAGATT
>NW_012135747.1:2608192-2622742 GCF_000956105.1 Propithecus coquereli | reverse complement strand
AAGGATGGATTTATGTATTCTGCAGCATGAGATATGTCAGGAGCCCTGGGAGGAAAACACTGTGTCCAGTATCACTTAAAGCTTAGTCACTGCTTGCTGTACAGGATAGGGGGTCAAACACATTCAGGGTTTTGACTCTTCTATTCCCTCTCCTTCTATCTCCAAATAGAAAGAGTGAATCATGTCAGTGAATCATCTCACAAAACATTGCTGAAAACTTACCAGAATTCCATCTCTAAAAATTTGCCATATTTAATAGCATGGAATTCACTTATTTCAATAATGGAGATTGATAGCCTGTCTATACTCGAGGTGTAATATTTAAAATCAGCTGATACAAATAGATTCTCAGAGTAAGATTTGAATCATAATTTTTAACCTTTAAAAGTCAGCTCAGATCAATTACAACCATAGAAACTGTACTGGTATCAGAACATAACTATTTTATTACAAAACTCAACATTATTTACAAAATGAAAAAATAATCAAATGACTATTGCAGGCCAAAGTTAAAGGTTTTCACCCAGTGATTGAAGAAAAGTTAAGCAACATTTCCATGCACTCACACACCAGATCATTTCTGAAATATGCAAACTCTTTAAAATTCATGTTAGTAAAACTTTAATGTATTCACAATACTTGTATGTTTATTAGAAGATGGCAAAAAAAATCCATGGTTCTGTACAATAAGTTTAATATTAACAGTTTGTTCATTTTGCTTTAATATTTTTTGGCTTTCATGAACACTCATATCATTGAACATTTTGCAAGTAAGAATTATAATAGTACCTCTGTTACCTTGCTGAATTCATCACCACAAGAAAACACAATAGCTTAATGCTTTTGCACTAAACTGGATAGTTATAACTCCAAAGTTATATTAAGCTGAAGCCTTCATTGTGATCAATGGCTTGGATCAGTTTAGAGCGTAGAGTTTCTTTTTCTGTATATTTTGGAAGATCCAGAAGATTAAAACAGGTATGGGAAACTGGGAGATACTCCTCACCACCTCCTGTTGACTGGATAACTAGTTTCAGACTCTTCATACCAAGAATAGGAATTCGATCACTACCTGTCAAAAATACTACCAAGAAAAAAATCATTCAGCCAACTACTTCAAAACAACAGAGTAGCAAGTAGTATGTAGTACAGTCACTACAGCAGAGCTTTATGTTAACATTTGCTCTAAGATGGAATTTGTGAAAGACAAAGATTTTTGAGACACATACTGATTGCCCATATACATTTTTTCTCTTTTTTTTTTTTTTTGACAGAGTCTCACTCTCTTGCCTGGGCTAGAGTGCTGTGGCGTCAGCCTAGCTCACAGCAACCTCAAACTCCTATGCTCAAGCGATCCTCCTGCCTCAGCCTCCCAGGTGGCTGGGACTACAGGCATGTGCCATCATGCCTGGCTAATTTTTTCTATTTTTAGTTGTTTGGCCAATTTCTTTCTATTGTTTTTTTAGTAGAGACTGAGTCTCGCTCTTGCTCAGGCTGGTCTCAAACTCCTGAGCTCAAACGATCCGCCTGCCTCGGCCTCCCAGAGTGCTTGGATTACAGGCGTGAGCCACTCTGCCAGGCCTCACATTTTTTCTTTAAAAGTGTAATCTTAATATTGGCACAAAGAAAGTACTTAATAAATGTTTGATGAATGAATGGCTATTGCAATTGCCAAAAACATTTTGAGAGCCCTTTGGGAAAAGCCATTTAGAACTAGTTGATAAACTGAATACAAAATTGAGTTTTGACTATGATTTCTTTTCCTATTTGTTTCTGTAATTTTTGATCAAAAATTTATAATGGGCAGCCAAAATTCAAATCACTCTCAGAGAGTAATGATTTGTCATCCTTATGATATAGAAAAGAATTTAACCAAGAGTCTCAAAAAAGACTGCCAAAATATTATGGGCAATAGCTAAAGTATCAAAGGAAATGTCACTAATATTTATATACATAAATTCTGACAACTTTAAAAATAGGTCAAATTTCAATTAGAGTACACATTTTAACAGATAAAAGACACGTGTGTGATAAATGAGGGAACTAATGTCTGGCAAAGTTCTATTTTCTACAGCAATTCTGAAAATTTTGGTGCTAAGGCAAAGAGGAAAAGAAAAATGAAGACTGAACACAGGAAAGAGCTATACAGTTGGCCCTCCATATCCATGGGTTCTGCACCCATGAATTCAAGCAACCACAAATTAAAAATATTAAAAAAAAATAGTTTGTACTGAATATATGGACTTTTTTCTTCTTTTATCCTCCAAACAATCCAAATATAACAACTATTTACATAGCATTTACATTGTATTAGGCAGTCATTCATTGCATAACGATGGGGATACATTCTAAGTAATGCATCATTAGGCGATTTCGTTGTTGTGTGAACATCGTAGAGTGTACCTGAGTAAACACAGATGGTATAGCCTACACCTAGGCTGTATGGTATGCCCTATTTGCTCCTAGGCTACAAACCTGTACAGTATGTTACTGTACTGAATACTGTAAGCAACTGTAACACAATAAGTACTTGTGCATCTAAACATAGAAAAGGTACAGTAAAAATCTGGTATAATCATCTGAGACCACCGTCATATGTGGTCTTTGGTTGAAACATTATGTGGCATGTGACTGTATTCTAGAGATTACATAGGCTGTATGAAAATATTACACCATTTTATAAAAGGGACTTGAGCATCTGTGGATTTTGCTATCTTTGGGGGTCCTGGAACCAATCCCCCATGAATAGATACTGAGGGATGACTGTACTCCAGAGATCTTTTTAGAAATCTAGAAGGAATTCTATAATCCTAGTTTATTGTAACCATAGCTTATTTTAACGTATTTTAACAGTCTGCTTTTATTTCTAAGAATTAATGCTGTTTTGGAGGCAAGCTGAATTTAGCCTTTGAATTAAGAAAACACATGTAATTAAGAATGCAGATTAGCTCTTTTTTCCCCCATAAATTACCCTACTTAAACATCAAAAAAAGGACCTTGGAATAATACTATAATTAGATTCCAGTCTCATAAAATATGGAACCAGTTAAAAATACTTACACAAAAATTGTTTTTTCTTTTCCAATGGTAATTCGTGAAACACTTCCCAAAACATTTTTATCGTAGGATGTTCTGCCCAATATTCCCCTTTGTATTCTGTATTCTAAAAACAACATAAACTTTTATTAATATTAAGGGATATTAGTTTTGTTTTGAATCTTCAATCTGGCAATTGACACAAAGGTAACAGGGTCCAAGCTCCATGCAGGACTGGGGAATCTGCAGCCTCAAGGCCACATGTGGCTCTCCAGATTCCCAAGTGCAGCCCTTTGACCTAATCCAAACTTCACAAAACAAATCCCTTTATTAAAAGGATTTGTTCTGTAAAATTTGGATTCAGTCAAAAGGCCATACTCAAGGATCTGGAAGGCCACATGTGGCCCCAAGGCTGCCTGCAGGTTTCTCACCCAAGGGTTGAAACTCGTGATAGTCAGTTTCCAAGATGGCCTTCAGAGCTGTCTCCTGGTATTTACGCCCTTGCATAGTCCCCTCCCCGACACTAACGGGGTCTGACCTGTGTAATCATTAGGATGTTGCAAATAGGAATATATAATATGACTTTTGAGCTAAATCATAGAAAAAACTCTGTGGCTTCACTCTGGGAGGAACCAGTTGCCATCTCATGAAAACACTCAAAAAGCCCTAGAGAGAGAGGTACTCGAGGTTCTGAGGCCTCCTGCCAACAGCCATGTGAATGAGCCATCCTGGAAATAAATCTATCCTTAAGTAAGCTTTTAGACAACTGGAGCAACAGCCAATATCCTGACTGCAACCTCACAAGAGATCCCTGAGCCCAAACTACCCAGCTACTCTGAAATTTCTGACCCACAGACACTGTAAGACAATAAATATTCACTGTAATTTTGAGGCTACTAAGTTTTGGGGGTAATTTGCAAAAACAGAACTAATATACTGCCCCTCTCAAAAATATCAGCAGTAAGAGAGAAGCGGGTAGGAGAGAGGGAATTGTTTATTACTACACTGTGAAGTGTTCTTTAAAATCCAGACACACTTGGCCTTAACTTTCAGTTCTTTGATAGCAAGATCATTCAAGCATCAGGTCCTTTTGGGACACACTGTTCTCTCAGCCTAGACCACATAGACACATCCTTTTTTCATATTAAATGCCACCTAATTCATTTATTGACTCTTTCGACAAATATATGATGAATTTTAGCCAAAGTTTTAGGCCCTGGGTAAACTGCGATTACAACATCCTTACTTACCTTGTGGAACTTACCATCTAGTAAGTGGCTTTCCCAGATACAGTGGCCTAGATTAGGTTCCTCCTTACATACCATTCACTAAACTCTTACTCCTTCCTTGTACTCTCACAATTCAATTATGTATTTAATGTCTAGCTCCCTTATCAGAGGGCAAAGACCATGTTTCAGTCTTATTTACTGCCCTCTCCCTAATCTCCTGCATAGTATTCGGGCTCAATAAATATTTGTTATAGGGCTTCTTGAATTTTGGCCTCTTCCTATCTGTAGCCATAATAATCTCAATCACTGAACTCTTGATAATTCAAATCTGTAAAATATTTGCTGTTATTTGCAAATGAGTTTGAAGAAAATGGCTTGAATTCTAGTAGTTAACATATTAGCTTGTTAGAATTAAGATCTGAGAGCATGTTAGTGGGGAATGAAAGGATGATGGCTAAAGTTTTTCTTCTAAACCTCAAAATGGTTTGGGGTAATGTGCACACAAGTCCTGATTAAGAATGAACATTTGAAGCCACAAATCATAGTCATTAAAGTTATAATGTATCAGATACACAGTGGAAAAAAATCAAAGTACTAAATATAAAGTACACTAATATATACTTTTTAAAAAATGTCCTGTCTTACTGAATGAACACTTCTATCAATTATTGCATCAGGTAAGGTTTTAAGTACTTACTGAGTGTTATTCTAGGTGCTGGGAATACAGCAGTGAACAAAGAAGCAAAAATTCTGCCCTCATGGTGCTCACGTTGTGGTAGGGGGGAAGGAGTAACAGTAAAAACAAATAAGTAAAATTTATATTATGTCAAACCCAAAGAAGAAAAATAAAACGAGGAAGGAAGACAGGAGGTATGTGTACAGGGGAGGGGTTTGCAATTTTAGATCAGTTATTCAGGTAAGGTCTCTGAGAAGGTATAAACGTATAAAGGTGAGTGCAAGAACCCTTTGGGATTACCAAGGTGAAGAGAACACTAGGCACAGGGAAAAGGAAATAGAAAGGCCCTAAGACTGGCATGTGCGTGGAGGGTTCTAGGCTCAGCAAAGAGGCTAAGCCTGAAGCAGAGTGAGAGGAACAATGATAGGAGATGAGGCAAGGAGGGACAAATAATGGGAGATCTAAAGGGTGATGAGAAGCCCTTATACAATTTTCATTTTAGGGTGATTAGAGGTAGGGTCCATTTCTACTGGGGGACCCCTTAAAGTTAGTATCTACAGGTTTCTTCTGTTGAGCAGATCGATTTACCCCCCAAAAGAAACTTTCAATCTCATTACTGAAGGATTTAGGCCTGGCTACCAGCTTTCTATGTGCCATCCTCAGTTTTACCTGCTTGCCAGGATTATAAAGCCTCTCTCCCAAGCTGTCTTTTGCTGGGTAGAAGAGGAGACATGAAGGATCCAATTATTCTTCAAAATGGCTTTGAAGTAATTCTATTGCCTTTAGTCCAACCCCACATCCCTGTAATGTGGTGCACCAATTCAGAGATTCTGGGGTATAAAATGGGTTGCCTCCTGACAACCCTGTCCCTCTGGAGGCTTAGTGCTCTAAGTCATTTGTCAACTTACCCACCTATTTTCTATCTTCCAACATCATTTTTTCTCTTGCTCATTGTATTTTTATTTTTTTGGTGTATGTATTCCTATTTTTATTCCATTATTGTCATTCTAGTGAGTTTTTGGGAGTAGATGTGCTGATTCCACCATGCTTAATTAGAAGTCCTAATTATTTCAAAAATTTTATTCCTTGCATTATTACATAGTATAACTGACCTCTTTCTGGTATGTATACATTCTATGAGTTTTAAGCACATATAGAGATTTGTGCAACCACTACCAAAATTAGTTCCATCACTATTGTGCTAGAAGTCTCTTGTACTGCCCTCTCTACAGTGACACCCTCCCTCTACCTGTTCATCATAGTTTTGTTCTTTCAAAATGTCATATAAATGGAACCGTAAGTATGTAATCCTTTGAGACTGGCTTCTTGCACTCAGCATTTGGCCTCTGTGATTGATCCAGTCATGGCATGTATCAACAGTGTATTCCTTTTTAAAGCCCAGGAGTATTCTGGTGAATCAATATAACGTACTTGTTTTATCCATTCACCCACTGAAGGACATGTAGGTTGTTTCCAGTTTTTTAATTGTTTGCAGGTTTTTAAAAAAATAAGCTTTAAAAAATTGTGGTAAAATACACAAACCATAAGGTTTATATCTTAACATCTTTAAGTACAACCTTCAGTGGCATTAAGTATGCTCACGATGCTGTGCAAACCATCACCACCATCCATCTCCAAAACTTCTTTCATCTCTGTAGCCATTAAACAATAACCCGTTTCTCCCTTTGTTTACAGATTTTTGTGTGAACATAATTTAATACCCAAGAATAGGATTGCTAGGTCATATAGCAAATGTATGTTTAACTTTATAACTGCCAAACTAAAGTAGCTATAGCATTTTATAGTCCCACCAGCAATATATGAAAGTTCCAGATGGTTTGCACTGTGTTTTTTAGGTCGGTCATCCTAATAGGGGCACAGTATCTAACTAATCATTAATGCCAAAACTGTGTCAGAGGATGCTAGATTACATGGATGGAAAAATGGACATTTCAACCCCGCATATAACTTTCTCAAAGCTGATCTAAACTAGCACTTTTTATTTAATGTTTACCTGAAGAAATATTTGAGAATTACTTGGATAGAGAAAAAGGAAAAGTTGTTTCAAAAATTCCCAATCTTCTCCCTAAAGTTCCCTTTATTGGTTAAGGTACCAGTAAAGAAGACCATGAGCATTATTTATTTATTCTCTGCTAAAAAATTTAACACTGAGACTAATCAGGAAAAAAAGGAAACAAAGATCTTAGGCATTGCAAATGCTTCTCATAATGGTTTTCCTAGGACTGAGGCAGAAAGAAATCTCATTCAGTTTTGGCTGGGGCTTCTATCCAGCCCGTGTTACAGATATTTTCCTATCAGTACCACCAGTACCACCAACTACAGAAGTGCTATCTCTAATTCATACACAGTTCAAATCTATTCATTGTGGAATAAGAAGGGTTGAGTGTTTTCCTACAAAATGACAGCAATAAATTGTATAAAATGAAAAATGATATATTAAAAGGGCAAGATTTACACCAACAAATCATGTTCTGTTGCCTTTCCATTTAAACGATGCCACAGATTTGTTTTTCCCTACCTTTTCCAGTTCCTTCCAATCATAATTTGTATTTCCGATAACCATTGCTTGTAGTTCATTAGGCTGGAAAAGCAGAAGGACTTTTCCTCCACAGACCTTATGAAAACCCGTGTGAAAAGCATCAAATAAGGAAGCCACTGATTTATTGAATATATAATCCACATAAGCATCAACAAACTCCTGCCTAGAAATGAAAAGCACACACGCACATATTATAAAAATTATTTATAGAGAATACATAATATAGTGTTATTACAACTGTCAGTGCTCCTGTACTTTTTGCTATTTTTCTACAAAACTGAGAAAGTATGAGTAGGGTTCAAAGAGGACAGAGTCATTATGAAAAGCCTATTATTCTTTCTATATAAAACTCAGGTATATCCATGAGGCATTCAGTTATTCTTAGGCTATTGCTAATAGAAACAAATGTCATTTTTGGGCAGAATGATACAAATGACTATTAAAATAATTTTAAAATACCTGCAAATTATTGAGAATTTACATATATCACCACACACACACCCCTAAAAAGAATGATCTGTTACAAGTATTAGGTGATAAAAAAATGAGAGCTTTGGGATTCAGATGATTTGATAGACTCCAGTCTGTTTTTCCCCTTTCATTCCAAGGAATCTAAACAAAATTTATTTTACAAAAATAAATACCTAAGAGGGGGTTTTATCTGCATTCTTTTAGGGTAATCACTACAGATTACAAGTGGAGTTGCTTTTCAAACGTATGTGTGTATATACACACACATACCCTTCTGACTCTCTTCTGCCTCTTATGATACAAAAGGAAACTGTAAAGAAAAAAAGGAAAACCCCTTTAACCCAGTAAATTAGAACCACAATTTCATTCAATTTGTTTTGTTTTGCTAGCTACAAACATTTTTATGATGCTATCTGGTCAAACAAATAATGAGAATAGGTACTAGAGGACTTCAATATTTTATATCTTTGTCTTCCAAATAATAAAAGATGATGCTGCAAATGGGAATAATGGTAAATTTAATTAACTACAAATAATCTTTTTAGCAAGTTATAAAATAATTCCAAACTGAATTTACAAGGAGGAGAAAAGGGTTAAAAGAGGCCATTGTAAAATATAAAATTGGTGGGCCTGAGGAAAAACTGACAGCATATGCTATTGAGTTCTGATGAGAAAAAGAACAATTTTGTAATGTATAATTTTATAATTCATCCAATTAGAAAGTTACATTCATCTATACTAGTTAAGTCCTTTAAACACAAAAGGCTAGATCATTTTATGTGCCAACATATTTTTTGTCAAAATTCTTTATTTCTCAGCAGAAAAAAATCTAAATCATAATCAAAGTGTTTCAAGATCAAGTTTTTTTTAAAAAAAAGGACAGCTAGAAGGACCTAAAATTGTTTCACATCATTTTGAAAACAGCTTTATTTTTATCAAAGTAAGACATACGCACAGTTTAAAACATCAAATACTAATAATCCTAATAGCCAACATTTACTGAGCACATACATGTGCTAGGTCCTATTCTAAGTATCTTAAAATTTTTGCCTCACCTAATCCTCACAATGACCCCATGAAGTAAGTACAACTTATTGCTCCACTTTATAGAAAAGGAGACTGAGGTATGGAGACATCAACTAATTTACCTAAAGTTACACAGCTTCTCACTAACAGAATCGAGATTACAATCATTTGGAGAAAGTCCCCAGCAATAGCCACTAAGCTAACTTTATCTAAAGGACCAAAACAAAATAGAAGAGAACAAAGCTGCTCTCTGTCCTGCACTTCTCTACCAGGAATTCCTGCTATTCAAAGGCAACTATTTGTTAACTCTTTTTGCTATTCCTTCTGATATTTACCTTTAAGCTTCTACTAGCATAGTTCTATTGTTATTCCTTGATTTTCAATTTTAAATATCTAATGAACTGAATACCTATTATGAAAGGTGAGGATTTACCTTTTATTTAATTGTCCCACTCACACTCTCCCCCCACCCATTATATTTAGACAACAATTTCTGGTTTAATATTTATTAACATTTCTATACATATAAATATTATTCACAGTTAAGCTGTATTCTATGGTTACCTTTTCTTAAAAAGAACTTTTGTTTTCCTTAGCTTGCTACTTCAACATCATCCCCAGCTTCTCTAAAAAAATATCAATTTCCTCTAGATTCATTCAAATATATTAAGTAGCATCAGCTGCATTTTTCTCCTGGAACCCTCGAACCTCTTGATCTAACCTAGATTCCTAGATTGTTAGCTTTCTAAATCTTCTGCACAGTTATTGTTCCTTCAGAAAGAATCCTCTTTGCCTCTATCCTATATTGGATCCCGTTTTTTTTAGTTGTTTTTTGATTCCTTGTTTTAGTAGACAGAACACATCCTCCTGAAGTTTCTGAGACTGTGCATGTATGTTTTTAATACACCCACATACTTGATATTAATAGTTTGGTTATGAAATTCTAAGTTTCTCCCAGAATTTTGATGTTCTAGCTTCTGTTGTTCGTCACTTGCTTGATCTTAGCCAAAAGGCCAAGGAAAATCCAGTGTTGTTCTTTGCAAGTCTGATGTTATTCTTTGTAAACGGTCTGCTTTTTTTCCTGGATGGCTTTAGGGTCCCTTTTTCTTTGAAGATTTTGAAATTTCATGTATGTTTGTCTTGGTATGTCTTTTTTTCCACTTCCTATGTTTTCAATCCTGAAAGGATGTCATTCAGTGTTGAGAAGTTGTTTTTGTACCATTTTCTTTGACAAATTTCATTCATCTCATTTCTTTCAATGAATTTTTAAAAATCGTTAATATTAATAGTATCCATCTGGATGTCACTCATCATTTTGAGGACACTGATTTCAGTTTCTTTTGAAGTTTTGTCCTTCATCCTGCATGACTCCTATTTCCTTGCCATTCTTTTTGACTATTCTGGTCTTTCTTTAAATGTCTATTGTCCTTTGGCTATCCACTCTCATTTAAAAGTTAGGCAGTTTCCCCAGAAAAGGATCCTCCAATATGTAGCATCAAGGAGGAGGGAGCTGTAGACTTTTCTCACGTAATCTCCCTATTTTCAGTTCAGTTCCTTGCCATGGCTGGAGCGGAACTCACAAGAGTCAACCTTTCTGTTCCCAGCATTTCCCCAAACCCCATGCACTTTATAAAGGTATATTCTATATTCAGCACCTGAGTCTTTGTTCTGCATATGAACTGGCTGGCTTCTTGGCTCCTCCAGCCCATCTTATATTGCAGCTTTCTCTAGTTTGCTCAAGTTAGTTACCACTGTTTTTTGGCTTCCAAAAATATCTTTGCTGTTATCTCCTCTCCCTTTCTCCTTGTTTTTTTGTTTAATGTCTTAAAGGGATTTCAGGAACAAAACGCAGATTACTTCCTCACTAATGATTCAAAATTTAAGTTTATCTGAGTGAAAACTTAGGGTTGTAACAGGTTTTCTAAATACAGAAGAAAATGCCTATTGATTTCTTATTACTCCACTGATGCTGCTATAATTCACTTACCGATTTTGTTTGTTAACAGCTGTGTCTGCACCATTTAGAACCAGCTCTTTCACTTCTGTTGCACCAAAGTTTTCAACTGTGATCTATTAATTTAAATTTTTAAAAAAAGTCAATGTCAGACTCAAAAACTTATTAGAGTATTTTAATAATCTACTATTATATTCTACCTTTTCTCTCATTTAATATAAAAACTAATAAATTTGAGATAAAATTCTGCTACCATAAGCTTATTTGTGAATTCTGCTTAAGGCCACAAATAGGAATTTTTAACCTCTCTAGTAGTGTGAAATCCTACCATGACTAACTATAAATTACCAAGTGTTTAGTTAATTAAGAACAGGAAACTGAGTATTTATTGTACATAAAACTTGAGAATGATTACTGTAGGAGTAAAGTATTAGAAAGGATGTTTTCCTTAGATAAGTGATAGAATCCAAGGATCAGAGTGCAAACTCAGCTTAGAACAACTATGCACTTTCCCCACATGACAACTGTCACTCCTGTATTGCTCTGCCTTGTATGCTTGATCACAGGCCATTTTTCCAATTATGCATTAATTTGGTTCACAAAGAGTTATTTTGAAATATTTTATTTCTCTTACTGGTCTGGCAATTTTTCTACAAATATTACCAATCCCATCTCTGCATCTTTTCTTATTCCTTCTTTTTGCAATATTATTTTCTTTCATTAAAATGTGATGTCTATAAAACACTATAATAGGAGTGGGATAAGAGATGAATACATCCCTGCTCTGAAGTTTACTATTAGTAAAGGAGGAGAAATGTGGTTATATAAGCAACCCATTATAATACAAATAAATGTTATCAGACCATAGAGGAAAGAAAACTTAATTCTGACTAGAGGAGGTATGAAAGACCTTAAGGAAGAAGAAATGCCATTTGAAAAGCACGTAGTAGAGGGATAGAATTCTGAAAGACTGGGAGAGGTCTGAAGTGATTTCAAACTTAGCGCATCAACTGAATAAAAGGATAGATATGATAGTAAATAATAAGTTCTGAAAATGTATGGCAAGTGGCTCTAAAAAAGAGAAGGTAAGATATATGAAAAAATATTGTGTGATATAACAAAAGTTGGTTTCAATGGATACAATGGAAGTTAGAAAGCCAGATTATAAATGTCTTTGATGCCCGTTCTAAAGCTATTACTCTACAAACAATAAAGAGCCACTGAAAATCTCTTAAGAAATGAGGCAAACGGTGTGACAGTAGAATATGCTGTCTTTTATCAGCATTGACAACAAAACCATGAAGAGGACTATACTAGGGGGGTGAACAAACAAAATACAAATAAAAAATCTTAAAAAGAAAAAGAAAACTGAAGGTTTTACAATTTTCCCAACATTCAGATTGTTCCCTTCTGAAGTGCCTCATCATAATCACTGCTGACTTTTTCTTCTTTAACTGTCGACTAGTCTATTTCTGTCAGATCCTCATTTGTCAATGGCTTTGTATGTGACTGGGTCACTTATTCAACATCCCTTCGACCGATTTAACAAAATTGTGAATCTTTTACAAGATTTGCAATTTCATTTTCAAAATAATACCTGTATTATAATATGTCATCCAACAGTGAGGAAGACAAGTTAGGCAAGGATGATCGTTAGTTAGTATGAAGCAGGAAGGGATGTATATGAGTGGGAATTAATCTTTTCAGTGGTAAGTTGAGTAGTGATATTAGTAGTAAAATGTTACAATAACCTTTTGCTTCTCTAAGAATTCTTGTAATTGCAGATTCAAAAACACTTAGATAAAGAGGACCTCTTGAATTTGTAAATATCTTTAGCATAATGATAAAGCACATAGGCTTTGAAGTCACAGAGCTGGATATGAATACTGATTCTGAAGACAATGATTGTTTTTAGTTTTCTTCAACTGTAAAATAAGGATGATACTAACCTCATAGGATTGTTGAGGATTAAATGAAATAATGCATGTATTGTGACTAGCTACCACATAGTAAATGCTCAATAAATGTTAGCTAAAGGGTTCTTTAAGAATTTCATCCATAAAACAGAGAAAAACTATAAGGCACAGCTGTTAAATAACAGGGATGATGAATAATTAGGCTAACCTATGTGTTTCCATCTTACCGTAAAATTAAGACAAAATGTTTCCTCTATATCATCTTCTGGATAATCCAGTAATTGTTGCATGCTTCTGCAAAACAATATATATGTTTCTTTGAGGTAAAACATTATTGGGTATTTTGACTATTTTGCTTATGAGTAAGTATGTATTTCTTATTCCCTTTTGATAAAAGTCTTTCACTAATTTGCACTTTTACATTTGTTTCAAAATAGTGAATGTACAATGGCAAACTTACAAACACTGAAGAAGAAGAAAAAAACCAGCCTAAGGTTTTTATCGCTTTCTCTGAATACAAAGGCTATGTATCTTCCTATTGTCAACATTTGTCCTTATTTATATATAATTTTTATTCCGTTTTATGTAATAAAGAAAAAGAAACTTTACATATTCAAATTAGGAATGAAAGTGATCAGAAGTGAAAGTCCAAATAAATTCCTAACCACTCTCAGGAACAGGGATCTTCCTAAATTTTTTATCTGATATTTGCAAAGTATTGTTAAAATACCAAAAATCTAGCTTTGAAGACTAAAAATGTAGTCTTTAAGTAGAAAATTTTGGTCTGAGTAACATAATGGATTTTCCTTTATTAGAAGGGCATTTGTTTATTTCAGAAACAATTTTTTTAAATTTTTAAATTAAAAAATTTTAAGAACCCAGGCTAGACTTAAATGCCTCAACTCAGGCAATCCTCCTGCCTCAGCCTTTGGAGCAGCTGGGACTGTAGATCTATTTCAGAAATTTAATAGGAACAACAAAATGTAATTATTCCTAGAAGGAAAGCTTTCTGTACATTCCTCAGTTCTTATCTTCCAAACCCTATCCTTGATACTTTTCACAACTAACCTCCCAACATCAGGCATAAGTTCTTTCAAATCATCCAAGGATGGCTTCTTTTTCAGCAGTTTCTTATATAAAGCCAAAGGAAAATGGAGGTCCACAATAGTAAAATTATAAATTGCTAATCCACAAATAACACCAATCAAATGGAAGAGATCACTGTCTTCAAATGTCTAAAAATATAAGGAAGAAAAAGTAAAGACATGTCCTCCAAGTTAAAACATTAATTGTTTTCAGATTACAAAACATGATCACAGGACAAAATTTTGAAGATAGAGAAAAAAGTAATGAATAACAAGAAAAAAGTTCATGCTCATTACAGTCTCCCTGGGATTACATCACTGTTAGTATTTTTGCACATTTCCATCTAATGTATTTTCTAAGACAAAAAAAATTAGAACCTAGCTGACATCATACTATACAAATGATTTTACAGCTAGTTTTTTCCAGAAATATAAGCATATCCATGTCATTCATTAAATTAATAGATGAACTGATTACTGTAACTTTTCTGATTTAAAAAGTAATATACATTTTGGCCGGGCGTGGTGGCTCACGCCTGTAATCCTAGCTCTCTGGGAGGCCAAGGCGGGTGGATTGTTTGAGCTCAGGAGTTCGAG
>NW_012135747.1:2575044-2607647 GCF_000956105.1 Propithecus coquereli | reverse complement strand
GGTCTCGCTCTTGCTCAGGCTGGTCTCGAACTCCTGAGCTCAAACAATCCGCCCGCCTCGGTCTCCCAGAGTGCTAGGATTACAGGCGTGAGCCACCGCACCCGGCCTTAGAAAAATAATTTTAAAAATACTATATTTAAGGTTTTCTCTCATTTGTCTAATTTTCTTATGTCGTTAAATGTTTCTAGAACATGATTTTTTTTTTTTTAATTTCAGGGTATTATGAGGGTACAAACATTATGGTTACATTTTATGTCTTTGCCTCACCCAAGCAAGGGTTAGAGGCATGCCCTTCCCCTCTACAATGCTCCCTGTGTCCTTTCGTTGTGGGTTTACCCCACCATCCCCCTAATGGCTATACATTACATCACATAAAAGTATGATGATCTGCTAAATTACCTACTTAACTATAGCTGGATACTTAGATTATTTAAACACTGAACACAATGTTTATTTTTTTCCCCATCTTTAGAGAAGTAACATACATTCACAGAAAATTCTACGAGCATGATGATTAAGTGAATAATTTTTTATTAGACCTGGGCTCCAGATCTGGTTTAGCAGTCACTATCTAGCCTCAGTATTTTCAAAGAAAATAAATACAGTGTTTATCTCATATGGTTGTTGTGAGGATTACATGGGATAACGTATGTAAAATGCCTTTAGCATAGTTCCTGAAGCACACAGTAAAGGCTCAATAATTGTCAGTTATTCTAATTAGCTAGCAATATTCAAAATAAGATGGGCATCTTTTTTGCATATTTTGGCCCATAGTATGAATTATTTCTTTAGGAGAAATTCTTTCTAAGAAAGAATTCCTAAATCAAAAGATAGTTAAACATACTGCTGACTTGTTTTCCTCTATAAACTGCCATTTGTACAATAGGAAAATGCCCCTCTCTTCATATTTTCATCTGTGTGTGTACACTATACACACATAAAAACACATTTTTGTCTTGAGTTTAAAAATGACAATTTCCTTTACATTTTTGACTATTAATAATACTGAAAATTAGAGATTTGTGTGTTCTTATGAAAATACCTCTTCATGTATTTGGCCTACTTTATCTTTTGGGGGATAACGCTTTTCTTATGTATTTGTATTCAAATTTATAAGGGGCATTAGCCTGTGTCATATTTGTTACATATATCCCAGTCTGCTATATGCTTTTTAATTTTATGTTTTCTGCTATGCATAAATTTCACAGTTTTCAGTGGTCAAATTAATCTTTCTCTGTTGTTATGCTTTACATTGTATTTAAGTTTAGAAAGTCCTTCTTAAATAGGGGAGAATGAATAATGTGTTGAGCTCTCTCTCTTCTAAAACCTTCTAAATGTGAATAAAGGATACAAGTGGTATAGGGGAGGGTTAACAGCACTAAAGAGATATTAACATTTCAAAATCTGAAATGTAGGTGGATGGCTGGTAACTGATTTGGTAAAGCAGAAAAAAATGAAACAGTAATTTATAGTTAATTTATACTTTAGGCCCAGGAATTCGAACTACCATTACCTGTAAAGTCAGAATTAGCTTAGCTGATACACATAAAGACTTTGAAAGTCAGAGGTATTAGAGTGGGGTTGAAAACAGGATGCTTGGTGGAAAGTCAATGGCATTTCTTTTCTTTTTTTTTAAGAGACAGGGTCTTGCTGTGTTCACCCAGGCTGGAGTGCAGTGGAGATCATAGTTCACTGTAACCTCAAACTCCTGAGCTCAAGCGATACTCCTGCTTTAGTCTCCCGAAGTGCTGGGTTACAGGCATGAGCCACCATGTCCAGCCAAGTCCTTTGCATTTCTACAGAGGGTGAACCAAAGAGGCTCTAGGACCTAAGACAGCTGGTGGTAAGGCTGCTGCACTGAAAACAAAGAGATCAAATGAAAGTCTGTACAGTGTACAGTGAACCATGAGAATCCTAGCTTCTCTTTCCATAGTTCAAAATAATACCGAACCACAGACAGCCAGGGTTACAACCTTTCTTGAAAATCCAAAGGAAAACCAATATATGCTGGCTTTTGAGGATTCTTCTTTGAAAGGTCCCCACCTATGAATGGGGCCTGTAAATCAATTAATGCACACACTTATGTACATAAAGTATCTAGGTAGCTTTTCAGTGCCAACTCTTACAATGTGAATAAACAGCCAATGATCGTAAGGAAAAGACAAAAGAAACAAAAAAGAAACCGAGGAGTAAGAGGTACTATGGGAAACATATAAACAAATTTTTAAAGTAAGGGGGAAGAACAATAATCACTTTCTCCCCAAAATACAACGGTGATGTCACTGAAAACGGCAAATAGGGAACTCCAAAATGCAATCCCCTCCACAAAATAATAACATAGCAAAAACTGTCAGAAAGAACTCTTTTATAACTCTAAAAACTAATCAAAAACTTACAACAACTGGGGGAATGCTTAATGAAGAAGCTGCTGGATTTAAATAAGAGAGCACTGTGGTATTTTAACTTACCCACTTACCATGCCCCACTCCCCAAACCTGCATTTCTGGTGCAAGTTTCTGGCAACAGGGGGAGCAATATGAACCTTATTCTCAAAGGATTGTGGTTATGTCTTTTGATCTGTGGGGTAGATAGCTCCCTGAGATCAGCTCAAGGGCTTTCCTTTGTTTTGCCTGCCCGAGTTCCCCCAGGCCTTAAACAGTTTCCTAGGTGAATAACACTTGTCAAAAGTATTTAAAAGCGAAGGTATTAGGTTATTAAGTATGAAGTGTCTGATTTCCTTAAGTACTAAGTTTGACAGTTGACATCTCTGACATTTCACTTTGACACTTCTCGTTTTATTTTGATTGTGAGGGTACATCCTCAGTCCTTTCAAATGCAAGTTTTGGCTTGTGATTATCTTTTAAATTTTTTTACAGCAATTTTTGTGAAACCATGGATAAGTCAAAAATTCATGTTATTTTCAAATGTGAGTTCTGTCACGGAACCAATGCTGCATAGATAGCTCTAAATATCAATGAAGCATTTGGCAAAGATATGGCTAATGAATGCACAGTATATCAATGGTTTGAGAAGTTCCGTTCTGGTGATTTAATCTTGAAAATGCGTTATGTGGGTGACCTGAGACCATCATAATGATGTGCTGAAAGCTGTTGTGGAAGCAAATCTATCTCAATCTATGTGTGAATCAGCAGCAAAGTTTGACGTTACTATTCCAACAATACTGGACCATTAGAAACAAATGAGCAAGGTAAAGAAGCTGGATAGATGGGTTCCGCATGAATTAAATGAGCGTCAGAATAAAAATCGTCTCAAAGCTTGCCTTTCTTTGCTGTCATGACATAAATGTGAACCATTTCTACACTGTATTGTTACATGTGATGAAAATGGATTTTTTTTTGATAATTGCAAGCATTCAGCACAATGGCTGTACAAAGATGAAGTGCCAAAACACACTCTAAAACCAAATATTAATCCAAAAAAGCTAATGGTGTCTGTTTGGTGGTCCAGTGCCGGTATTATCCACTACAGCTTCATGAAACCTGGTCAATCGATTACAGTGGATGTCTACTGCAACGAACTGGATGAAATGATGAGGATGCTTGCGATGAAGCAGCCAAGACTGGTCAACAGAGACAGGCCATTCCTCTTTCAAGACAATGTTCAACCACATACTGCACAAATGCTGCTGCTCAAACTGCAGAAGCTGGACTTGGAAACTCTGTCATCTACTGTATTCACCAGACCTTGCACCAACTGATTACCACTTCTTCCAGTCTTTGGACCACTTCTTGCAATGAAAAATATTCAATTCTCAACAAGCTGTGGAAAATGCCTTTCGTGATTTCATTGTCACCTGTTCTCTAGGCTTCCTCACTGCTGGCATAAATAAGCTATGATTAAGATGGTAAAACTGTGTCCACAGTTTAGGTGCATACTTTGATTAATTGTACTGCTTCTTGTTTGAGATATAATAAACTACACTTTTGATTCAAAATTAGACATTTCGTATTTAAAGACCTAATACTAGCCATGGCCTCTACAGGCAAAGAATAACGGCTGGGGCCAGCAACAGACAGACTGAACACCTAGGAAGGAAGACGCTGGGGAAGAAGATACTTGGTGGAATAAGGGCTTTGAAAAGCTCCTGTATATAGCAAGGAATCTTGTAGATCAGGTGCACATCCAGAGCTGGATGCATGCTCAGACAAGACTGGAGAAAACCCTAAGCTCTCACCTTTGGCTGATCTTTAGACACTGCAGAAGCAGGAAATGCAGGCTAAGTCAGACATCTATGTATACAGCTAAGGTGTGAAGGAGTAGCCAAGACAAAGTCAATCTGCAAAACCCGAGAGAGTGTGTTTTTCTTCCCTTTTTTTTTTTTTGGTTCACGGTGTTTATGGTAACCACTAAGCTAACAGAACACACTTTAGCAGCCACACATAAAGAATACAGACTTTACAAAGATGGTTTAGAAAAGCCACTAAACAAATAACAAGAACCCACAACAAGCAGCAACAACCACGGGGAGAGAGGAGAATCTGATTTCCACAACAGCCACATTATAATATTCAGTGTTTAGTATTCAACAAAATTTATGAGGCATGAAAAGAAATAAGATATGGCTCATTCATACAAAAAAGAAATTAATATAAAATATTCCTCAGAAAGCCCAGACATTGGATTTACTAGAAAAATATATTTTTTTTTTTTTTTTTTTTTTTTGAGACAGAGTCTCACTCTCTTGCCTGGGGCGAGTGCCGTGGCATCAGCCTAGCTCACAGCAACCTCAAACTCCTGGGCTCAAGCAATCCTACTGTCTCAGCCTCCCGAGTAGCTGGGACCACAAGCACGCGCCACCATGCCCGGCTAATTTTTTCTACATATATTTTTAGCTGTCCAATTAATTTCTTTTCATTTTTTGGTAGAGACGGGGTCTTGCTCTTGCTCAGGCTGGTCTCGAACTCCTGAGCTCAGAATGATCCGCCCGCCTCGGCCTCCCAGAGTGCTAGGATTACAGGCGTGAGCCACCGCGCCCGGCCTTAGAAAAATATTTTTAAATCAATTGCCTTGAATATACTCAAAGAGCCAAAGGAAAGCATGGACTCAGAACTAAAGAAAACCAGGATAATAATATCTCACCAAATAGGGAATGTTAATAATGAGAGATTATGGAAAGGAATTAAATAAAAATTCTGGAGCTGAAAAGTACAATAATTAAAATAAAAAGTTCTCTACAGGGATACAACAGGATATTTGAATAGGCAAACGGAAGAATCAGCAAACATGAAACTAGGCCAATTGAAATTATTCAGTCTGAGGAAGAAAAGCAAGAAAAAGAGAAAGATGAACATAGCTTAAGAGACCTGTGGGACACTATCAAGTATGCCATCAAACACACAGTGGGAGTCCCAAAAGGAGGAGAGAGAGAGAGGCATAAAGAGTATTTTAACAAATGGTCTAAAACTTCCCCAATTTGATAAAAGTCATAAATCTAAATATCCAAAAAAGTGCAACAAACTCCAAGCAGGATGAACTGAAGGAGATCGACAGTGACACACATTATAATCAAAGTGTGAAAGCCAACTATGAAGAGAAAAGCAACTTGTCATTGCTCATTGAAGAACACCAGTATGCCCCTCAATGAGATTAACAGCTAATTTCTCATCAAAAACCATGAATGCCAGAAGATAGTGAAATGAAATATTTAAAGATAGAAAGAAAAGAAAAAACACTGTCAAGCAAGAATTCTATATACAGGAAAACTGTCCTTCAAAAATAAGGGAGAAATTAAGCCATTCTCGGGTAAACAATTAACAGAATTGTTTGCTACTACTAGAACTTCCCTATAAGAAATGCTAAAGTTCTTCAGGCTGATGAAAGGATACTACACAGTAACACAAAACTATACAAAGAAATAAAGAATTGTAGTAAAATTATACTTTTTATTTGTAACTTCTCCCTTTTTCCTATAGGGTTAAAAGACAAATGCATAAAATACAATAAATCTATGTTAATGGGCACACAATGTATAAAGACATAAGTTGCAACAGTAACAAAGAGGAAGAGACAAAACTATCTAAGAGGACAGTTTCTACACACTACAGCAAGTTGAGTTGGTACTAATTCAAACTAGACTGCTATAAATTTAAGATGTTAATTGCCATTCCCAGGGCAACCACTAAGAAAATAACTAACATACTTACAGAAAGGGAAATAAAAAGGGAAAACAGTACACTAGGAAAACAATCAAACACAAAAAAGGACAGTAATGGAGGAATCAAGGAACAAATAAGACATATAAAAATCACATAGGAAAAGACAGAAGTGCTTCCTTATTAGAAATCAAATGTAAGTGGATTAATCTCTGTGATTAAAAAGAAATGACCAGCAGAATGGATTAAACAAACAAATATAATCCAACTAAGTCTTGTTTTAGATCCAAAGACACAAATAGGTTGAAAGGCAAAGTTTAGAAAAAAGTTTATTTCATGGAAAAAGTAACAAAAGAGAGCTGGAATGACTATACTAATAATAGACGAAATAGACATAATACAAAATTTCTAAAAGTGACAAAGTCATATACTGATAATAGAGTCAATTCATCATGAATATACAATTACAAATATGCATGTACTTAACAACACAGCTCCAAAATATATAAAAGCAACAACTGAAAGAAGTGAAGGGAGAAAAAGACAGCTTTGAAATAATAGTTGGTGGCTCTAATACCCCACTTTCAATAAGGTATAGAATCAGACAGAAGACCAATAAGGAAATAGAGAACTTCAACAATAATATAAACCAATGAGACCTATCAGACATATATACAACACTCCACCCAATAACAGCAGAATATACATTCTTCTTAAGTGTACAATGGAACATTTTCTAGGAAAGATCATGTTAGATCACAAAATAAATTTCAATAAATTTAGTAAGACTAAAATCATTTTAAAAATCTCCTCAGACCACAATGGGATGAAACTAGAAATAACAAAAAGAAATCTGGAAAATTCACTATCATGGTAATTAAATATTGCACTCTTCAATAACCAATGGGTCAAAGAAGAAATCACAAGGGAAATAAGTAATTACTTAGAGACTAATGAAAATGAAAACACAGCATACCAAAACTTATTAGATGCAAGAATAGCAGTGTTTAGAGGGAAATTAAAAGTTGTAAATACCTAAATTTAAAAGGAATGAAGACCTCAAATCAATAGCCTAACTTTATCTCCTAAGGAACTAAGAAGAGCAAACTATATCCAAAGCTAGCAGGAGGAGGAAAATAAAGATTAAAGCAGAGATGAATGAAATAGAGAATAGAGAAAAAATAGAAGCAACAAAGCCAAAAGTTGATTCTTTTAAAAGATCAACAAAAGTGACAAACCTTTAGCTAGACTGACCAAGAAACAAAGAGAAGAGTCAAATAAAAAAGGTTATAAAAAATAGTATGAACAATTGTACACCAACAAAATAGATAGCCTAGATGAAATGGACAAATTCCTACAAACCCACAAACTACAGTCGTCCCTCAGTATCTATAGGGGATTGGTTCTAGGACCTCCTTGCAGATACCCAAATCCAAGGATGCTCAAGTTCCTGATATAAAATGGTGCAGTATTTGTATATAACTTACACACATCCTCCTGTATACTTTAAATCATCTCTAAATTATTTATAATACCTAATACAATGTAAATACTATGTAAATAGTTGTTATACTGTGTTGTTTAGGGAACGATGACAATAAAGTCTGTATACATTCAAGTACAGATGTATACAGAATATTTTTTTTCCCAGAATATTTTTGGTCTGCAGTTGGCGGAATCCATGGACACGGAACCACTGGATACAAAGGGCCAACTGTACTCAGTAGATACTATAAGAACTAGAAAACGTGAATAAACCCATAACAATTAAAGAGTTTGAATCAGCAATCAAAAACCTTCCAACGAAGGACCGACCGTACCAAACATTTAAAGGAGAATTAACACCAAGCCTTCTCAAACTCTTCCAAAAAACTGAAGTGAAGGGAACATTTTCTAAATCAGTCTATGAGGTCAGCACTACCAAGATACCAAAGCCAGACAAAGACCTCACCAAAAACAAAAACAAAAAACAAAACAAAACAAACAAACAAAAAACAAAACCCTGAAAAAACAAAACAAAACAAAATAAAGAAGCAAACAAAAAACCCAATGCTACAGACCAACATTCCTTACAAATACAGAAGGGAAAATCATCAACAAAATAATAGCAAACTTGGCCTGGCAGCGCAGTAGCACAGTAGCTCATGCCTATAATCCTAGCACTCTGGGAGGCCAAGGCAGGAGGATTACTTGAGGCCAGAAGTTAAAGACCAGACTGAGCAAGAGCAAGACCCCATTTCCAAAAAAAATTAGAAAAATTAGCCAGGCATGATGGCGTGTACTTATAGTCCTGGCTACTTGGAAGGCTGAAGCAGGAGAGTCATCTGAGCCCAAGAGTTTGAGGTTGTAGTGAGCTGTGATGACTCCACTGCACTCTAGCCCAGGCAATAGTGAGACTCTGCCTCCCAAAAAACAAACAAAAAAAAGCAACCTGAATCAAGCAGCATATTAAAAGGATTATACACCATGACCACGTTGGGTTTACCCCAGGAATGCAAGAGTGGTTCACCATATAAACAAAATGAAAAAAGAAAACCACACGATCATCTCAAGTGATGTAGGAGAAGCACTAGACAAAAGAGTATTTCCAATACTCTTCCATGATAAAAACACCTAACAAACAAGGGACAGAAGGGAATTTCTTAACATGACAAAGGGAATTTGGACGGTAGTCCAGTATATATGAGGCTGAGCTTTAGACCAGTGCCCCCCAAAGACTGGTTACATACAGGGAGACTGAGTAAATACCCTAAAGATGACAGCAGATTTCTCATTGGTGTTGAAAGTTATATACACAATGTGGAAAAGGAGAAGGCTAGAGTAAACTCTGGTATTTGGGTAGAATTAGAGGTATCAGTCTGATCTCATGATCTTCAACATATAAATGGGCATAAATATAGATAGATCTGTATGTGCATGTGTGTACACACATATATAGTTCCTGCTTCTCTGCTGAGAAAAACATGAAGCAATGACTCCCTGGCAGCAACGAGTATACTTGGCATCCAGAACTTGATTTCCAAATACCATTTTCCTCTTAAAGACAAGAAAGCTCTTATGGAAATATGGTTAATGCCAGGGCTGGGGAAGAGAAAACACAAGATAAGCCTGGAACATTTACTGTACCCAATGTAAGGAAATGCCTGAAGAATAATGGGGATATGTCAAAAGTACACAAAAGGTGAGCCAGCTCTAGGGGGCTCTCATTGGCTAAGCTGAGGTATAACTGAAAAGGTCCCACAGAGATCCATCATAAAACTTGTTACAAGTATCCCTCACCTGGTCTCAAAATACTACCTATTTTTGCAGAATTCTTTGTGTTCCTAGCAGGACAGGTCCCCACCCCATATGCCCTCTCAAATTATACTTGTTATACCACTACAAACTGCTCTAAGAGGTGAATGCCAGGAAGGCGGCTATCTACCTCGACGGGTCATCCACCCATCTCAAGCCATTAGGACTATTCCATTGTATCTCCCATGCCTGTTTTCCTACCAATATACAAAGCCTGAAAACTCACAAGTTAACCCTAATCCCACATCCACATGGCACTGAATATCTCCTAAAATATAACATAATTTCATGACTGTCCTTGCTCTACCAAGCCCTTTTACTGTTTGCTCTGGAATTCACAATGTATCGTTTGAAAACTGCCTGTATTCTAAACTTCTCCAAATTTTCTTTCCCTTTTTGTTCTAAGTGAACAAGGCTGTCTCCTGAGGACACCATTTCCCCTGCAGTGATCATAAATGCTGTCTTTTCTCTCTTCCAACCCCTCATATGATGGGGCCTAGAGGTAAGGCAGGTCTCTCCTTGCTCTTCAGTGCTGCTATATATGCTTCTAACTTGCCTTCCTAAAACCCCAACTTCTCTGAAACATCTATCAACTCACTATAACCCCTGCTATTGTTCCTTGTACGGCTGTCTAAAGACCTTCCACAATCCCTCATTCACAGATTTTGGCAATATTTTACGCTTTCTTTCTCTGTTACTATTCCTGCCATTGTTTTTGATGATTTCAATATCTAGGCAAAAAATGCATCCAACACTCTAGCCTCTCAATTTCTGGACCTGTTTACTTTCAACAATCTTGTCCTCCTTCACACCTCAAACACCTATTCCCATGGTTGTATCTTATATTCAACTGCAACTCTCCAAATCTCAACTCTCTAAGGCATTCCCTATTGTGACCATCATCTCTAGCTTCATCTCAGTCTCCCTAATCCTGACCCACACTACAATTCACCTCCACCATCAAGTGCAATCCACTGACTCCACCACTTGTTTATTTATTACTAATAATTATTATCATCTCCAAACCAAGTCCTCACAAAACTTAAATTGTATGGTCCATCAACATAAATCCCTCTCTTGGTTTACTCCCTTCTGTGCTACACTCACCTGTTAAAACCACAACCTGGGCCGGGCACGGTGGCTCACGCCTGTAATCCTAGCTCTCTGGGAGGCCGAGGCGGGCGGATTGTTTGAGCTCAGGAGTTCGAGACCAGCCTGAGCAAGAGTGAGACCCCGTCTCTACTAAAATTAGAAAGAAATTAATTGGACAACGAAAAATATATAGAAAAAATTAGCCGGGCATGGTGGCGCATGCCTGTAGTCCCAGCTACTCGGGAGGCTGAGGCAGGAAGGTCGCTTGAGCCCAGGAGTTTGAGGTTGCTGTGAGCTAGGCTGACGCCACGGCACTCTAGCCCGGGCAACACAGTGAGACTCCGTCTCAAAAAAAAAAAAAAAACAAAAACCCACAACCTGGTTAAAATCAAGTGTTGGCCTTTTCCTTACTTCTACCCAAGCAGCTAAATGTGACTAAAGAGAGAAGGAAAAAAAAACAAAAAACATAAAATATCAACCAAGCCAACTGCTCTCATTTGAAATTCATGAATATAAGTCTCAAGTGGGCCTTCAATGCTACCAGTCTAGTCTTATATTTATTTACATGGTCAATTTCCTTTCCCATTCCCCAAAATGATAATTTCACAACTTCTCCTTTCTCCTCAAAACTCCTTCATCCTTCTCCCATTTTAATCCTCTAATGACCTTGCATCTTATTTCACTATAAAATAGAAACAATATCAAGACAACTTCACATCCTACCATCAAATCTATCAAGTGATTTGTGTTTACATATATATGTGGCTTTCCCTCTGGATATTATGGATCTATGTGTCTAACTACAGTCAATTCTCCATTAGTGCACTAAACCCCATTCTTTCTTCACAACTTAAGGACTCTGCTCCTGCAACTGATATCTCCTCCTTCATCACTCATTTTTCACTTTTTGAGTAATTAATCACAACAACATGCAAACATGCTCCAATTTCCCACCTATAATAAAATACCCTGTCTTCATGAAGAAAAAAAATATGCATATTACTGCTTTTAAAAAATAAATCTTCTTTTAAAACACTTTAAAACTCACAAATTGTTTAAGCAGTATAAAGGATTCCTGTGTACCTTTTACTCAGTTTTCTCCAATGATAACAGCTTATATAACCATGGTCAAAACCAGGAAACTGATTTAGGTATGTAATATACTGCTATCTACTTATATTTACTTTTTTAAAAAAAGGATAACCCACAAAGTTTTAAAAAGATTACCCTATTTTAAAAAGATTATCCGTAAGAGGAGGGAGAATATAAAGTAGAGCTTGACTTCTTTTAATATATCTTATTTTATAGATTTGACTTTGGAACTACATAAATATTTTGTATTATAAAATTAAATTTAAACAGGTAATACCTAAAAATAAAAAACAACTTAAATGTGTAACTACTTGGTGGTATAATTATACAGAATATAACAACTTCAAGTGATATGAAAACACTATTATTTGGTTGTCTATCTCTATTAGGGTACGTCCTAAGGTCAGGGTACGTCCTAAGGTCAAAAAGAATTGTAAAACAGTTTAAAAAATTTGTTGAGTAATCACAATATTAGTGGTAATGTTGGTATTGTTAAGCAGTAAATGTTTAAGTCTGGAACATTTTGTCACATCAAGTACACTAGGTAGCGAGGAAGCCACCAAAGAGTACTAAGGTTGTTTCAAAAGGACTCAGGTACCAGCTTGAAGAATTCTCCCTGGACAAAGATGGGACAATATAAGCATCTATAAAGACAATAACTGCAATGGACTGGAAAACATCAGACATGCTTAAATCCATGAATATATAATGATACTTAAAAACAAAACCAAGAACTGCATTGTTACCACTGGAAAATGATAATGAACTGATTTATTCTTTTGAAAAATTGGTAAATAGAATAAACCCTTTCCCACATGAACTGTACTACTAAGGAATCAAACAGTGTGGGAAAATTTCTCTATCTGGAAGTATCCAAGCTAATAAATGAAAAAGAAATATTAGAATTAGAGTGGCACCATTTTGCAACTCCTAATGAATTAATGGCTCTAGGCACTGAGCATCAACAGTGGCTAACATCATACAAGACCGCCAGCCTGACAGAAGGATTAAATAGTACATCGAGGTTTTTATAACCGATAGATAGATACTCTACTCAAATTTCTTTCAACTCAGAGCTCTACAAATGGACCATTCATTTCACTTATAGTCTCTAAATCAGGGGTCAAGAAACTTTTTCTGTAAAGAGCCAGGTGGTAAATATTTTAGGCTTTATTGGCCATGAGGTCTCTGTGTAACTACTCAATTCTGCCTCTACTGTTGTAGCTTGAAAGCCATCCTGGACAATAGGTAAATGAGTGGGCATGACTTTATCTACAAAAACATGTGGTGGGAAGAATTTGGCTAATGGACTAAAGTTTGCTAAGCCCTGACCTAAATGATAAGGTAGAGAGATCAATGATACCTAATGATAAGTGAATTTTTCCCAGAAGAAAAGTTAATCTGGCAATTATTATTCAATCCCCAAATTGAAATCAGCAGAAGGAATAGTCAACATTGTTAATTTGAAATGTGTGGTAAGCATTAATGTGTTTTGATGACTCCAAGTCCAAAAATTTGTAATTTTTAAAATTGTAATAAAGCAGATCTCTGAACAAAATATAGTAGGAATCTAGTAATAACTCTTATATACTGAGTTAACTTGGCACATATAGGTATACATACATAGGTATATACACAGAAGTAATTTAGACCGTTGGACATTTACCTTATCAGAAAACCAAATGAGCCTGGAATCTTCATAATACCTGAACATGCCATATTTAGGATCCAATAATTCCCTCATGATGAGCAAGAAAAATTCTTTGCGTACCCCTCCTGCATCAACAGCATCTTCTCCAACAAATATAACCTACAATAGCATAATGCAAACACTGAGTAGACTGGAAAGAAATCAAAGTACATTCTGGAGACCGTATAACATGTTATTCATTACGTATAAATGCTCAACAATCATTTAAAAAAATACATAATTATATTTATTAAATTTTAAAAATTCACTCACTAAAAACAAATAGGAAAACTTGAAACACAGCTTCCGAATAAACGCCCCAATTATAAAACAGAAAATGTCAAATTACCTTGAGTGGCTTTTTGTAATCTATGTTCTTTGTTTTCCTGAGGACTTCCATCGCATCTCCTACAATATTTTCTCTACGCACCACTAGAATTAAGCAGGGATTCACAGATTCAATCACTGGGAGAAAAAGAGAGGAGACGTTCTGTCTGTGGGCCTGGTCAATGGCCATCTAGAAAACAAAAGATTAAAATTTTAATAGCAATGCTACAAAGAAGCTATTGTGACTGGATAAGCTAACATCTACCTATTATGTATAGGTATGCAATAATTCCTATAATAATTCCTATGCTACTGAATTCATACAACACCTAACAGAGTATCTAGTACAGCATAAAAATTGAACTGAACATAAAGAGTATCTTTTTAAATTTTTTATATTAATGTCTAACTCATAACACCATTAAGTAAGCATAGAATTATGATAATAATGGTAAATCTAAAACTGGAGAGTAGGGATAGAGATTGAGGAGAAAAAAAACAGCATAAAACAAACCTTTACAGAGAATTAGTACAACCTAAGGAAGTACTACAGAAATCCATCTACTAGGGTGATCATCGCATGTGTTCACAAACCAAGCATTTGGCTTTTATCATCTAAAGCATTTATTCTTTTCCTATCGTTTTCCCTGGGTTCTTGTCTAAAATGGAATATCCCATATTAAAAGCACCTAAGTTATTAACTTACCATTTTAACAAAGACCTCCAAAAAACTGGTTTACTAGTTGTTAGCACAGAAACCTACAAAAATATTTATTTCTGTTGATGAAAATGGAAATAAGCTCATCTCTAAAACTCCTCCTAGTATTTATTAAAATATGTGGAGGGATTTAGAATACCACATGCATTTACTTGAACAGAATGAAAACGATTATTAAGATTTAGGGTTTTTAAATTTTAAAAAGTATTTTTAGAATATTAAACATTCAAAGTCTCTTTTCATCCTTTCCTTAGTCCTTATCCTGTATAGTGAGATATTCTATACCAGAGGAGAAAGCTCAAAATCTTTTTTATTTACAGGTTTAAATGATAAAGCAAACTTACTGTAACTCTTCAAAGTCATAATATGAATTAGTTTTTAAAAAATGAAAGAATGCTCAACATAAAATGGAAGGGGGGCCAGGGAGATAGGAATGGGAGAAGAAAGAGGAACAGGAGATAATGATGAGCAACCTCAGGAAAATAGCTTATTACTAAAACTTTCTTCAAGGAAATTTTAACATCCTCCTAACAAGTGATCAAATGCTTCTTACTTTAACATCATCTCACTAGTGACTTCCACCTTTTATCAAGTATATAAATACATAATGAAGCAAGATTTTGAAACAAACCAATATTTTATCAAGCAAACTAGTTAACACTGTTCATAAAGATTGCATATTTCTGTAATGAAAAGGATTATACCATTTTTTAAGATACAAACTGATTACGGTCTAAATTATTCTATTTTCATTGCAGCCCTTTTTTATAAGCAGCCCTCCTAAGAATACACATGGCACATGCGGCAGTCTTCTTTGTAGCTATCCAAGGTCCTTTGAGTACATTGATTAATGATTATAGGCAAATTTCAAATATTTATTTTCTAAAAACATCACAGAAACAATTTTAAAAAACCCTCTCAAATCAGATTAGTACTATACAATATTTTACCTGCATCTGTAAGACTGCATCTGTTTGTAACAGAGTAGTTTTTGCTTGGGCATCAAATACAAATGGATATGTGCAGATTGTAACAGGGATATCTGCCAACTGGAAATAAAAAATTAACTTATTAGTACAAATTGATTTGTGATAAACTTATTGTGGGTGCTGTCGTTTCTTATAAAGTTGATCATATTCTTAGTTTACTCACATGTGGTTAAGGAATTATAAATAAAACAGGTTGCTTATTTCTGAATATAGAATTTTTATTAATAATTAGTTGAGGCTTTGGAATAAAGCCAATTCCCAATTTTAGGAGGGAACCATATATTTAAGAGTCCATAAAATTATAAATTACAAGTATCTTTTGCTTCGCATACATTAACTCCAAGTTTCAGCACATGAGGTTGCAAACTTATTCTAAAATTAGGGGCTTCTATGTTAAATACAGTATCCACTTCCCACATGTTAGGGCTACTCTAGCAACTGAGGCCAGTTATAAGTAATCGGCCTATTCCTTCAGCTAACAAATATTTACTGAATGTCATTGTCATTAGGGTCCCAAAATTATGAGTTCAACACTCTGTTCATTCACTTAACATACAAAAAAAGCAATATTAGTATTATTATTCTGTTAGCCCTTAAAGTTAGCAGAACTAATCTATTATTATCACTATCAGAAACAATTATTTATCCTAGCAGATAATGCAGTGATTGAGTGCTAATTATTTTAACAGTGCAGTAAAATACAAAGAGTTATCAGTTGTCAGTCATACTTTCTTGCAGTTGGAAGAAGATCTACTCCTATCATCTAAACAAGGCAATACTTTTGTGCCTGTCCTGACGCGGAGCTGCTGTTATAAGGCTTCCAATGAAGCAGCAATACACCATAAACAATCCCTTCTTATGAAGTGATCAAAAAGTTCTTTATATTAAGTCCAAATCTGCATTTCTATATATCACTATGCATCGTTTAGTCTTTGTTTTGCTCCTGCAGGGAAGTGTACGTGACTGAAATATTTTAAGTTCTGATCATTCTCTCCCTAAATTGTCTTTTTTCCACTCTAAACATTCCCAGTGTTTCTAGCCATTCTGAAAATAATATGGTTTCTAGCTCTTTTTTATCCTGCCTTCTCTTGAATATATTTCAATTTATCTAAGTCTCTCTTATCTATAGCCACCAAAAACAAATTAATCTAATATTGCCCAATCACTATCAATTCTTTGCTCTCAACATATGAGACAATATGTGAGTTATATGCACCTGATATAAATTATCACTCTTCAAAATCTCCCATGTGACAAAGTTTACACCTTCATCCTATATTAGTGGCAAAACATAGCTATTGATCATAGAAAGTCAGTTTACTTCTCTGAAACTCAAAAAGATTTAAGTATTCCTAAAGTGCTTCTTTGGCTCCAAAACACCATGTTTTCACAACTTTACTTCTATCTGAGAATGAGGAAGCAAACAATATTAGACCTACAATTTAAAGCTAACTCAAAATGCCTTATTGGTTCAAGTGCCGGAAAAAGCATAGCAAAAAACAAACAAAAAGCAAAGCAAAGCAAAACTGGACATCTCTAACAGATAAAAGAAGTATTATAATGTTCCCAAGTGTTAAAAGGGCAGTTTAGGGTTGTTTACTACGTAAGCCAAAGTGCTAGAACTTTATATATTACGATAGCATGTGAGACAAAGTGAGAAAGATCATAATGAAAGAGCTTAATTTTGTGACCATTCTGATTACCAATTATTAGTTTAAAAAAATAAAGCTCATTTTACTTCTCTAATATAAAATGTTTTCTGCCTTATTAGGTAGGCATTTATCAAATTTTAAAGTAAAAGTTCGCTTTTTTATATTGTGAGGACACATTACATTTTATATTGGAAGATTTGAGGAGGATAGGAACTATTCTAAAGCAAATATTGTTGAAAGGCATCATATAGGTGTAATGTTAACTAAAATAGGCGTTACTTTTCTTCAGAAAATTCTTCTGAAATGTTAAAACAGGATAATTTCTATAGACTTAATTTTAAGAATGATATATATATATATATATATATATACACACACACACACATATAAAAATCATACAGAAAAGGAACCTTTGGCTCTCCCATCACTTAGGACAAAAAAGAGTATATCTTACTCTGAACATGAGACTTTATTACACCAAACTTACCTCAGTTAATCCATGGTTGACATCCTAAGACAGCAATGCAGAATATAACAATAATGAGGAAAGAGCAATGTTAGTGTCCAAATTTAACTATTTCTATTCAAAGTAGCATTTCATATATGTTGCTATAGCAGAATATTGAATTAATGAGGTAGAAAATACATCTACAACAAAACTTACCCTTTCCACATGCATCTTATATATCTATATCTATATCTTTGTTTCAGTACCCTGTGATCATAAAATTATCGAGGCTTGAACATAATGAAATTTGGTTTCAGCAACTTAGCACCCCCATTTGTAAAATTTAGGTAGAAAAGGGAAACTAATTCTAAGCCTGACTTGGTCTTGAAGAAGTAATTTTATGGCTCAGTTTCTCTACCTGGAAAATGGAGAAAACATTCCTCAGAAGACTTGGTTAATCTTGACAAAATATTTGAAAGTGTTTAGTAGATTAAATTGCTATATGGAAACAAAGTGAGAAAAAATAAGCCACAAATTGTTTTTATTTGACAGAAAAAACCAGTAAAACATAAGGTATCTTATATTAAGCATTATTTAAAACTGAATTAATGTAAAATAGAAAGTAGAGGACAGGACACAGGGGTTGGTAAGTAGAAAGAAGAAATGAAGAGAGAAAGATGTACTTATGAAGGAAATAATAGTGGAAATTATAATGTAAGCTTACCACTTTATTGAACAGAAATGTGCAATTTCTTATGGAAAGCTTCCCCATATGCTCAGAGTACAGACTCATGTAAAGCACTAGAAATACGTTACTATTATAAATTTGTGGATGGTGCTTTGTGTAGCGAGGATCGAATCTTATCCAAAGAGAGGGCACTGCCCTTGGCTATGGGGAGGCGAACTATGCCTGACAGACAGAGTGTCTTTGTTTGCCTGGGAGCTTTAGCCACTGGACAATCTAACAATGTGATTTATGATGGGGGCTTGGGCCATGTGGTATCAGTTCTGCCTCCAGAAGAGCTGGGGACTAATGGTCAGCCACATGAGCAGGATGTGTCTGAGCCCCAATAAAAACTCTGGGCACCAGGGTTCAGGTAAGCTTCCTTGGCTAGCAAAACTCTGTGAGTAAGGTCACTCATTGATGCTGAGAAAGTAAGTCATCCATGACTCCATGGGGAAAGGACAACAGAAGCTCTGCCTTTGGTAGTTTTATTAGACTCTGCCCTATGTACTTTTTCCCTTGGCTGATTTTAACCTGTATCCTTCTCCTGTAATAACCTGTAATCATCAGTGTAATAGTTTTCAGTAAGTTCTGGGAGGCCTTATAGCAAATTATCAACCCTGAGAGTAGTTTGGGGAACCCCTCAAACTTGCAATTGGTATTCGAAGTGAGGGCAGTCTTATGTGGACTATTCTCTCTAATTTTGCAGTTGACTAAGTTTTCATATGCCATGAGGGTGATTACTGGAGGCTTTAAGACATGAACAAAGACTTAGGGTTCTTTCACCATATTGTCTTAAATAAAGCCAAAGCAGTGCAAGCATAAGCAAAACATGACTCTATGCAAATCCTATTACGAGAAAGAAAATTATTGATAATAGTTTCTTTCAACAAATTCAGAGTACCAAGCTATTACTATGTAAGTGTTGCTACTGGAAGTGTTAACAAGAAGGTCTTTAGAGGCTTTTCTGCAAAAAAGACCTTTTAGATTTTACTCGGTTTAAATGGAAGGCGATTTAAAAGGAACACCTGAAATCCTTTTACAGTATATCTTGTGGGACTTTTTATTAAAAAAAGAACATTATTATTTTAGAGCACTTTTAGGTTCAAAATTGGAAGGAAGGTACAAATTTCCCACATAACACAAATATATATATATGCATAGCCTCGCGCATTATCAACATCCCTGTTGTAAGACACTTAAAAAGTGTTATTACTACTAAGAAAGTTTAAATAAGCAAAGAAACACCTATCAAAATTCACCTATGGCCTGCTTGATAACTACACTAGAAACCATGGGAGTTAATATTAATATTATAGGAGATAGATGTTATCCCTGGGTAAATAGTGGAACATTAATATATATGCATTATCTTTTTTATTACTACATGTAATTAGATATAGGTGGTATGCATATCATTATCCACTAAGGAGGTCAATAAGACAGTGTTAAAATTTATAGTGTAATTAAGCCATACTAAAGTAGAATATGATTTGGTTATATCAAAAATTTGACTGTGGAGAGATGTGAACTGTCAGGAAGATGAAAATAATAGGTCATAAAAAACTTGAGAAAAGAAGAGACTATCAGACGTAGGTAAAATGGTTTATCTAGGAGAGAAACATCAAAGGGAAAACCAGATTAAGTTCATTATTCGAAATTTCAGTTTAAGGACTGAAGTTTGTAGACAAAGGCTCAAACATTTAAAAAAGTAAATGCTATAAAAAGCAAGAATAAATTCTTCTGGGAAATATTAAGAGTTGCAAGGCAGCTCAAATTAAATTAAAGTAGTAGTTTCAAGGGAAATTTACAAGGAAAACAAAGTGGTGTGGGGGGTGGGGACAAGATAACAAAAACATGTGAGATGAATGGAAGGTCTATTGTTAAAAATTCAACACACCACTCAATGTATGAGTGAGCTACTATTGGCTCCGAATCCATACTGTCAAGCACTAACTGCTGGCTGTTTTTAAGGAAGATGAGGGGAGCCTGAAATTGGGTTAAGGCATATCTAATTTACTCAATGTCATAGTTACTCAAGGTCCTAGAAGCTAGAGTAACAAAGGCCTAAATAAATGAATGTTCAAAAGTCAGAGTTTCAAGGTCTAAATCAGACTTCACTAAGGCTTTTAACACCAATGGTTAATGAGAGTTCCAGTTTTTTTGTTTTTTTTTTTTTTTTTGAGACAGAGTCTCACTGTGTTGCCCAGGCTAGAGTGCCGTGACATCATCCTCGCTCACAGCAACCTCAAACTCCTGGGTTCAAGCGATCCTCCTGCCTCAGCCTCCCGAGTAGCTGGGACTACAGGCATGCGCCACCATGCCCGGCTAATTTTTTCTATACATTTTTAGTTGTCCGATTAATTTCTTTCTATTTTTAGTAGAGACGGGGTCTCGCTCTTGCTCAAGCTCGTCTCGAACTCCTGAGCTCAAACAATCCACCCACCTCGGCCTCCCAGAGAGCTAGGATTACAGGCGTGAGCCACCGCGCCTGGCCAGAGAGTTCCAGTTTTTAAAGACAAAAAGGATGCAGCACCTTGGCACCTTTTAGTTTCAACTGATTACTCATGGCAAAACACTAAACCACTGCTGGTGTCATACTGATTTAAGGGCATAACATAGGTTTACTCTGAGATGATATAAAGAAAAGATACTGAAGTTACTTCATAATTCAAATAAATAGGAAGGGTCTTAGCTAAGACAGAAATAAAAGGATACTTCTAAAATGAAGGAGATGAAAATACACAAACATAATTTGGTAATTCAAGGCAGAAGGAAAGAAAATGATAATATGATCAGTCTAAGAATCTGAAGACTGGATCCCTGTAAAATATTAATGCCATTAAAAATGACAAGGCAGCTTTAAAAAGCAAGGACGAACTTTTCTGGGAAATATTAGAGCTTCAAGGGACTTTCAGTCAACTTCTTTACTTTATCAAGTGAGAAAGAAATCCAACCTAGGGAAGTTAAATACTGATACATCTTTCCAAAGCTGATTCACCCAGATGTTAGACCAGTTTATCTTCCTATTTTGCTGGTGAACATGCAATGTTGCTAGCTCAACACCTGCCCACAGATAATGTACAACAACTTAATGCCACAGAACTAATACAGTGATGATTTATACATGCAACACAATATTAAATAAATAAGATTTATGACATAAATATATAATATCAAAGAGTATAAAATTTTCATCAATTTACCACAGTATATTTATTAGTACTTACTTACATCTGACATGGTTCACATAGGTATACATTCAGTTTTTGGAAAAAATAGCATTTGCATTTTTAAAAAATACTTAACTTGAATCTCACTGAAATTGAAACAGGATAGGCCTTTTTATACTTTATTCTGCATTAGTCAATTTTTATCAAATATACATTGGTAATACACATGTATAATAATTAAAAGTATAAGAAAGGGAAGAAAAAAGAAGAAAGAGTTTGGTAGTAACCACAAGGGTATTTTAATAAATAATTTAAGAGAAAAGTTAAAGGATGGTAAGGAAATGTACACTGAGAACAATACCTAGAAAGTGAAGGAAAATGGTAAAATAGCAGAAGATGAAAGAGAGAGAGAGAAAATGTACATGCTTTTTTATTTTGCCAAGAGATCACAGCAGAGGGAAAAAGAGATAAAAAGCAAAGTAATCCAAATGGAACAATAGTTTTACACATCAAGCTCAGAGTCTTGGGAAAAAACACAGATTATGTAGTAACTAGTAGGAGTAAGAAAATCAAGGAAAGTCTTCACAAAAACATCTAAGTAGAAAGAGGTGGAAAAAGGATGAGGGAATGAGCTGAAACTTTAGGCATCTCAGCAGTACGAAAGAATATTACAGGGAAGGTTTGAGGAGGTGAGGGGTAAAAACTCACCTAACGGGTACAATGAACATTATTCAGGTGATGGGCACACTAAAATCCCTGACTTTAGCATTATAAATGGTATCCATGTAACAAAAACATTTGTACCCCCTTAATATTTTGCAATTAAAAAAAAAAGAAAAAATAGGATATTACAAGGAAAGCCAATAATTTCACAGAATTAGTTATTACAGTTTAGGGATCAGAGAAGTATATACCTGATGGATTCTTAAAATCCTTGACTGGGAAAGAAAGGTAATAGAGAAAAAAAACCCAACAGACCATGGCATAAAGACAAAATAATTTTCTTGCAGTGTTTAGAACAAGGTAAAGTTATTAGATATAAATTCTAGGTCAAAGCTCATCTGATAGAGTTCTCAGTGATACAGTCAGATATTACTCTGCAGGACAATGTTTCTCAAACTGGGTGAGGAGATTCCCAGGAGATATATTCTTAGGGGGTCTATGAGTGCTCTGGGAGAATTTTAAATTTAGTGTTTACTATCAATACTTTTAAAAATTGATTTAAAAAAGCTAAAATTAGGAAAATCCATTTATAATCCCACTATTGCCATGAAACTCCAAGGCCTACGATGGTTCTGATTATAGCCAAACTGTTTCCAGACAGGATTTCTGTAATTGTCTGGGACTTTGTACTTAAATGGTATTTTTGATGAGTCATGGCCACCAAATGAGTATCACATCTCATTCTAAAAGCTAACATTTCATTTTAGTACACAGAAAAAGGCAGCAAGGGAACAGACTTATCAGACACCTCAGAGCAGAGGCCACTGCCAAACTTGCAGCGTGTGTCAAGGAAGCCAGTTAACAATAATCACCATTTTACCAAGACTTAACCATGTGTCAGCAACTACCCTAAGTACTTCTTATGGATCACATCAATTAATCTTCTCAATAACTGCTGAAGATAGGACTATTATCCTAATTTACAGAAAAGAAAATGAAATCTCAGAGAAATTAAATAATTTTCCTAAGGACACAGAGTTGAATAAATGCTGGAGGTGGGAGTTGAACCCAGGCACTTCCCTGCCCCAAAAAGATTTAGAGGAGTACAAGTGTTTTTTGTCACATGGATGAATTGTATAATGCTGAAGTTAGGGCTTTCAGTGTACCTATCACCAGAATAGTGTACAGTGCACCTGATAGGTAGACATTTATCCCTCACCCTTCTCCTACCCTCCTACCTTCTTACTTTTCAAAGTCCATTATACCACCTTATGACCATAGATAACCCTCATTTAGCTCCCACTTTTAAGTGAGAATATGTGGTATTTGTTGTTCCATTCCTGAGATACTTTATTTAAAATAATGGTCTCTAGTTCCATCCAAGTTGCTGCAAAAGACATTATTTCATTCCTTTTTATGGCTGAGAAGTACTCCATGATACACACATACATACAACCCCCACATTTTCTTTGTCCACTCACCAGTTGATGGGCATTTAGGTTGATTCTTTATCTTTGCAACTGTGAACTGTGCTGTGATAAATATTTGGGTGCAGCTGTCTTTTTGATATAATGACTTCTTTTCCTTTGGGTAGATATCCAGTAGTGGGATTGCTGGATCGAATGGCAGGTCTACTTTTAGTTCTCTGAAGAATCTCCATTCTGTTTTCCACAGAGGTTATACTAATTTACATTCCCACCAACACTGTATAAGCATTCCCTTTTTATTGTATCTGTGCCAATATCTTTTTTTTTTTTTTTTTTTTTTTAGTAATGGCCATTCTGACAGGGGTGTGGTAGAATCTCAGGGTGATTTTAATTTGCATTTCCCTGATGATTAGTGATGTTGAGCATTTCTTCATATGTTTCTTGGTCATTTGGTCTATCTTCTTTTGAAAAAAATCTGTTCATGTCTTTTGTCCACTTATTAATGGAGTTGTTCTGGCTGATTTTTTTTTTGAGTTCTTTGTACATTCTGGATATTAGTCCTTTGTCAGATGTATACTTTGCAAATATTTTCTCCCATTCTGTAGGTTGATTATTTACTCTGTTGATTATGTCCTTTGCTGTGCAGAAACTTTTTAGTTGAACAAGTCCCATTTATTTATTCTTGTTGTTACTGTATTTGTTTTCTGGGGTCTTAGTCATAAATGCTTTTCCTAGGCCACTGTCCAGAAGAGTTTTTCCTGTGTTTTCTTCTAGAATGGTTTCAGGTCTTATATTTAAGTCGTTAATCCATTTTGACTTAATTTTTGTGTAAGATCAGAGAGAGGGACCCAGTTTCATTCTTCTGCATGTGGGTATCCAGTTTTCCTAGCACCATTTATCATCAAATAGTGTGTATTTTCCCCAGTGTGTTGTTTTTGTCTGCTTTGTTGAAAATCAGTTGGTTGTAGCTACATGGCTTTATTTCTGGGTTCTCTATTCTTGTTTCATTGATGTGGCTACCTTTATACCAGCACCATGCTGTTTTGATTACTATAACCTTGTAGTATAATTTGAAGTCAGATAATGTGATGCCTACAGATTTTTTCTTGTTGCTTAAGATTTCTTTGGCTATTTTGGCTCTTTTTTGTTTTCATATGAAGTTTAGGATTGTTTTTTCTAGATCTGTGAAAAATGACATTGATATTTTGATAGGAATTGTGTTGAACCTGTAAATTACTTGGGGCAGTATGGACATTTTAACAATGTCAATTCTCCCAATCCATGAGCACAGAATGTTTTTCATTTTGTTTGTGTCATCTATGATTTCTTTGTGTCACTATGATTTCTTTCATCAGTGTTTTGTAGTTCCCCTTGTAGAGATCTTTCCCCTCCTTGATTAAATATATTCCTAGGTATTTTATTTTCTTTGAAGCTACTGTGAATGGCACTGAGCTCTTCATTTGACTCTCAGCTTGCCTGTTATAGGTATCCAGAAATGCTACTGATTTGTGTACATTAATTTTATAACCTGAGACTCTACTGAACTTATTGATCAATTCTTGGAGGCTTTAGGGTTTCTAGACATAAGACCATCAGCAAAAAGGATAGTTTCCTCTCCTTTTTCTTGATTTAGATGCCTTTTACTTCTTTCTCTTACCTGACTGCTCTGACTAGAACTTCCAGTACTATGTTGAACAGAAGTAGTTGACAATGTGCATGCTTGTTTTGTTCTGGTTACTCAGGGGGAATGCTTTCAACTTTTCCCCATTCAGTATGATGCTGGCTGTGGGTTTGTCATATATGGTTTTTATTATTTTGAGGTATGTTCCTTCTATAACGAGTTTGTTGAGTTTTTATCATGAATGGGTGCTGGCTTTTATCAAATGTTTTTCTTGCATCTACTGAAATGATCATATGATTTTTGTTTTTAATTCTGTTTATGTGGTGAGTCACATTTATTGATTAGCATATGTTGAACCACCCTTGCATCCCCTGGGATGAAATCCACTCAATCATGGTGAATTAATTTTTTCATGCACTATTTGATTCAGTTTGGTAGTATTTTGTTGAGGATTTTTGCATCTAAGTTGATGAGGGCTATTGGTCTGTAGTTTTTTGTTGTTGTTGTTGTGTATTTTCCTGGCTTTGGTATCAGGGTGATACTGGCTTCATAGAATTATTTAGGGACGATTCCCCCCTTCTTGACTTTATGGAACCGTTTCAGTAGGATAGGTGCCATTTTTCTTTGTAGGTCTGGCAGAATTTGACTGTGAATCCGCCCGGAGCGGGACTTTTTTTCCTTGGGACATTTTAAAATACTGTTTCAATCTTGCTACTTGTTATTGGTCTGTTCAGGATTTCCATTTCTTTCTGATTCAAGCTTGGGAGGTTGTGTGTTTCCAAAAATTTATCCATTTTCTCTAAATTTTCTAGTTTGTGTGCACAGAGACTTTCCTAGTAGTCATGGATAATATTTTGTATTTTTTTTAAATTTTTATGTAAGAAGTTTATTTTAACGTCTGCATATAGATGGGCTGAGGCCAAGATAGCATCAGCCAATATTTTGTATTTCTGTGGTATCAGTTGTAATGTCCCCTTTTTCAATTCTGATTGATCTTATTTGAGTCCTTTCTCTTCTCTTTCTGGTTAATCTAGCTAGTGCCCTATTGATTTTGTTTATCTTTTCAAAGAACCAACTTTTTGTTTTGTTGATCCTTCATATTCTGTCTTTTGTTTCCATTTTGTTTATTTCTACTTTGATCTCTGTTATTTCTTTTCTTCTGCTACCTTGAGGTTTGGTTTGTTCTTCTGTTATTAGTTAGTTCCTTCAAGTGTGACATTAGATTATTAATTCATGATCTTTCTGTCTTTCTGACATAGGCATTTAAGGCTATAATATTCCCTCCTAGAACTGCTTCTGTTGTATCCCAGAGATTTTGGAAGCTTGTGTAGTCTCTATCATGCAATTCAAAAAAATCTTTTTATTTCCATCTTGATTTTGTCATTCACCTAAGGATTGTTCAGCAGCAGGTTGTTTAATTTCTAGGTATTTGTGTAGTTTTGAGAGTTTCTCTTGGAACTAATTTCTAGTTTTGTTCCACTGTGGTCTTAGAAGATACGTGGTATGATTTTGATTTTTCTGCATTTGCTGAGACTTGTTTTGAAGCCAGGCACTCTTATGTTACTCTGCTTCCTTACCATATTTATGGTGTGAGCCAGGATTCCTAATCATCAGAACATAATCATCCTCCATACTAAATTAACATTAACTTGATTTTTAAATTTGTATTTTTATTTATAATTAAAAATTTGTTAAGGTTTTAGAGATCTTTTAAGAGCTAAGCATCAGAAGTTTAGAACTAGTTTAATGTGTATATATATTTATATAAGATAATTATAACAATATGTAAGTGAACACTGGGCTTTGTAAGAAATTGTTTTTCTTTAAAAGGAGTCCATATATCATTCCTGTTTCAAAAACACTGCTCATAGACCCAGGGTACCCTAGGTGGCATGTCAGGGGGTTCATATGCAGTCTTGGGATAAACAAGGTTCATTTCCTGAAGCATCAGTTTTTCTCAATGGTAAATAAATTAAATGCCTTTTACATTGCAGTATCTATTACGTCCAGAATATAAAATTAACTATGTTCAAAGAGAGAAAATGAGCTTCCAGAACAAGTCTTGCCAAGGGAAGATTAAAACCTCAAGAAATAGGTTATTTCTCCTGCCTTTACTGATGCTCTGGAAGAAGAATTTGAGAAGCTTCACCTAGGTCAGAGATTTAGTTCAAATAGGGAAGGAAAGAGGAAATATTCAAAACTTTCCTGAGGTCAATTATTTTCTTTCCTAAAAACCTATCCCTTGATTCCAGCTACCACTCCATTTTTCTGCTCCTTTTTAATGCAGAACTTCTTGAAAGTATTGCCTATGGTTAATGTTCTTGCTTCCTCACCTCCAAATTTCTCTTTAGCAATACCTCCAACTCTAGAATGGCATTATCAAGGTAACCAACTGACCTGCATGTAACTAAATTTACCATCAACTCTATGGTTTTACCCTCCTCCTCAGCAGCATTCAACACATTTTTTCACTTTTAAATTCTGGTTTCCATGACATTTCCCTGCTTTTCCTCCTTCCTCACCAGCCTTTCCTTCTTAATCTCCTTTGTGGATTTCTCTCCTTTCCTCATTTCATATCTAATCCATTAGTGATTCTTGTCCCTTTTATCTCCAAGAGGTATTCAAAGTCCATTTCCTTATTTCATCTGTACAACTACTATTCTAATCAAACCCATCATTTTCTCTTCCCTAATCTACTAAAATTAACAGTCTCACTGGTCTCCCTCTTTCATTTTTTCCCATTCCCTACCTAGCTAACAAAGCAATTATTCAAAATATAAATCAGACTAAGTTCCTCCCTGCTTACCATTCACTAATGGCTTACCGTAACACTTCAGATTAAATCATTCCTAATGCTAATTTACTAAACTCTCCATGATGTGTTCCTTGCCCATTTCTCTGATCCTTTCCCACTCCCATATTTTAGCTTTCTATACTTCGAACATGTCAAGCTTGTTCTCACCTAAGTCTTTTACTAAATGCTCATTTTTCTTTAAATTCTCTCTGTACTGTTTTTACAGGGCTGCCCCTTGTCATTTAGATTACCACTCAGTCCTGATCAGACAAGTCTTTTCAGATTACTCAATCTCGAGAAACCAGTCTTCACTTCATCCTCTCATTTTAATTCTCTATATAGTACATATTATTAGCTGGTATTTTTTTGCTTTGTTTATCATCAATTTTGTCCACTAAATTATAAATTTCATGAGACACAGGGCCCAAATGTGTCTGGCTCACCACTGTATTTTCAATACCTAAATCGGCACCTGCTACATAGGAAATTCTTACTAAATATTTGTTGAATGAGCAAATGAATAGACCTAAACCTACAGAATGGCTATAAATCTGATTCAGCCTTCCAGTAGTTCTAGAGAACAGTCAATGAGTCTCTCCCAGTCCTGACCTAAGTACCTATGGAAGGAAAACACATCTAGAAGTAAGTTGATTCCTGGAAGTAAAAGTATCCTAAAAATAGCATGAACTAACCAGGCTGCCATTCAAAAACTACTGTACCTTTTTAGTGCATACTAAACATATTCCAGATACTATCAGAGGTGCTAGCTGACAGAGTGCCTATCCACAAGAAGCCTAGTAAGCAATGAAAGGTTAATCACCCTTCTACAACTACTGCACACTACTGCACACACATTAAATTACCTCCTTTGGGGACAGAAAAGTTGGTCTCGAGTATACTAAAATGGCTAGTAAATAACAGTATTAAACCTGACTATTTTATATCTCACTGCTCACCCATTCCTACATTAAAACTTTATGTGCCTAATTCAAATTTTATAAGGCTATTCTACTATTTTAACAGACATTAAGTGTCTAATTATTAAAGACTTAGTATACATCTTGATGTGTATCAAAAATTTGAAATAAAATTAAACACTTAACAGGGAAAATTCAAAAACAGAATCAATGACTCTAAGATTCTCTTCTGGTAGTTTCAAAGCACTAATCTTACAAGAACAAAACATTTGTAAGAGTTTCAATATCAGGGACTCTAGTATTCTTAACATCAGAGAAATAAGAGGCAATCTCATGGAAAATAATTGAAAGTTATAAATCCATGTCACATTTGTATTTTTCTTTAGAAAACTGTAATATAGCTTTTCAGTTTAGATTTGGTAAAAGAGTGGAATGTTTGCTTATAAATATTGTATAATATATAGCTACTCCTTTACAATGTGTTTTTATTTTCTAAAAAAACAGCTTTAAATAAAAGCTCTGAAAAAACTTTGAGGTATTTCAGAAACAAGTTATTGGTTTTTTTTGTATTAGAACAAGTGATATATAGAAATGAAATCACAAAATGCACAGAAAACATACCATTCCATAGGCTTGCTGTTGGACCCAGTTGATATAATCATTCCTTATGTCTATCAATTCTTGTACTTCATGTATATAAAATTTATCATACTGTATAATCTGTCCCGTTTTCTCATTTACCTACAAAAAAGTGTAATTAACATTAAATTTAACCAGTAACTAAGACAGAGATTAAAAATGTTTAAATAGCAAAAGGCTTTGGACACTTAATTTTTTTCTTGCTATAAAAAATAATTACTGAGTGCCTACTATATATCAAATGCTGGTTAAGTGCTATGAGAGACACAAAGATTTGTAAGATGTGAGATCTGCATTCAGTACCCCAAAATCTAGAAGAGAAAGATATAAATGTCTTTATAATCACAACAGTATGAGATATGTACCATTAAAGTGTATATGGTATATATAACTAGAAACTATAAGGACTTATGGTTGGGAAATGGGACCTAAACAACAGTAATAATAGCTAATACTTGTTAAGTGTGGGATCTGTGCTGGGATCTCACTAGGAAAAACTTTAAGAGTTGACATCTGGGTATGATGTGAAAAATGAAGAGGGTACAAATTACCACCCCAGAGATTACTTACTAATTACAAAGGGAAAAACAAATTTTTATAGTGGAGAGTATCACCTTAACTGAGAGATCAAACTAATCATTACCAATACCAGAACAATGAATTATTATGTTCCTGGTAAAATATATGTACCATCTATGAAACAAAAAAGGTTTAACCCGAACATAATCAAGTCCCTTGATCTAAATTCTAGTCTGTAGGAAATACAAGGGATACAGGAACAAGTTAAACATCACCACGAGGAAAAAATCAGACAAATCGTGATTGTGGGATTTTTATAAGACTGGCCAGGATTCTTCAAAAAGTCAAGGTGATGGGGATAAAAAGGGTGGAGATGTTCTAAATTAAAAGAGACTAGAGGAATTCTGGTGCTGGATATGGCAGAACACTTTGTATCAGACTAATCCTCTTGACAATAACAATTATAAACTCTAGACAAAATATAAAAAAGCAGCTACTATACTTAAAAACACTGGAGATCAACCAAAAGTAGGCAGAAACAGGAATGGACATGATTTTTTTAAGGTGGAAAAAACATGTGAGATCCACATTTTTTCCCCAAACCAACATGAGGGGTGGGGACAGAGCTTAAGCAGAAAGCAGCAGTCTTACCAGACAAAGGAGCCAGAGGTTAGAGACTGGGGTTGCCGAACAGTGAGAATGAAAATCTCAGAAAAGAATCCAGAGGGTAATGCCCCAAAATCTGTGTGCAAATTCCCCTTCCATCTTTGGCTAACTCAAATCAAGAGTGCAAAAGATGATACTTGGAAGGGGGGAAAAAAACCAACAAAACAACAAAGAGCAGCAGCTGGGAGGCTACTCTAAAAGTAAAAGTTATAAAAAAGCATTTCCAAAGGAAAAAAGGCACATTTCACACTGATAAAATGATTAATTCACCAAGAAGTCACAACAATCCCAAATAGCAGAGACTCAAAATACATGAAGGAGAAAGTGACAGAACCACCATCATAGATGGAGATTTTAACATCCCCCTCTAGTTAACACACACGAAGACAAAATCAGCAACCATCAATGATTTGTACAATTTCAACGGACTTGAACTCACTGTTATGGAACACTTCACCCAATAATTGTACATAAAACATTCACTAAGATAGACCATATCCCGGACCATACAAGTCTTAATGTAATCAAAAACATTTAAAAGAATACAAAATATACAAAATATGTTCTCTGCTCCCAATGGAATTAAAAAGTCTGTAACAGAAAGATATTTGGAAAATCCCAGAATATTGCCAATTAAATAAAATACTTCTAAATTACCCAAAAAACTTTCTGGAACCAATGAGAGGGCTAAAGTACAAGATAACCAAGTAGCTTGAATTCCAAAGATGAGCAGATACTTCCAAAATGAAACAGGATGCCAGAAATGGCTCCTCTGTGTCCAAGCAAGATACCACTGTCATACAAGAAGTAATCAGCTAAAATTTTAAGAAATTACTTAAAGCTGAGTGTAGGATAGCTTGACAGTATAGAACCTCTGGAAGCCCCAGCAGTTTGCACTCACTCACCGACTCTTCCACATACCTTAGCTGGGTGCCCATGAGGGCAACCAGATACAAGGCAGAATATCAAGAGCCCCTCTCATTGGTACAAGGAATTGGTGGCCACTGTGATACAGGAATAAAGGCCCATCACCCTACCCAGATCCTTTCCTCACACAGAGCAAGAGCCTTAAGTCACTGAGGAAGGGGAAGCAAACTCATGCTTTGTTGCTGGGGGAAAAAAACCCTTCCATATCTGGGAGGAAGGGAGGCAAGAACAGTTCTGGGCCCAGAATCTTCTATAAACAGGATCAGAGGCCCCCCAGTGCTAGGAGAGGGAGCAGTAATTTCCATGCAAGACACATAAAAGAGCCAAAGCAGAGTTTGGCTGCCACAGAGATAAGGGGAAGGAACTCTGAGAAAGTCCCATCCTGAGGTCCAGGCACACATAATCTACCTAAGACCAAGGCTATACCACAACAAAGAACTTTTTCTGTTCCATCCCCTCTACCAATCTTGAAAGCACTGAGTAACACACAACACCAGTTTACCACTGACAACCGGCAAGAGTGAGGAGAGGCCTGCAGAGAAGGGCACCAACATTGAGAAAAACACACTTTGACACTCACCTCTGCCCTGAACACAAGACATCATTAGAGGAATTTGAGGCCTGTGGTGCAATGCTAACTAGAGAAATTAAAACTCAATCCCAACATAACTTCTGACTAGACTGATTTAACTTCCCACACTAACAGCCAGACAAAAGAAGGTATACCCATTTATAGGCTTTAAACCTACTTACTTCAGTTTCTACTATTTTACAGTTAGCTAAAACCTGTGAGACATAACAAAAATCAAATGAACAAAATAAAACAAAGGTGTCTAGAGACAAAGCAATTAACAGCCAGATTTGGCAACAACCCAGATGTTAGACCTAGAAAATAGGGGCTTTAGGAAAATATTTTAAGCTTAAAGTAAAAACACATCAAAATTTGTGGGTTGCCGCATAGCAAAAACAATACTGGGCAATAAAAACAAAATGGGAGGTATCAACTTACCAGACTTCAAACTTTATTATAAGGCTGTAGTAATCAAAACACCTTGGTACTGGCACAAAAATAGAGCCATTGACCAGTGGAACAGAACTGAGAACCCAGATATAAAACC
>NW_012135747.1:2563653-2573800 GCF_000956105.1 Propithecus coquereli | reverse complement strand
AAAAAAAAAATTTGTGGGTTGCTAGTAAAGCAGGGCATAGAAGAAAATCTATAGCATTAAATGATCATATTAGGAATAAAGGGTCTAAAACCAATGACCTAAGACTCTGCTTTAAAAACGTAGGAAAGGAAGATCAAATTAAGGACAAATCAAGCAGAAGGAAGGAATTAAAGATAAGAATAGAAATTGATGAAAGAGTTAAAGAGAAAAACACTAAAGAAAAAAAAGAAAGCAAATGGGTTTTCTGAAAATATCAATAAAATTGAGAAGACTCTAGCCAGACTGATGAAGAAAGATAAAAGACACAAATTACTACTATCAGGAATGAAAGAAGAGACCTCATCACATACGTATCTTAATAAAACTGATTCAAAAAGAAATAGAAAACCTGAAATATCCCAAATTTGTTTTAAAAATTTAATAGGAAATTTAAAATTTTCCCAGAAGAAAATACCAGGGCCAAAATGGTTTCACTGGTGAATTCTATCAAACATTTAAGGAAGAAATAATACCAATCTTAGAAAACAGAGAAAGATCATTTCTTAATTCATTTTATGAACTCAGAATAACCTTGATACCAAAAGCTGATGGCATATGAGAAATGTAAATTACAGATCAATATCTCTCATGAACACAAGACATAAAACCCTCAATAAAATATTAGCAAATTAAGTCCATATTTATAAAGTATAATATAATGCCCAAGTTGATCCGAAGAATCTAAGGTTGGTTTAACATTCAAATATCAACAAATTTCACAATATTGCTGAAAAAAGCAGGAAAAAAAATCACTTGTTCATTTCAACAGATGCAGAAACAGCACCTGACAAAATTCAACATCCATTCATAAAAAACACTCTCAGTAAGCCAGGAATAAAAGGGAACTTCTTCAAACATTTTTTGTAGGTAGATAAAACCCACCTATGTTTCTTTTCTAAGATCAGGAACTAGGCAAGGATGACCACTGTAACCATTTATATTCAACACTGTACTGGAATTTTTAGTTAATAATTTATCAAGGCCACAGGGTAAAAGGTCAATATTCAAAACTCAATTGTATTTCTCTATATAGTAAAAATAATTAGAAAGTAAAAATATAGAAACATTTGGGAATAAATTTTTAAAATGATGTACGAGACCTCTGAAAACTGGAAAGCATTGCTGAGAGAAAATAAAGAGACCTAAATAAATGAAGAGATACTATGTTCACAGATTGGAAAAGAGAATAACAAGACTCAAAAACAACTGTAAAAAACAAAATTTGACTGGACTCTAGTTTTTTAAAAAGCAGTAGTATAAAAAATGTTTACTATAACTGAGGAAATTTGAATATTCCTACACTGATACATAATATTGTAGAATTACACTTTCCTTAAGAGAAATAATGGTATTGATGTTACATAGAAAAATGCTGTATTCTTAGGAGATGAATGCTGAAGTATTAAAGGGTGATATCTGCATTCTATTTTCAAATGATTCATGAAAAAGTATACATACACACACATATAAAGCAAACGCTGACAGTACATTAACAATTGCTGAATCTAGAATGGAGGGAATATAGGTATTCATTGTATGTCTTACAGTATTTCAGTATGTTTGAAGATATTCAAAATAAAAATTGAAGAGGGAAGTAAATGGAAAAGATTTCAAAAAAACAAAAAGGGTTTAAGACAGAACCTTACAGAACAGCATGAGCCAAAGGAGACTAAATTTATATATACCTGCCCTAGCTAAACTGCTGGTCCAAAGAAAATGAGAGGCACATGGAACAAAACTGGACTCACCATGAAGCTTGGAACTAGCTGAGCTAAACCTTGTCCAGGTCAGCTAACCTCAGTGAGGTCTCGGGCTAAAATATAATAGCACCACTCCAGCAGGAATGAGATAAGTGCTTATTACTCTGCACCAATAAGTTCTGGCATGTTTTGTTGTAGAGCATTACTGTGGCAAGAGCTGATACATGGGGAAATAACTTAAGGTTTTAGAGTTGAAAAGTGATAGAATCAGTGATATTTTATGAAAATTATTCTCTTGGTGGAATGAGGCACAGTTAAGAATAAGTAAAGACATTAGTGGTAGGAAAATGAATCAGGGTATTACTAAAATATTTAAGGTTTCTAGATAATAAAAAAGAATGCAGAGGTCATGGCAGCTAAATGGATATAGAAAACAAGAGAAGAGTCAAAGACAACTTCAGTATTTCAAGCCTGAGTAACAGCAACAAAAAAACTGCTGTTAACGTGCACACACGCACACACACACACAGTGGGAACAGAAGACAATCTTGATGGGGCAGGAGTGGGGAGCTGGGAAAGATGAGAAATTTGGGATTAAACCTTTTTTAGTTTGAAGTGATGGCAGGACTGTCAAGTAGCTCAAGAGAAAGGTTTGCCTCAAAGTCATGACCAACAATCATTTTCCTTTAAAGGAGACAACTAAAAGTGTGGGAGTAGGTGAGGGAAAGGTAAGACTAAAACAAAAAGAGTCTGGCTAACTTTTTAATGCAGACAGTAGAGAGATATTGCATTCAGGAGAAGAAAATAAACAATCAAAAGAAACAAAGCTGATCTAACATACCAACTAAACAAATCTAGCTAACTTTTCTATCAAGAATAACAAGTAACTTCATCGTTTTTGAAAAATCACATACACACTAAACCAACTAAGCAATGTCTGAAAAGAAACAAAAGAAATTATCCAGTAGAGGTATAAATCTAACTGGACAACAGTGGTGTCTAAACAGGTGCTCATTCTTCTGACTTGGTGAGATGTGTGTAAAAAAAATAATAACAGTAAAAAAAAAAACAGGTGCTCAATAAATGAGATGAATGGATGGACAAATAAAACTTTCAAGAGACATGTATATAGCTCATCCTTCTAACAGCACTTTAAAATGGCTGGTCTAGGCTGGGCGCAGTGGCTCACACCTGTAATCCCAGCACTTTGAGAGGCTGAGGTGAGAGGATCACTTGAGGCCAGGAGTTCGAGACCAGTCTGGGCAACACAGTGAGACTCCATCTCTGTACAATAAATAAAAAAAGTTAGCCAGGCGTGGTGGCACCACCTGTAGTTCCAGCTATTTAGGAGGCTGAGGAAGGAGGATCTCTTGAGCCCAGGAAGCAAGACCCTGTCTCTAAAAAAAAAAAGTCTTACTCTGTTGCCCGGGCTAGAGTGCCGTGGTGTCAGCCTAGCTCACAGCAACCTCAAACTCCTAGGCTCGAGCAATCCTCCTGCCTCAGCCTCCCGAGTAGCTGGGACTACAGGCATGCACCACCATGACCAGCTAATTTTCTATATATTTTCAGATGTCCAGGTCATTTCTTTCTATTTTTAGTAGAGACGGGGTCTCGCTCTTGCTTAGGCTGGTCTTGAACTCCTGAGCTCAAATGATCCGCCTGTCTCGGCCTTCCAGAGTGCTAGGATTACAGGCGTGAGCCACCGCGCCCGGGCTGAATACTTATATATTTAAAGCATATAAGTATTATTTTCTTTTTATTAATATGTTTGAAATGCTTAATCCTGCAGCTTACTCTTGAGAGCATAAATAATTCAGGTAAAGAAGCACACATTTAATAGTACCGTTTTTATTTTCAGTCAACACTTTTAACCCCTCTAATTATTGACAAAAGCACTTTGAGCTCTTTTTTTTCACTGTTTTGATTAATTTGTATCTGTGGCCCAGATACTTACATGGGAGAAGCTGACCAAAGTGAAACTGCTATTACCGGCTTTCGTACAATACAAAGACACCTAGTTTATACACGGAGATCAAATTCTTCACCCAAGAGCAAGGGGTCAGTAAACTATAACTTGTGTGCTGCAGCGTGGGAGGATCCCTTGATCCCAGGAGTTCCAGGTTGCAGTGAGCTATAATTGCAACACTGCACTCCAGCCTGGGCAATGCAGGCCCTTTCTTTTTTAGAGAAGTAGTTTCCTTCCCTAAAAGCAACCAGTGTTTGCCATTTATACATCTTGCAGATATACACAAAGTTTTTGAAAAGAAATGCTAATATGTTTGAATAAAAATTAACAATTCAGAAACCAGGTTTGCTTCAGGAACAGACAAATTTCAGTCAAACTTCAAGTTCGGGGGAAATTATGGCTGATACTCAGTTTAGCCACAATAATTTGATAACTAAAATGAGTTAACACTGGTTTTAATGTAGGGAAATTAAGCACTGAACAGAAAATAGATGCAAGGATCTGCATATAAAATCAAGAGTGGCTTAAAAAATACATAAAATGATATATTTGTATGGTAGATAAGATTCAACAAGCCATTATTTTCTCCAGGAAGCCTTCCTTAATTCTTCAGTTATGTGCCCTCCCATGTGTTCTCATAGCACCCTACATTTTCCCTAATATGGTACTTACCATGCTATACTATAAATGTTTACTTACTTGTATGTACACAACCCCTCTACATTATAAGATTAACAAGGGCAGAAATAACATCTTTGCCTTATAACTGCATCCCTAATATCTAATATAATGGTAAGCATATAGTAGGCACTCAATAAATACTTACAAAAAGAATTAAAAAAGAAGAAATCACATGGTAGAAGTTCAAAAACAACCTATACATTCAGTATTACTGCCTAAAATTTACAAAATAAAATCTATATAAGTTTGATCATATAACACTTTTATTTCACATTTTAATTACAGTTTAGTATTCTGGTTTATAAACCTTGGTTCGGGGTGGTTATGTACACATATGTATGTGTTATCCATTTGGTTTATTTAAGGGTTTCTTGCAAAAAAAAGGTTTGAAAATCACTGATTTAGAAGATCAGCATATTATGTAGCAGCGAGGCTAGAATTTTCTTCTTTTGGCATACGAGTATCTCTATAACATACTGTGTAAAAACTCAGAAAAACTACTAAATAACCCAATTACTTGCCAGTAACCTCATTTATCTGATAATCCATTCCTGACAGCAGGTACCAAGATATTTTTCTTATGACACCATTTGGAGTACTAGAAATAATTTTTAATTCAAAAACTTTCCAAAGGACATGACATATGGGAGGAACAAATGCATCCATGTATCCTGAAATCAATAGGAAACATAAAGTCCAGTTCTCTAGTTCCTAACCCAGCGTTAGGTCAAGAAGGAAACTATCTGAGGAAACTTCCCCTAATTCTTAACACCATGCTGCAGAGAAAAGAAATATAGACAGTTGTCAGACACAAGGTGTCTTTGAAAAAACAAGTTTTGATAAGTAACTTAGGTTTCTCTAAAGATGAAAATAAACCATCCTTCACAGTTAATATATCCATGGTTATCTATTTATGGCAGAGTAGGATGAAGTAAAGTTTTCTCCAAAGTAAGGGGCAGAAGAAAGATAACTGACTGCCCTAAAGACTCCCAGAAAAAGATTCTTAAGAAATTCATACTAGTATCATCCTGCTTTTGACTATATAGCAACTTCTAACAAGAACCCAGTTTCCTCTTAACCCAATAAATCAAGTCAAAAATAGTGGTTTTCCATCCAAATGGTGGTGGTGGTGGTGAAAACAAAATCACTGCCTTATAAATGTATAATAACTTACATATGTTGAATAATTTAAATAATACATCAATCCTGGAAAATTATCAGGGCTAGTATTTTAATGCTTATTTTATAGATAATTCTACATTAACACATAGGATAAAGAGAAAGACTTGTTCAAAATCACACTGGTAGGAAGCAGCACAGATGGGAAGAATAGAAATACGGTCTTTTGCTTCCTAGTCCAGAGCTCACAATATAATATCATTTGTGATCTAAAGTATAAAATTCTAGATATAGGGGCATAAAATAAAACCAAGCCCCCTTTTAAATATATTATGTTACTAAATCTGCTAATATAGAAGAGCATTAAAAATAAGAGAGACTTTGCTAGTAGATTTGGATTTGTATTTCAACTCTACTACTTACTGGTTTTTGGCTTTTGACACTGAGATTCATTTTTCCAATCTATAAAAAGCAGCAAAATACCAACTACACAACAGGGTTTTAAAAAGTTAAATGTGTAATTCACATGAATTATGTACAAAGGAGGCTCTAATCTTAGCCGTTGTTAGCAAGCAATAAATGTTAGATTATTTTCCTTCTTCAACTAACAAGAAGTTAGGATCCTAGTATCTAGAATGACTCCATCAAAAAAGTCTCTGGACATGGAACCCTATAAAGTTCCTCAGCTGAGATTGAGATCTCTGAGTTAGGCAGAAACCTCAATCTTTACTAATTTAAATTATTTCCTCAAGTCCTGCCTACAGTTATGAAAGACAAAATATTCAATTTCCTACCCTCTCCTTCCCCTCCTTTTTCTTAAAGTAAAAGACATAGCTAAGGAAAAGGGGTATTTTTTAAAGGGAAAATAAAGATAAGTAGACAATAAAGGCAGAGAGAGTGAATGATTACTTGGGAATAGGGTCCAGCTGAAAAGAGATGGCTCACCAAAGTAGTAGGAAAAAATCCAGAGGTAATAAAAAAACCTAATTAATCTCTCAAATCCTAGGCAAAAGGTACACAGAAAGGTGAGACCCAGCCCATAAAGTTATACAATCTTCTTAACAGTAGTTTACTGCAGACCCAGATGTTAATATGCTAAAAGAAAGCCTTGTTCTGAGTAAAGACAAACACAAGAATGACTTGTTTCCCTAGGAAAGAAATCGCCATCATTTCTTCAATTATAATGATAAGAAGAGAAATGAGTTACTTTTCTAGGAATCTTGGACATACTAAATACAAAAGAAAAAAGTTCATGAAGTTAAGGAGATGAGAAAAATATCCAGGAGAGTCACTTAAAAAACTAAATGATCCATGACGGTTCTTTCTTAAAGAAAGAATAGACGGGCTATCTCCTTTATCCCTTTTTATTTACCTTATGCAAGAGGGTCTGAAAATACAAAGAAACTGTTAAGGATAAGAAGCTAAAGATTAAAGGTTCATGTGGGTTTTTCATTCTCTCTGTAGACTAGAAACACATGCTTCTCCCTTACGTCATGTCTTATCTAAATAGCAACTCAAGAATACCAAATGGCATAATAAGAGATATACCTACCAACTCTCAGGGATGACTCAAATCCATCTCTATCGAAACAGCTGAGACTCTACTTCTTCATATAACTTTGAACTGCCACCAGTGTAAAGGGTACTATTTCTTACACTGGGAAGAAGGACAGGAAAGGACAATAGGCAAATTAATGAATTACATATGGTTCCAATTTCAAAGTAGTCATTTGTTTCAAATTAAACATTGTTTGATTGAGGCCACTAGTCCCCATCAGCAAAAGAACATGAGTTTAAATGTTCATAATCGCAACTAGGACTCAGTCTCTTTCATATCATAACCACCTATAACTAACAAAAAAAAAGTATTACTTAAATTAACATATTATGTTCTTCACAAGAAAACATAAGGAGAATTCAAATTCATTAGTATGCTATTGTTCTTCCCAACTATAGACAAGTCATCTATAAATGCCTACAAAAGTCAAGTAAGACCAAAACTCCAAAGTATAGGTATATTACTTCTTTAAAGGAAAGTATAGATAACTTTTCCAAATTTCTATAATATATATCTCTTATGCCGATCTCAATCTGTAATACATTAATGTTAAAATGAACATTATCAATCTGTTAGCAGGAATGGGGAAAGAGGAAAATAAACTATTAGACATACCCTATGTAATATTTCTAAAACCTTTAATGCAGTATGAAGAAAACTGTTGAAAATTCTTCTTTCAGAAGGGGGAATGCCGATCTTGTAGAGTTTCAAAAGATGTACCACAACTTCCTTAAAAAGTTCTACTATCTTGAGGAATAGCGGAGGTTCAAGTACTGACCACCAGTTTTCTGTTATTAAAGGGTGAACATGCAAATAAAATGAATTTTTTAAAAAAGTCACAATTTTCAAAATCATACTGACTTTATTCTAAAGCAGTGATTCTTAACCTTCTGAAAAATCCCAGACAGATGCACATTAATATTTTATGTAACATTTTTAGGGTTCATAGACCCCACAAACCCCCAGACCAAGTTAAAGAATACTATCCTAAAAGATCTCAAAAGCAAAAATAAAGTATGAAAGGCCTATTGAATTTATATTCTTGGTTTCCTAAATTATATTAAAAATTCACCATTATACCTAATATTAAAACCAGTTATTTAAAAATGTTTTAGAAATTAGAACTTTTAATTTTCAAACAAATCACATTTTAAAACTGTATTGCTCTAATATTTAAGGATTTTTCCAAGTTGTGTCTTTCAATTTAATATATAGGTGAAATACTGTGAAACACCACCTTTAAAATGCAAGCTTCAAACATAGAAGCTGAACAATAAAGTGTAACGTATCTGTCCTTCCCCACATTCACTATTTGTTACTATGAACACTGTAATCCTATGAAGCCGGTAGAAAGACTAAAAAAACATCTGACAAGAAGGAAGCAATACTCTTGTAAGTCCCTGCTTCGCTCTTTCATTTCCCTCAGATTCCAGCATTCTACCCCTTGCTGTTGCTTCCTCTATTCACCCTCAGCCTTACAGTACTTGTACTGATTTTATTATTTCTATATATCTTAGCTCCACATATCCAATAAATACTTTTATAAAGGAAAGCACTGGGTTAAATGTAGTAAGCAAACTACAGAGATGCAATCCATACAATTAGAAAAATTTAGGTGAGAAAAGTTTAGGCCAAAAAACCAGAGCAATAAAGACAGAACTGTAAGATCAGATGAGCAGTAAAATCTCGTCTACAGGCAGAGTAATGAAACCAAACATCAGAAAATTAGCAAGTAAAGGAAAAAGGTTGACATCAGGGTTAAAGGAAGATTTAAAACTCATGTTTGTTCAGTTTTAATTGCTCCTCCTCCTTTCATAGCAAGATTACTCTAAAGGCAATGAGGGAGAAGAATATGGACTAACAGCTTTTATCTTTCCTAACATTGTCTCTGCTGTTATGTTTGATTAAACTTCTATATCTAACATGCTTTGCCTTCAGCAACTCCACCACCTACAATCAAATGAGTAGAGGAAAGCAACAAAAAGAAAAACAGATTATTTTTCCTGAAGACAATGACAAATAAGCAGGGCAGCAAAATTTCAAACAGCAAAAAAGTAAGAACTTATGAGTATTTTCATTTAAAAAGTTTTGAAAGAAGATATTAAAACTCTTACCAAGTACTTTCAGTGGTGCTTTTTCTAGGTTCACAAGAGCTGTACCAAAGGGAATTGCTATTGTTGTGAAATTGTTGGAGTCACTCATCAGGGGACATTCTGGCAGAGTAAGATAAAACCTCAATGCTTCAACATCAGGTAAGGAGCTAGTCAGTTTAGGAATAAGATTCTTTTCCAAACTAGCTGCCACCTATATTTTGACAAAAAGTAAAACCTACTTCATTTAAAATGAATGCACTTTCAGGAAAAAAAAAAAAAAAGAAAGGAAGGAAGAAAAGAAAGAAAAACTCTTGTACTATAGCAAACATGAAATGGTGAAGAAAAAAAAAGATAATCTCTTACAATGAATATATTCTGGAACATAATGAAAATTAATACCTAAGCTTTGCTAAGAGAATTCAGAAAATCTTGTGTGCAAGTCTCAATTTAAACTCTCTACCTCTATATGCAGATTTAACCAACATGGTAATATTAAGTAATTCAGAGTCTGCTACAAACATCTGAAAAGATTTATGGACCTTTGAAAGCGAAATTATAAAGGCTTTAAAAACAAAACCTTATTTTAATTCTTTATTGGTGTATTTAATACAACTACCCAAATTACATCATAATGAAGAGTCTGTGAAATTGCAAAGTTCATTAAGCTACAAACTTATAAAACATTTAACAAAACACTCACAGATAATAATGTAAATGTAAAATACTTTAAAAACAAACCTGCTGAGATATATGTGGATGATCAGGTTGTATAAGTTTGTGGAATAAAAGCCTAGCAGTATTCATATCAACCCCTGAAAATCTGGTGCCTGTTCTATAGTGATCATCATTGCTTTAAAAATAAAAAAAGAAAAGAAAAGAAAATGTTAAAATTATTTCATTGTGAGCTCAGGTGGGCAGGGTCATTTGCTCATTTCACTGATGTACTCCAAGTCTCAGCAGAGCGTATAGCATGTTATAGGAACTCGATACT